>NW_020955197.1:2907178-3017178 GCF_003031625.1 Empidonax traillii
CAGTGTGCGCGGAACTGAGCCCACCCTTTAATCCTGAGGTTCATCTGCCGGGGCCAAGCGAGCTTGGACGGTGGCAGCGAGGTCCTCAGGACGTAGATGGATTGCCTTACAGGGCTAACGAGCTCCATCTGCCCGGGGAGGGGCCCCGACCGGGAATCGAACCCGGGTCTCTGCAGTGACAGTGCAGTGTCGTTTCCCCTGGACCACCGGGGGCTCCCTTTAAACTTAATACCAATACAGTGAATATCAGATATGAGTTTATTAGCGTGGTGCATTTAGATGCCAATGATTTCTGAACTATGTAGTGAACCAATTAGTTCTAAGGAATGAAACTGATACTTTTCTCTAGTGTCATACTAACTGCTACAGTATGAATTATGCTGCTGATAAAGATAGTGCCATGACCCAAAACATAACCAGAAACACTTAATTAACTTGTTAAATTTATATAAGCATAGTAAGAAATTCAGCTTTGAAAGAGTTGCATTTATGTTGCTAAATATATGTCTTCAATGCACATTGAAAAGAGAGGCAAAAATCCAATATAAACCAGTTTTTTTTTTCACTGACATGAAAGCCGATGCTCTCTGTTTTCTGGAACTGACACTTTGTCTGCTGTTGTTGTGGAAATCCTATGTAACACCCTTAAAACCATTCTCACCTGATTTGTTAAAGCCAGAACTGATTCCCAGGCTCACCAATTAGATATCACAGCCACTATGTGTCATTTCCCTTGTCCTGCTAATGAACCTCTGCCCTGCAGATACTCCTCGTAAATGTTACTGTAAAGATGTTTCTAGTTTTTTACAGTTTTGACCATGGAGTCGAGTCTTTGCCTCCACCATCTCCGCTTTCTTGATCATGTCTAACACAAGAAAGTTTTTTTTCACTTTCAGGGCCCACAGACTTAGTTTATGCTGATAAACTTAACACAAGCAAGAACATTGCTGGGCATTGCATCCAGCTAGCACTGAATAGCCTGTGCCTGTCCTTAAACTAAACTCTCCCCAGCTCCAAAACAGGGTGATGGCATCCTTGCTCCAGAACCGTGCCTAAAGAGCATCCATTGGCATGGGTACAGGTGCACCAGAAATTGTGTGAGGAGTACAAAAGCTTGGGTAGCCACATTCCAATGTTCGTAACTGTTCTCAAGGCACTTTTATTTACTAACTCAGATGTACCTGAGTTTCCTGTCTCCTGCCCAGTCTAATTCTGAACTCACTTCTGCATCCAGTCAGTTTATCTATTGGCCCTCCAAGGTTAACTTCTGCAATTTTTTCATACACTTCTGCAGACCTACTTGATTAACTTCCCTCAAGTTCCTCAATAAAGCTCTTCTTTGCTGAAATGCCTGCAAAGAATGAGAATAATTAAGCTGCTGCTCCTTTTGACAAATACTGTCACACCACACAAAATATGCCCATTGCTTCTTTCTTTTTTTTTTTTTTTTTCAGATTTCAGAATACAGGAGGACTTTGCACAGTTGCTTACAATACAGAGCCTACTGTTAATAGTTTTCAGAGAAGTACATCTACTGACACATATGTTAGAAGGACCATACCAAGAGCAGGGCAGATCAAGTGCATCTAGCACTGACAAGGTGGATTAAGCATCATGAAGCTGTGCGTAACACCCAGTGGCTTCTCTTAACAAGACCAGCTGAAAACTGATGGAAAAACATGGTCAACAGGCTTCCACCATCAAGACATCACTGTGGACACCTGTTTTGGTGGATTACCTCCTTTTCATGGTACTGTCCAGAAATGCCTTTTGCAGGCACCTGAAGAAGCTCTGAACTTATGCTCAGCAAAGACGGGTAACAGAAACAGAAAGGAGGTTGACATTTTGTGTTCACAATCAGGATAGATTAAATACTGACAGCCCCTCGTGGCATTCACATCCAGAGGTCAAAGCCAGTGCAAAGGGTCAGTTGCTCCTCTTCAGGCACATATCCATATGAGTTTATCTTTCTGTCCTTTAAATGAATGTTTTTGCTTTGCTTTCACTTGCCTTGACCAGTTGAAGGGAAGCTTGTACTTGTCCTTTTCTCCTTTTACAGAAAAACAGAGCCTATCTCAGAGAGCCTGGGTCCTCAGTGGGAAGAGAAAGGTAGATTCTTTACATTTGTGCTGAACAAATCAGATACCTCCTCTGCAAACCTGATTTCATTGATGCTTCTCTGTGACTTTTGAGCACAGCTATGCCTTACCTCATTTTCCAAGTTTCCTCATTAGCTTTATTAAGTTTCTTTTGTAGCGAGAAGATGGCCAACCTTTCTCACTGAGTTTAGATGTAGCAAAGTAATTATCTCTTGCCCCTGCTGAGGTGCTAAAACACAAATGTTCATTCCCATGTAGGGTACACTAAGGCCATATTCTGACTACAAGCAAAATAGTCTTATTTTCTCTTAATGTCTAATTAAAAGCCAGCAGCGGACAAAATTAACTTGGTTTGCAAGGGAACCAGATCATGAACTTCAAGATGCAAGCGCAATGAGGTGGCACCCAAATTAACATAGTTAAAAAATAGAGCAGGTGAATGCTGCCTGTGAAACTCAGCAACTTTCCTAACTTCATAGTCCTCAATTAAAAATACATTTAGATGTAAAAGTAAGAACACGCTTTCTGACCAGGTCTGGGAGAAGCCAGAGGAGTTTAATGCTACCCTCCCCAGAGCTCCCAAGCCAGGGATGTGCAGCACATCCCACAGGCAGAACTCAGCTCATGGACCAACCCTATCAATGCAATTGATCCTTAGACAAACCCTAAATAGGCAAACAAACAAAAGTTATTCTGAGCTGTCTTCTGAGATTGAGTAAATCTGTTTCTATCAGTGACAAATTCAGTTGTCGTATATGACCACCTCAACCATTAATGTGATCTCTGCTGCTCTTAGCTCACTATGGTCTGATTCAACGCAGCTGCTCAAGGAATTCATGCTCAGTTAAACAATTTGCAAACCAGAATGAAAAAGGACAGGACCAATAATAACAAGAAAAAATAGAGCAGAACACAATTCATAACTTGGGTGGGTTAATCCAAACATTAAATATCCTACGTAACGCTGTAAGGAATAACTTGAGGCAGGACCTGGGTCAATATAAGGAGACCTTTAGCACAACTGTAATGATAAATTTGTTGACAAAGACTTCTGTTGTTTCTTTGATTTAATTCCATCGATAATTTTATTTCTTCATTCACCTTTTCTACCCTACTTTTGCAGCTGAGCTGAGCCTAAGGGCAGACAGATATATATATATATATAAAAATACCATATCAACAAGAAGATATAAATATTTTACAGATGCCCCCCCCCCCCCAAGCTGACATAAATGACCACCATGATTTGGACACTGTAAAGTGCTCCCCTATCATTGTAGTTATGACCTGCTCAGGGTCAATTCTGCACCCTGCACAGATCCTCTCTATATCTGCTGAATGAAATTGCTTTCATCACAGGGCTCCTACATGGCAATGGTACTTGAATTTATAAGCAACAGTGCAGCTGAAACATATATGGTGACCATAGCTGGTGGCTGTCCCAGGAAAAAAAAAAAGATGCATGCAAATACTGTGTTGGAGAAGAGATATATTTTTGCACGTCAGGAATAACACAGTCATCATGTAGAAGTACTCGCACATATGCCAAGCCAGATATGTTTCTCTTTTTAATAAAGGTTACTGATCTGTTTAAAGAACATGTCTCAGGCTTACTATTTAGAGAATGACTTGGAACTTTATTGGGATTCATGGAGTTTAATTAAGCGCATTTTTCTGTCAATCAGGTATTTGTATTAATTTTATTAAAAATTTTATTTTATTAATCTGTGACCTGTCACGAAGAACAAACATCAAATAGGGATTTGCTCAACTTTCAGCCGTTCAGAGTATTCAAATGTCTTTCTCACATGCATAATCTCTCCCTTATGCACAGACAATTTATGCAAACCAAAAAACTATTAATAACATACTAAAAGACCATGGAAGAAATGATTTTGAATCTCTATGTCAAATATTGTTTTAAAGAAGACAAAAGGACAAAAAGAGACAGTGATTTATTTAAAATTAGTTCAAAGTGAAAAATATTTACATTTAATTTGATTTAGATGTTAGTTGAAAATATCTCATTAAAAAAAAAAATAAATCTCTGTTTGTAAGACTTGGTGTAAAAACATAAATGTCCATTCCTATATCAGGGTGCACTGCAGGCTTCAAATAAAATTCCAGACATACACCGTACTTTCTTCACTACTCCCTGGAACTTTTTTTTTTATACGGAGTGCAATTTATTAAAATGAAATTTGTATTTTAGAGGTGGAGAGATTTGAAATTACAGCATTTAAAGGGCTGCTTAGACAGTATTACTTGTTCGACACTGAAGGTTTTGTTTTGGTACACAGAAAGTAAAACCATTTCCTCAAGATATTTTGTATTCAGCATAAAATATTAAAAATATCTCGTTTCCAAGAGATCTGGTGGGAGTTCATGACAGATGTGTTATATCTTTTTTAAAAAAAATTTTTGCAGCATTATTGTGTCTAATTAGCCCTGATGATTTACCCATGATAGTATGAACTTCTTGAGAGGGAAGAGGAGCATAATCTTCGGAGCAAAGAACAAACATGTTTCGGGAGAGATGGGAGGGAGTGAAAGCATTGACTTGAGGGGGTTTATAACAAATGCCCACAAGTAGTCCTGGGAGTTTTCACTTATTTATGCACCACCATATGATCCATCTTTTTGCCTTCAGCACTACAAACCAAGACTAGTGCATCTTGCTCTCTCTTGCAGGCATTGGCTTTGCAATCATGTCATTGCTGCTTATCTGTGCCTGACAACTTGTTAGAGGACTAACCACCCTGGATGAGCTAAAGGTGATGCTAAAAGCCTGACATGGATGAGAGAAGGCACTGCTAAGCATCCCTCTCATGCACCCTCATCTCCAGGCCACCATGTGAGATTATGGGAGATTCTAAGAACCAAAATGTGAACTGCCCCTAAAAATGTTTATTTTTGCTGGCAGGCCTTCTTCCCTATTTGGCCCTGTACAAACATACCTTGTCAGAAGTTTCTCAGAAGACATGGAGGTTATCAAAGGAGGCTCGCAGACATGGAACCAGACTGGCTAGCCAGGTAGACACTGGAGAAGCTGAGTGGACAAACCCCAGTGCAAGAAGGGGAATTTAAAAATCATTCACATTCAAGATGGGGAAAATGCATGAAGCTAAATTTCAATTAAAATATTGCAAGTGTTTTTTTCACCTGACTGTAGCCTCATATGGCAAGGTCAGCTCTTTCAGTGAACAAACAGCTCAGTAGCCTCCAGTGTAGCTGTTATCTGCCTCAACAAGGGGAGACATTTGGCACAGCCTAAAGCTGGGGCATGAACCCTGGCTAAGCTTAAGACATTTATCTGACAGCATCAGCTGACACTCCACAAACACATTTGCTTTCCATGACCTCAGAGCATTCGTGATTAATCAAAAATGTATCTTGGATCTTGAGAACAAGCTACAAGCAGGCACACAAAAAAAGAATATGCTCTCGATCTCGCTTATCGACTCCAGAGGTATATTGAATTTAGAAATAGCAAATAGAATAAAATGATCAATATGTTCTCACTTCTCCATGGAAGAGCAAACTTCATCCCTCCAGCGACAAACATTGATCATGTAAATGTTTTGGAGCTGCTTTCAATACAGAGAGCAAAGGCATCAGGATTTTTGGGGAGGGGTATTACATGGAAAAGAACTAGTGTACGTGCACTAGCACTTGGTTGGAAGTGTGCTATTTAAAGCTGTGGAGTGCAGCAAAGCACCTGAGCCACCTCTATCACTGCGGCTGTTTCCACCAGTATATATTGCTACCATCCAGTTTGGGAAGCACTGTGCCAAGTAATCTTAATAAAACATTACAGAGGATATTTTAAAACTTAATGAAGGCACATAATCTGCTTCAGAGAAAACTTCCTGCCTTAATTTAAATGAGACACAGTTATAACGTATCCCCTATGCACTGTTTACAATTTATAATTTATGTCTCAGCTCAAATACACTACTTTCTGCAGTCATCTGCTAAGTTATATGATTAGCATTTGAATATTGTAATATTCCGCTTCTTGATAGCCAGAGTAATATGATGCAGTGCATTTGTATTTTAATACTTTCTTTTTCATTCAATGTAAAGTATACCACGCTCTAATTAGTTGCGAAGAAAGAAATCATGTGCCCCACCCAAACTAATTTGAAAATGGTTATATCTCTGTAAAAACTCTCCATCATTTCATTTATTAAATTCCACTCTTTTCTGGTTACCTACTGCTCATGCTACAAGTCATTTATGCTTATACGGCACCATCATTCCACTATTGCAAAACTACTGTATGTGCTCTGGTCCCTGTTGGCACAGCAAACAAACTTTCATTGCATGTGCTCTCTATAAAATGGTGGTACTAATTAGAAGATATAAACTCATGCTGAGACATGATATGAATTGGTGTTATGCATCTCTGAAGCTCACAGCAGTATTAGATTTATACTGTTGATGCCCTCAACTAATATTCAGCTAGAAATTTCCCATTTTTTAAAGCCATAGAAAAATGAAAAAAAAAGTGAAGGTGCCTCAAAGTAATTCACAGATCCTCAATAATCCACACTCCAGTAATCTCAACATTCATAAGCAGAACACAGAAAAAAGTCTTTTTTTTCCCCTGTAAAGTCTGAGAAGCTAAATGGTGTAATGAAAACACATGGCAGTGTTACCTAGTGTCCATACATCATTTTTCCATGGGCAGACTTCAAAATCCATGACAGCAGATTAGCAAGCATTATCCTGGTTTATGGAGGAGGATTCCAAGGAACAGAGCTGATCTCCTGGAAGTGGCTATTAGCACATGATGATCAACCACACAACTGGACTGCTATCATTAAAACATTGTGCTGTGTTTACTTTAAAAAAAAAAAAAAAAAAAAGAAGAAGAAGATAAAGAAGAACTAGGAATTTGCTAGTCCACACAGGCTAGGAAGATACTCAGGAACCCCAGCTTCAGTCTGATCTAAGACATTGCATACATGTAGGTTCATAACAATCCCATTCAAACTCTTGCAACATGAGCTGTGGACACTAGTTATCACAGCTGTGTGTTTTGACATCCATGGTGAAAATGAGCAGAAAATCTGACTGTTCCATATCAAGAAGTATTTTTCCTAGTGCTAATGTGCCTTAAATACCTTGTTCCACAGATGAGTGGCCAGGCACCTGCTGCATGAGAAATAGCCAATTACTGTTCAGTGTCTCTAATTTTCTGATTCAATTAGCATGCTTCAGAGCTTTCCAGTTTAATTGCAAACTACTTCACAGTTAGCTCTCCGATTAATCATTGCCCATCTGCAAGCCATCACAAAACTTGGTGGAACAAATCTGTGTACTATGGAATGCTGGGAGCTTAGGAAATCAAACTTGTTTTGGTATATAAAGCTTTAATTTTGTTTGCCCTTTTCAGCTGCACTTGTAAGAAGCTCTGAACTGATTAAACAGGAAGTCCAGACAATAATATGCTACATTATGCATATAATTACTGTAAATACAGACACAACTATAGAAGGTTAGGTGCTAACACGAATGGAGTAGGGGGTCAAGGAAACACATTTGGAATCAATTTCTCCCCCATTACAACAGAAAGGAGGAATTGGCGGAGGAGGGGGAAAGAGAGGTATGAGATGGTGATGTAGTCCCATGCATGACTCTGGAGGTACTTCTGCAACACTACACAGCTGCACAATCACCACATGCTATTTCTGATTTCCTTTTCCAAGGAAGCTGTTAACTTCCCCAAACTGAAAAAGTTCAAAAAGTTGTACTCGATTAAATACCTATACTTTCAGCTTAAAGCAGAACACTGACTGCTGTGTAAGGCCATAAGACAGCCCAGCAGTCATGGAGCTGCTACTTTTTCTGTGTTTTACCACACTAGCAATAGTAATAGTTGCTGAACTGATACAGCTTATGTATTTTAGAACTATCTTATTCAGGTGCACATAAACTTCCTGTCCACAAGACTTGATTGAAAATGTAACAGCACATCATGCAGCAGGAAATTAGCAATTATATTCAAAAGAAAGTATTTTGCACACGTGAAAGTATAAATACAACTAAAGCTTATGGACATAAAGATTTTGCTTAAATTCCATTAATACATTAAATTCAGCATATATGACTGAAGCATCAGTCTTGCAGGATGCTGTACATCCCTGATTTGTGTTAAAGTCAGTAAGATGCAACAGTTCCCAATGTCCCACGGCATCATGCTTCTAGTACTTTCGTAAACTCAGCCCACTGTGTACACTCTATTTCAAAATCCTGTAACTTAAGAATATTCTAATCTCCATCATAATTTTAATAACTGCAAGTTAATAAGAAAAATCCTAATAAATGCTAAGAAAAAGCTGAAATCTCATTAACTTCCCTAGTAATCAAGTAAGATTCAAACACAGTAAAAGTCTGATAATAATGTTTGGATGATACAAGTGACACCACCAGAAAGAACTGCCTCCGGCATCTTGACAGAAACAAAACTGTACTATTGACACAAGAAAGAATAATTATCTAAAGTTATAATATCATTCATCCAGACGAATGCTACCTTGTCAAAGTTGGAATTTGCATTTCTTCAAGGTCCTTAGATCCTGGTAAGAGTTCCAATTAAAATATGTTTAAAAACATTAAATCACTGCTTGGCTGCCCATCTGGCCAAATGCAAACCCTTCCATAAAGTGGTCAGAAATTCCTGAGGTAAACATTGCCACCAAAAAAAGTGTGTTTGCAAACACAGTGAACGCTGGAAACGCAAATGCTTTTATAATTTTCCCAACATTTTTCTATACTAGGTGAGGTACATATGTCACCTTCCAAGAATAACCTATGTAACCAGATGAACATATGTATAACATGATGAACAATATAAACATGGCAAACACAAGGCACAAGGTCTTTCATACTGTGACATTCCAGTTCAGTATTTGTGTGCATGTAGGTACACACACAGCGTACTTGAGTACAGGGATTTTATGTAGAATATATATACAAGATGATTACAAATTTAAGATACTTATTAAAAACCATGCTGAGGAACTTACTTCTGCTCTAGGAAAAAGGAACTGAGCTCTGCTTGTCCGTGAAAAAAAAAGTTTTAGGAATTCTACAGGGTTTATTTAATTTATTTTGTGTTTCTGAAGTCACTGCAGCCTGTATTGTCATTATAACTGAATCATGAGGTTATCAAAATATCCTCCTCTATTATGATCAGTTCTGCATACAATTACACAACTCAGAAAACAAAGTAAAAAAAAGTGATGTTTTTAAAATTTCCAAGAGAATATCTCCTAAATCTGTACAGCATTGCTGAAAATTTTAGCCCCAGAATGCCCACTGAAGTCAAGGTAAGTTTGCAGTTAAAGCCCCAGTAATTTAGGGGTTATAAACTCAGCTCAGTGAGTGGGAACCTGTGCTTAGGGCTTTGTGGCTAGGCTACACCAACAGTCCAGGATGCAGGGCTGTGTTCCTATCACATCCCTGACAGCCTACTTGTGTTTAAGCTCAGTTCATAAGGTGAGCTGATTTCCCACTCTGGCCTCTTCATTCTGAATCAGAAGAAGCCAAAGTGATGTTAAGGTGCTTAATACCTCTGACTTAGATGTAGAAAAATTGCCAGGCACAGAAACTTGAGCAATGTGATCTCCTGGACCATCTTGTGTGGAGATTGAGCAGAGTGTAAAATACTAGTGTCTGGAGAAACCAAGGGACATAGCCATAAATCATGTCCCCATGGACTGTCTGAGTTACAGCCAATCCCAGGAAGCTTTGCTGGGGTGTGAAACACCAACCTGAAGACCCCCAGCTCTGATGCTTAGCCTCTGCTTTTTTTATGAACATTTCCCAGGAAATCAGATGACTCTCCCAGCACAGCTATTTGGGTTGCATGCTCTGGAACTATCATCTTAAAAAAAATTTACATTTTGGAACCAAAACATTAAAAATACCCAACAACTATTACAAAAACCACATTACTTTCATTTCACAGAGGGAGATTACGAAAATAATTGTACGTGTTTCACTACCATAGGGACAATGAACATGCACTGGCTGCCAGAGTCAGCACACAACCTGTTTTCTATGGCAAACATCTCTACAACATTGCAAGGTCACCTCTGTCCTGCTGGCATTACTACCCTGAGGGGACCAGGGACAGCAAAAAAAGTGCATGCATGGGAAAAACCATTGCTTAGAAGAAAAAGTTATTCATCTTTGTGTTTTTAGGGTCCTGCTGCAAGTCACTTCAAGTCACCACTGGTTTCCATACTCACTCGTGATCCTGCCACAAGACCTTTGCTGCACCGTACTGATTTTCTGTCCTACTTCATCATGAAGGTGACTTTAACTACTAACTATATTTAATTCTTCTTTTTTCTGGCTCTTTCAAACTCTTCCTGTGGTACCACATAAGGTTATTAATTTTTTTCTTTTTTAAAAGTACAACTCCTACAGTTTATAAAAGCTACACCTTTTAAAACAGGTTTTGGAAAAAAGTTGCAGCACTGCTGTATTTCTTGGCTTAGTTTGCTCTCTTCAGGAAATGTCCTAAAGCTCAAACTTTTATATTTTTCTATGCTTTGAATTGAAAAGATTTAGAAAATCCACAAAAACAAGTGGTGGAAACACATTACTATTTTTATGTCCTTTTAAAATATTTTTATTTTCTTCTTTAAGAAAACATGAAATTTTAAATACTGGAAGTTGTATGTACCTTTTTCACTACCCATTCCTGCATATACTCAGTCTCTGCATCTGATAAGAAAGGTAAAATATTTACTTAAAAAAGTTTCAATCTAAGAGAAGAGAGATTTTTACAAATGAGGATTTTATCTTCCCTTAGTTCTTCGTTCTTAGGAAACATTCTTCACGTTTCCACTTTGCCTTTTAATAATTACAGACTAGAGATACACATCAGACCTTCTGCAGTGCAGAACAGGAAAATATGGAAAGCTTTATTCTGAAATATTGTTTTAGTATTTACTTAAATAAAATCCAAAAACTTTGAAAAAGACCAGAAAGCAGAAATCCATTCCAGTAGAGGTAAAATTAGAAGTAGGATGCTCCAAAATCAACTCAAGTGTGAACCTACACAGTGCTGCCCATCTTGTCTGCTTGTGGCTGGGCTGCCACCAACAGAAAATGCATGTCTCTGTCCTCAATGAGTGGTTTGAGCAATTTGGAAGATGTTAATTATTGAGAAACTACACGACTTGAAGAGTAACTACAAACCTACCTTGCCAATGACAGGACTCCATTAACAAGTTTACTATGAAATTTTAGACTTCATTAGTAGTTATTCCCAAAAGGTCTCAGTCCACCAGGACTCCAGCAGAATACAGTAACCTGCCTGTTGTCAGACTTCTGTAGTTAAAGTGAGGCACCAATTACTTATCCTGCTACTACCAGGTTTCTTTTGAGCTCTGTACATGGTGTGTTTTCTAATATTTTGACTGAAAAGATCACTGAAACAGTCCACTCTGGTTTTGGTCAGTATGGGCAAAGCAACAAATTAGAAAAAAAACAATCAGAGAAAGTTTAAAGATAACTCTGTAATAATAAAAAATGAACACAATTTCTCTTTCCCATAGTATCACAGGAACTGAATTATCAGTACTCTTTTAGTATATGCTTCTTATATATTTATACAGTTAATGTGAAAATATATTTCACTCAACAGCCTGCATATTGCAGTACCCACTTTTAGCTACTGATCTCCAGCCTAGGGCAACACAGAGGCTTGGAGGTTTTTTAAAGTAAAAAACAAAAAGTAACTCTTAGGTGTTTTTCATTTAACTGTGAATAAAAATTTCTCTTCTAGACAACAAGGCTTTGCTCTTCTTGTGGTAAACTCATTCAGTCTCTGTCTGGGAATGCAGTCTCTTTTGGAATGGAGAACTCCTTTATTTCACCAGGTATCAGAGAGCCATGATGCCCCATGCATGCAGAATCCTCTCTTAAAAAGTGAAGAATTATGCTAGGTGAGCAAAATCATAATACTTATGGAATAAGGGAATGAACAAGCAGGGTGCAAGCCTGACAGAGCAGCGGTGGGACATGGGTGAGGACAGGCTGTTTTCAGGACACCTATGCAGGTTCAGGGTAATCACTGCTTGTAGTTTCCAGATCTCTCTCCCAAAACACAGAATAAATAGAAAAAAATAATCATCTGCATTTCTCCAGAACAGAAACTTTTGAATATACTTGTTTATACATTTATACAATATACAGACAACATTGAATTATTTATACATTTGAATGGTTTATACTTGTTTATACATTTGTATATAATATTTTATTGGACTTTTAATCATTTCAGTATCCATGAAGTCATTAAAGCTATTTTAAACAACTAGTTCAAATCAACTCTTTGGCATTAATATCAAGATAAACTCAATATATTAAAATTAACTTCAAAATCAGCTGTTGTGCATATCCCAGAGCTGGCTTAATATATCCATCCATATATGTATGTAGATGCTTATGAATATCCTGTTACTTTGAAAATGACCAGCTATGCTATTTCACCACAATTTGCATTGTTATAATAGGATATTGACTGATTTTATGTTTAAGGGACTAACGTAGTATTCAGTAATGACTCTGTGCTACAAGTTTATTGCAAGTGCCAAAGGTTCATTCACCTCAAGCAATTCAGTCAATAACCAATTTTTATACTTGTATTTCCTTCAAAATTCCAACCAATAATCCCTGGGTTTGTGGGGTTTTTTTGTTTGTTTGTTTGTTTTTGTTGGTTTTTTTTTTTAATTATTTCAGTATCAGGCTAACATTTCCCATGGAAATCAATATATGTGAGATCCATTAGCCAAAAATCTGCAGCACTGCAATGATGTAAACATATTAAAAATATTGATCTTGCAGGCTACTGATGTTTTGATTGACTTTAGTGTTTGTAAGCAGCAATAACGGAATTTCAATGACTGAAACAAACTTTTGATTAAAATTATAGATTTTAAATTTTTTTTCTATTTTACTGTTTCAAAGGGTATCACATGGTTTACTTGTTTGCCATAAATGATCATAGTAGTAAATACTTATTCAGTTTCTCATTTGTAAATATTAAGGTCTGTCACAAGTAACACATCTTCAAATATACTTTCAATCACTTTTGATGTTTTGTTTCCACTATATCATATGTATAACACCAGCATGGGCAGGGTTAGATATATTTTTGAAGCATTTTTCCTTCTGAATCTTCATGTCTCATGTGTTCCTGCCACCAGCAGCGACAGGAATTTGATATCAGTGTTTTTAATCACTATCCATTAAACTTCAGCTGATGTTTCCACAGCAGCTGGACATCATTTTCTTAATATGGTTTCTCCTTCCAAAATAAACATCTCACAGAAAATAAAGACATTTTCTACAATCTGGGTATTTCTACCTTGGGTATGTATATTTCTTCATTGCCATACAGACTGAATGCTTCACCACCTGGAACACATTTACTACCCCATGAGATAAGTGGCACCCCTGCTTTAGGGATGGGGAAGCAAAGCACAGAGAAATTAGGGCATACCTTCAGACAACCTCGCTCCCATATAGGTCCCAAAAGCTATGATGCAGTACCTTGAAAGGATGAGAAGGTTTGTTTCCAGAAGGCACAAATACAGGTGACTCAGTTAAGCTGTTCAAACAGTTGTTTGCTGTGTGTGGCACATGTGGTTGTTATTGGCTCTTGTGACTTTTGGGCCAGTGCAAATTCTCCTTTTGCCTTGGTGTGCAGAAAGGCAGGGTAAACAACAGACGAATATTTGGAAAACAGAAATTAAATGGACTACTGCAAGGAGATCACAGATGGGTTCTTAAGGCCTCTGTCCCGAGAAGACTATACCAACATATGGAACCTGATGTACCACCTAGACATCTCCATCACTCCACACTCATACAGACAGACCCTATATACATGCCTGTGTATAAACAAGCATCCAACAGTGGAGCTATAGCTTTATCATTCTGGTGCCTGGTAGAGGGATATGCCACCTGAGGCCTCTTCCAGGCTTGCATTACAATGATTCAATATTATAACAGCTTAAGATACATTCCCTTGGTCAGAGTGGATTTCCTCCTGACCTTTCTGCTTTGAGAAGGTTTGTTTTCTTTGTGCTTTTTATATTACAGCTTGGATTGACCTGAGATGATAACAGTGGGCAGACAGTTTTAGGGAAAGAAAAAAAAATTACACTAATAGATCACGTTTGGTGTTTTTTGTTTTTTTTTTTTTTTTTTTTTTTTTTTTTTTTTTTTTTTTTTTGTATTTAAATCACAAGTCTTCTGCTGACATCCAACTCACCAACTCCACAGCCCAACCGGGCTCATGTGGTCAGGGGGGAAAAACTGCCTGAAGGTGGAATAACCAAGGGATGAGGCATGCTGAGTTGCCTGGACCACACAATTAAGCAAAACAAGATGTGGTACCTGTACAGCATTTAAGACAGCATCCACCACCAAGGTACAGCTCCAGGATCCAAATCCTCTTAAGAAGTCACTGCATAAACGGAGCTGAGTTCATACCCCATGGATCCCACAGGCTGAAGCTTTCCCAATGGTGTGCAATGGCGGAAAGCCCTGTGCCACCAACCACTTTACAACCTGGAAAAGCCTGTGAGCACTGACCCCATGTCTTTGCTTCTGCTGTCTCAGCGGGGCTCTGCAGTCCCATTAAGCTTTGATGTTTGTTACAATTGATTGCCCACTTTGAGATATTTTAACAGGGCAAGCAAATGAGCACTACCAAGGACTGCATGTGGGAAGAGGAGAGATAACCTCAGCTCTGCTGTGCCTCTGAATGACCTGATCCAGCCAAAGAACCTGCTTTCCCACTGCAGGACATTAGGTGTTTGTTGTCAAATGCCTGCATCAGGCAGTGTTTTTGTCTGCACCATAAGATCTTGGGAGGGACCAAGAAAGAAAACTACTCCTAAACACGGATTGTTTTGGGTTAGGGTTAGGCAAAGGGCAAAAAATATCCCAAATCAGACAAGAGCCCTTCTGTAGACAGAGAGCTGGATGACAGAGAAGTTCTGCATTGACACATCCTAGTCTAGAGACTGTTCAACTTTGAGTCTTCAACCACCTTTAAATCAAAAACACTCCCGAGGCCCAAAGACCAATAAATTAAATAAGCGGACAGTTATGAATCTAATGACAAAAGAGATTCAAAGGGATTGGAAACATAGCAAACGGTATTCTACTGTGTCTGCACTATAAACAACTAAGCATCAATTTATAATCCTAGAAATTGAAATACCTTGTTCTCTGAACACATGCAGAACAGGCAGTCTCAGAACAAGCTTTTCTGTGTACTCTGACAATATGTCTACACATGCTCTGAAAACTGCTCCACGCTGGGGAGCATATTTCAGGGCTCCAGCACACAATCTCCCTGCAGACTCAGCTGCAGGGGTTTGAAGTGATGCTGCTCTCTCTGCTGCTTGTCCTGCCTCTCTGCTGAAAGAGAGCCCCTGAGGTAGAATTTGCAGGAATTAACATATCCACAGCATATTAACACAAATGCATCTTTTTTGCAGTTTAAGGTTGTCATCTTATAGGAATGTGCAAACTCCTCTATAGCCTACAGAGGCGGTCAGCAAAGGGATCTGCAGAAGCTGAAGCAGTTAAATAGCTACCGGTCTGTCTCCACACACATTCGTGAGCAAGACTGTGAGCTCTGAAGTTAGGTCCTTGCCTGAATGAAACAAATTATTTTCACATTTTGTACATAATTTTGCCAACACCAGACAGATGCAGTCCCGGCTCTGCTGTGGGCTGAGTGCTGGAGACAGAGGTGAAAAGCTCTGCATCTCATAAGCCACACTCCAAACCCCTATATATTAATTCCAAGTATTGCTTGGCACAGAGTACAAAATGTTCACACTGTTCATTTATTTGCATATTAATTCTGTCTATCACAACGAGGAGACAAATTTAGAATGTTTTCTATAAGATTGGACCTTATCTATTATCTGGTATTACCAAGTGAAGCAGATGGTTCTCATTTCATTATGTAGACATCCATGATGTTGTGTCTCCTTTTTGCCCATTCAAGTTAAGGAAAACCACGGCAGACCTGGGTCAGGAGATCTGCACATTGACCCCAAATGAGGATTCTGAGCTTAATCTCCAGCTTTAGCTATTGCACTTTTGCCAAAATTCAAAGGTAACCATAAGGATGAATTAAAAATTCTGAGATTTAAAAAATAATTTTGGGGGTTCTAGTTTCTTGCTGATGTCAGCTGAAAAAATTTCAAGTTTCTTTTCCCCACCACTGGATGGGTGGAAAATTTATGTCAAAAAGTGCAAGACAGAACTTGATCAGTAAATAAAATACACACCACCACCAATCCACTACAAAAAACATAAGTAAGAAGAATATAGTTGTTAGCATCTGGTACTAACAATACCTAAGCAGTTATCACATCTAGTATGACAACTTGCTGATGACCTGAGATGTCTCACCCATCTTTAAATGCAACAACAGATACTGCTATCTATACCTAATACCATCATCCATGACCCTGAAATTGAAGTAGATCAAGAGATAATGAGTTATAACACATAAAAAAAGTAACGTATCTGGAATTGGCAAGCAGGGATTTGAGTAAAGGCTCTACCAAACCATGGTGAGGGCCATTTCCAATAAATTAGTGCCATCTTTGGTGGACTGACTCTTCTTTCCATCAGATGCTATATAGTCAGCTCTTCCACTTGGCTGTGATTTCAGTGAAGCTTCAGTAAAGGAGCAGAGAGCGCAGCCTGGGTCTCTGCCATCAGAGAACTAATGGTCAAACACAGAAAGATGCTAGACATCTCCTAAAAAAGCACTCAGAATCCTCATGTCCCACTGACACCTACAGTGATATAAACTCTGTGTGCTCAGAAGTTTCTGGACTGATCCATTAAATCGCACATGGCTGAATGAAGAATGCATCTTCTGAATTAACAAAGCAACCACACACAAACCGTGTAGGGCTAAAATGCCTTCTCATATTTAATCTTAAAAAAAAGAAAGAAAAAGACCCCCTTTCCAGGTGAGTTAAAACATCGCTGTATGTACCATTAGTCTGCATATAACACAAAGAATCAATTAGAGATTCAGAAATTCTTCAATGATCTTCAGGCTTTCAGGATTTTTTGGTGGTTATTTATATTGGGCTTTCATGGCAAGCCTCAAAACTGAAGTAGTAAAAGAGCTTAAAACATAAAAACATAACTTAAAAAAGTTTTACACAAACATAATAAGAACCCCAAACCAAAACAACTTTTGGCACTAAAGCATATGTTCTGCCCCCGGCACCTAAAAGTCACATACTGAGAGTGTATGTTCTGTTAAGAATTCCTACTTTCAAGCATGGCTGGTGATTTTGGACAGTAAAATTAAAGAAATCTCCAATCTGGCAGTTCTCTCATTGCACATTTACTAAAGCATCTCCACTATCCAAATTCCTAGGATTTTGGAGATCCGATCTCATAGAACGAAGAAAAAAAATCAAAAGGTTCCCAAGGTACTGTTTTGATTTGTTTTATAAGTTTTTCCCCCCTAGCGATATCATTATTCCAATTCACTCTCTGGAAAACGTCGCAAATGCAAGACCACTTTTCTCCTTTCCTGCAAACAGGGTGGAAATGAATCAGGCCACAGCCCACACAATACTTGCTAAAGGTAGCATTCTCTCATATTTACAAGATGTAAGACCAGGAATAAACTGATAAGCTCAAATTATTTCACTAACTTCACTTACTGAAAAGTGTTTGCCTGATGATGTTCGGGAGTTAACATGAATAAAAGGCAGACTTCACTTTTTACTCTTCCATGTTTTGTTGTGGTGTCCAAAGGGTTTATCTACTCACTATAATTACATCAGCTGCATGCATCCTTTTTTTTTTTTCTTGTTAGCAAATTCATAAAACAACCCAGATTTCAAGCTGTTTGCTGTATGCATATATTCAATGAATTCATAAATGCATTGTTCCTAAACATTTTACTAAGGCTTATTTGTTATTATCTGTGTGTGATCACCTCAGCAATGTTTGTTTTACTCCCTGACTAGGGACACTGTGGACATCTAAAACAGTGACAAGGGATAGTATTTTCTTGGTTAACACCTCCTAACAGACTTTCTTTTGTTATTGTACGTCAGACTGGGGAGAACACTATTATCAATAACTGTCAGTCCTCTATATTTTGACAAACATAATAGATAATGTCACCCAACATACCTGTCAGAAAGCAAAACTAAAACTTTACAATATTAAAAAAAAATTATACATTGCTTACACAGCTTTATGTGATTGTATTGTACAGTGTTTATTTTATCTTTAAAAAAGACAGCAAGAAGGTGTCAAAATTCTGAAAACAGCTCAAAAACTATGAGCCTGAGAATCTGTATCAACTGCATTTTCTGGTGCCTAGCTTTCTTTTTCCCTGCCCCTTCATACAGTCATAGACAAGCAGGTATGACAGAGATGTTTCACAGTCCATGCACTAGCCCACATCAAGACCTGTTGCACCTACCCCCCTTCTGGCAAACATCTGTCTCCCCTGTCCTTAACCACCTCCTCCAGTGATAGCGAACCTGAAGGCAGTATCCTCCAGACATACCATTACGAAAGTTTCCCTTAGTGTCTAATCTAAACTTTTCCTCCTGTGATTTAATTTTATCCCTTTTTATACTATTTACCAGGTGTGCAGAGAACAGACTGTTCCTTTCTTCTTTGCAGTACTCTTCCACACACTCAATGATCTTCCCCATGTTCTTAATTTCAGTCCTCTTTTTTAGGTTAAGACTTCTCAGGTTTTTTTCACCCTGTTTCTGAAGACCACATTTCTAGATTTCTCATCACTTTCACTGCTTTCTTTTGAAGGTTCGCTAGGTGGTTCTCCTCTTCAATATGCTGCCCACCATCATATAGAAGACCCCAGCTGAAGCCTCACCAATAGTTTCGTAAGCTATAGGTTTATTTAGACATATTACTGCAAAAGGTTTGTCTTTTCTGCAGCAGTGCATCATTGTTGACTTATTGCCTCTCTGCTGCTGCAAAGCAATTTATTCTCCAGGGGGCAAAAGCAAGTATTACTTGACTCCTGTGATTCTTTTTGTGCAGCTCCTGATAAATTCACCCCTGCACAAGCCTCACTCCTCTTCTTCAGGGTCCCACCTCTGTTAGGTCTGGATCAAAATCTGCTATTGCTGTGATCCCAGGACCATGTAGCACGTGGTCCCTTTCAGCAGTCAGGAGCAGCAGTGCTTTCATGCATCATGGTAGTTGATGGGAAGAAAAGCTTATCCTCAGGGAGGGACTGAAAATTTGCTACTGCCAGTGTCAAGACATGAGCAGTACTGGTGTAGCACCACTTTCCTTTGCTTCTGAGTATATCCAGAACCAGAAATAAAGTCTTTAATTTCTTCTGTGAGTAACCGGAGAGTTACCCAACTCATTATGAATACAGCTAAACTCTGGTGCTTGTGCCATGTGCTCCAGAAATTAACTTCTATGCAAGGGTCCCCAAAGTGTCTTTCTGGCGGGCAAAGACATTGCTCTAATTCTGTTGGATTACTGCCGTTCATTGCCTTGTATTATCCATAGCAAATAGCTGAACCCAAACAGTCCCCAGATAATAATTCTGAAGCAAAGCAGGTACTCATATGGCAGAAACTTGGTTCAAAATTTCCTTGTAACTGGAATGTACTGAGAAAATAAGGAGGCATGAGGATATCTAGTCATAAATGTGGAGATGGATGGGTTTTGCACACCTTCTTCAGCAGTCTTTGCCTCCCATCTTTGATAGCTGGACCAGAAGACAGAATCTGATCCCACTTCTTTTTTCGTGGAGGAAAAGATGAAGAAGAACAGACCATTGCTGCAGAAAAATCATGTGCAGTTTTGCAGAAGTTCCTCTCAATTCACAAAATGCAACCAATGCCATAGTGATCTATACAACAAATACTTGTAATTTATTGTTTTTCAATCTATGAATCAACACGAGAGGACAGGGATGGTTAGAGCAGGTCAGAGAAAGTGTTACATGGTGGTTATATAGGCAAAATGTAGTCTATGTGAAACCTTAGAAAACATTTATTTGCAACCAACAGATGAGGACTTTTGTGCTTGCAGAATATCTTTTACATGTCTCCTGCAGGAAACGTAGCTGGCAGGCTGTGAAGGGCCATCAGAACATGAGACACCTGCACAGCTAGAGCCTGACATGCCAAAGGATTGGCCACAAACCCAAAGGGGTCACAGCCTCGGTTTCTTTACATATACCCATTTCATGGAGAAAACCAAGGAGCCTGGATCACTAACTTGTTCAGCAGCTCACAGGTGATTTCTCATTCCTGTCCAGAACTCAAGGATCCACTCATATCCACGCTCAGAGTCAGCTAAGACAATGTGCCATTTTTCTGATGCTCAAAAGCAAACCTTTTGTTCAATTTCCACTTAATACACTGTAATTTTGCCATGAATGAATATGTGTATGGTAAACCTTATAGTTATTGCCTGTAAGAAAAGGAAACCAACTCTGACTTTTTATATAACTTGTATATGTTCTCATATATGTATATTTATATATATATATAAATATATGCAGCAAGATTTTTAAGTGTGTAAATGTGTCATTATTTATTGTAGTTATTGTGTCAGTGGTGGTGTTTTCTTAGTGGCTTTATTAACTCTAGTCATTAAGGATTTATTATTCTTAGTTAATAAAGTAAGTATTTGAATTAAGTGAGGGCTCATTTATCCACATGGCGTACCTATATCCCTGCTAATCTTATCAGCTATCACAGTGCACCACTACAATTTCAATGGAATCAGGTGGGCTGAATGCACTGAAGATCGTGAGACCTGGTGGTCCAGCTCCACAACACTCCCTGAGATAAAGTGGGGCACACAAGCAGCACAAGGCTTCCCTGCAACACCCGTGCTGCTTATAATGATAAGCCATTACAGGCGCTATTCTGAGCAAACTGACAGAGAAGAATGATGCCCTGCTGACAACAGTGGGACAGAAAGTAAAACAGAGGTACTTTCTACAGAGGGGAAAACCCAGAGCCAACATGCTGCCTCTACGCAGCAAGTATATATGAGTAGCGAGTATATAAGATGAGTAGATCAAAGTTTCCTTACATAAACATGAGGGATCAGCACAGGTTAGGAAAAATTAAAATGCACTGAGAGGTCATTGGCTTAGAAAGGTTTTGAAGTTCATGGAAATGCATATTTTCTGGCTAACTATAGGATGTGTATGGACAAAAACACATGAGAAGCTAGGACACACAGATTCTGCAAAAGCACAGTTTTTGTGTCTCAGATTTTTGTTTCTTGCCTGTGCATGTATACACAAAATCTGAAAATAATATTCATCTCATGTATCCCAATTAGAGACAGGTGTCTCAGATGAACATGACGTTTCTGCCAACAGAGATCACAAAATTTTCTGGAAGATGCTCATCACAGAGGAAGGGAGCCTGAATGCTTCATTACAAGTAAGCAATTGGAAGTTAATCCTAATAATTAAAAAATAGCACATGCACCACTACAGCAGTCCAACCCACCACAGGTTACCCCTTCTGTACATAAGAGGAATTTGAGATGAGGTAGCAGCATGAGAGGGTAATGATAACTGAAACTGATAAACTGATGCTCCCTGTTCAATGAGCACAGATAAAACTTGGAGGGCTGTAATCACTGGAGCGATCTTGTCAAAACATGTTACTGCAGTTCTACACTTTTACCTTTGCACTTTGTTGTATGTAGCAGAGCAACATAATTAACTACGGTAGGTAGTGTTTACGTTAGTTCTCAAAAGGTTAAGAAGGTGATTATAGCTAAAAATCAGCTTTGCCTGGGGCTTCAGTGGCTCTGTGAAATCAAATTAGACAAGCAGGGCGCAGTGTCACATAACACAAACCATGGCACTTTCTTCTCAGTTTTGACCTTTTTCATTAGATGATCAATCCAGGTTTTATCTTATTCCAAACATTTTGAACAGATTAGCTACCAATAAACTCTGAGTGATAAGCCAGGCATTCATCCGCATTTTCTTGAGTGACTCAGTGACACCACATTCAAGAAGTTCCACAGGAACAATGTCAATTTTGCTTTCCCCCCGAAGAACCTCTTGAATTAATTATTCTCTTTTTGGGGAGGAGGATGGAACAGGTTTCAAAGGTGAATGGCAATGACTTCAAATGCCAGAACATCGTTAGCCTCTGTCTTTGTCTCAGTCATTTTATAATTTTGATTTCAGAGTTGCAGAACAGCAAACAGACAACTTCATAAGCATGGCAGAAAACACATTTGCATTTCTAAAAAATCCATGGGTAACCCAGTTGGCAGAGTCGTGGTTCACTATCTCTATGCAGCTGCACAGGTCTTTGAAGTCAAGCAAGGTGAACACTATAATGGAGATGTTTAAGGAGGTTTTAATAATGTAGACAGAGAAGCAAGCCAGCCTGACATCAGAAGAACACTCTCCACACCACCATATTGTATCTAAATTTAAATGCAGGCTGCAGCACTAGTTGCTTCCATAATCTTGCCATCTCTGAGCATAAAGGGAACAAAAGACTAAACAGGCAAAGGATATATAAAGAAAAGGAATGGGAAATTTAGACAAAAACCTGCAAGCTAAGAAACTCGCTATGCCTCCCAGAATTTTCTCCACTAATCTAAAAAAGATTTGTTGAATCTTTATACAGTTGATCTTTAAGTTCAACTTCAGCTCTGCTTTTGTTTGTACAGTACCTAACTCATGTTGTGCAAACGAGTGTACAAACTTCATGTTGTGCAAACGAGTATACATGTGAAACAATAGCTTCTGCAGACGATTTGAGTGTATTTATTTACAGACAATAAAATCCAAACCTGTTATTTTAATTGATTAAGTAATAAATGAAAAGTTAAAGAGATCAAGTAGATTTGTATGTGGTTAGCCTGCCCTGCCATAGATCACACTTTTAGGCTGCAAGCTGTGCAAAAAAATCAATATATCAAGTTTAACATAAGGGTAGGAAACATGATGTCCTTGTATAGTTTCAGTGAACTTCAAATGGCTGTTATTAGTCTGCACAGTTTATCTCAGAGAAATCCGCTCTTTAAGAAGAGAAAAAACCCTGTCACACTGTTATGACCCAACCCAGAAGGCAAGGGCAACCCATGTTCTTGTTAACAGATCCCTCGGGGTAGATTAGAGTGAAATGACACTGACTGGTAGATATTTATAAATATATATATTTGTAAGTTTTATTTTAGAATAATTTGGTTGCAATGCAAAGCAGGTATATAGTTGTTTTGATTATTATTATCTATAGTAATATGGCAATGTAAGAGCATAAAAATAATACTTCAGAAAATATAAAAGCAAAAGAAAGAAAGAGGAAAAAAAAATGAGTAGAAAGATATCACTGCCTATGGATCCAGCAGTGAGACTTGATTGTATGTCTTTTGGTCAAAACAATGGTCAGTGTCTTGATCCATCGGGGTGGGGGGAAAGCCCGCAAAACACAAAGTTCAATGGGTTAATATACATTTAGGTTTTAGTGGAATGGCCAGGTACCTGCCCTGGGGGTCAGGAGTTTTATGCTCTCTGATGTAATAACGTGGATCGCGGGCTGTCCTCTGGTGGAAGGCCCCAGAAAGGAGTTTGGGGGGACTTTAAGGGTTTTTCATGGTTTATGACACCTTCTAAGACATGACAGCTGCCTCTCATGCTAGTGTGGTTGAGCCAGTTATGCCCCATCAGAAAGGATGAATAACTTCAGGCCTACATGTGTGAATGTCCCATGTGTGAATGTAAATGTCCAACACCTTCCAGGGGTGGGGGGAGTGTGGGAGGTGTTTCATAACTGACCCAATTGTTAAAGAGAGAATACTGTCCCGCCTCTGCAGGGCCTGCTTCTTGGCCTTCTCCTTTTTCTGGCTAAAAACCCAGCACACAAAAAACTCTCTTGCTACCCCTTGGGGGTTGCAAACCTGGCCTCAGCAAAGCACCCTGCTGCTTCCACAAATGGCAGACTGTTTTGAGTCATTAACCACTAACATTCCAGCCTCTCACACACATACATAAATGCATTGGTGGAGTCATACCTTAGTCTATAATAATGATTTATTTCAAATAATCTGACATTTTGACTGCATCATCAACCAGCCAGGAAGCTCCCCTCTACCGCTTTATGTGTTTAAGGCAGAGGCATGTTTTTCAGAGAGGATATACACTAGCCATACATATTAGAAATTTAACATAAGTCCCTGTACACTTTTTTTCATGTCAACTATTTAGAAGATAACACTCTTCTTGTCAATTGACTCTGCTACACAATCATTCAATAATTTACACCCAGTGGCAATCACCATCCAGGCAAAACACTATTTCTGTACTGAAATCTTTCACATGTTTGATACAGAAGGATAATTTTTGTGTGTAGGTGAGAATAAGACAACCCCTTGACAGGACAAGGTGGCCAAAAACAGCAGGTCAGTACCATGTGGGGCCATTTCTGCTGTCCCAGCTCAGCTGGGAGAAGACACCAGCACACACTCTGCTGCCAAAATCCTTCCTTGTAAAGAGAAGAAATAAAGGGAAAAAAATTGACTTTAAACACTTGCAAGAGGCATTTTCAAAATATAGGACTATGCAAGAAAACAGAGAAATTCTCCTCAATGTATGATCAGCTCTTCCAATAGTACCTGGGAGTCTGAATTGACAGGTAGCTGAACATGAGCCAGCAGTGTGCCCAGGGGGCCAAGAAGGCCAATGGCATCCTGGCCTGGATCAGGAATAGTGTGGTCAGCAGGAGCAGGGAAATGATCCTTCCCCTGTACTCAGCACTGGTGAGGCCACACCTGGAGTGCTGTGTCCAGTTCTGGGCCCCTCAGTTCAGGAAGGATATTGAGGTGCTGGAGCGGGTCCAGAGAAGAGCAACGAGGCTGGTGAAGGGACTTGAGCAGAAGTCCTGTGAGGAGAGGCTGAGGGAGCTGGGGTTGTTTAGTCTGGAGAAGAGAAGGCTGAGGGGAGACCTTATCACTCTCTACAATTCCCTGAGAGGAGGTTGTAGCCAGGTGGGAGTCGGTCTCTTCTCCCAGGCAACTATCGGTAAGACAAGAGGTCATGGGCTTAAGTTCTGTCAAGTGAGGTTTAGGTTGGATATTAGGAAGAAATTCTTTACAGAAAGAGTAATCAGACATTGGAATGGATTGCCCAGTGATTCACCATCCCTGGAGGTTTTTAAGATGAGACTGTATGTGGCACTTAGTGCCATGGTTTAGTAACCATGGCGGTGTTGGATCAAGGGTTGGACTTGATGATCTCAGAGGTCTTTTCCGACCCAGTTGATTCTATGATTCAATGGTAATTTCTCTTCATTGCAATGAGCATCTGTAAATGGCTTAATGGCAGTTAGCTCTAGAGAGCATGACATCAATCTGTACCAAACATATAAACTCTTATATAAAATACACTGAAAGACCACACTTGTTTCTAACTTTCTATTAATTTGTCCTTTGCAAGACAAATTTTATTTAGAGATTAATGTACCATTTAAAAAACCCTAGGCATAAAACTCCCAAACAGAAAATAATAATGTATAAATTTTAAGTGTTGAACAATATTAATTCCACAAGAAGTTATCATTTTAGTAGATTTTAGCCTTCTTATATCAGTTTAGAGAATGTAGCACAGCCCTATGCTGCACAAATTGAGTTGTTTCAGGAACACTCAAAATATAAAATATACAAAATTTTCCTCCAAGGTCTCTATAACTAATTCAAAAGAATCAATAAATGGTGACCACTGGCACATCGTTTGGAGGTGCATAAGCAGGTATCTCTTCAGATCAGAGGATGTGGACTGTCCTGGTCAAACAGGGATGGGATCTAATTTCATTATATATATCATATATGTGAAGATATCCTGGAGTCCCAAGGCACTGCTGCTTATGCCAAGCTACTGGTAACATCTGGACCTCAATAACAGCCTACACAGCTTGCACACATTGTTCAGGGGCTGCTACTCAGGGGTAACACTCCCTCAGGGAACTTTCCCAAAGCAGACAGCTTTGTTAGAGTCAGCCAAGTGACAGTGTGCATATGTAAATCACTGTTGAGTTTGTACTAAATCTTTAATGTCTTAATGCCTTCATTTGCCTTTTTCCCCTGACTTTGACATCACTTCAGTGTGAACAGCTATATTTAATTTACAAGTTTTTCTGGCTTCTTTTTTTTTATTTCCTTCCCTCCCCAAAATCAAAAGGCAGGAAGTAGATGGGTGTAACTTAAAGAGTCAGCTGAGATGAGCTGCTGGCAGGGTGAAGTGGTAGGTTTTAGTAATAGCTGGAAGCCGTAAGTGGTTCTAAGCTTTGAAGTCAGTGCAGCTTTGATGTGCTACTCCCATAGTTAATCACAAGATAGTCTTGAAAGGAAAACATTTCCCAAATACTATCCAAGTGTTGTTGCTTGTGAAATCCTTGTATAATCTTTTTTTCCCCTGTTGAACTTTAAATCTACCACTGGGTTTCTCTCACTCCTTCTCAGTCACTCTTAGTCTCTTTTAAAGTGTTTTAATTGGTTAAAAGGATAATTAAACCCATGCTCGGTTTCAGGGAGGCAAGTAGCTTGTTGCATGTTATTTTGCTTTACTGAAATGCTTTCAAGCATTTTGTTCCCCAGATCTACAGTGATCAGTCAATCACCATGAGGGACTGCAGAGTGAGATGCTGGAGCAGAAAAGGGCAGAGGTTGGAAGCCAGAGAAGCATACGTGCTGGTGTACCTAGAGGGATCTGCTTGCCTCCCCTTCATGGGAACAGCCACAGTTCTCCCATGGCAAAGCATCCATGAGGTGAGGAGGGGAGCCCATTGCTTTGGGATGGACACCATCAAGAAGTGACTGCCTGATGCCTGGGAAAGAGGCTTCACTATTGAAATTCTCTCATGTACATTGGGATTGATAGGAGAGATGCAACGCTGAGTTCAAGGGGAAAAAAAAAGACCAAATCCAATAGCAACAAGGAATTTTTCTTAATGGGTTCTCCCATACTGAAACACTACAGAATAATATCAACTGATTTTTCCCACAATACAAACTGTCATTGAGCTGCACTTAACCAATATGGGCTTTCATATGTAGTGAAAATATAAACAAAACTATCCTTGGACAGTTAGGTTTAAGAAAGCAATTCATAAAAGCCTGATCTTTTGAAAATGTTTGCACAATGCCCAATTTATTTTAATAGCTAGATTTAAAACCTAAGCCTAATCTACAAGTGTCATCTACAAACCACATGCTGAAGCATATCAAAACAATAATTTTCAATGAGTCTTAAGATAAGGAAGGCAAGAAGACTAAAACAGTTTAAACCAAACTTTTTTACATGTCAAAACCCTGTTTAACCAGGCACACACACCTGAATGGAAAAGGGAGGTACCCATCCCTGCCCATGGTAAGTGGTCCCTGCCAACCCAAACCACTTCATGAGCTTATCATTTTACGATCAGAAAGACCCATGCCTGTCTAAATGGACAGAAATAAAGAAAATGACACAACCAATAAATTACAGGAGAGCAACATGTCAAGGTTAGAGGAAACTGAAGATTTCAGCAAATCTCAGAAGATATAGCAACAGATTAAGTGAGGGGATAGACTACCCTCCAGCCATAGCCTGTTAACACCTTTAAAATCTGGTGATAGTTTCTATCCTGCTCTTTCATATTAATTGTTAGTTACACCAATTACAGTCTAATAGTGCACTCAAGCCAGACTTTGCAGACACACAGAGCCGAAATGAAATGTGAAATGGCCAAATACTGCCCCACACATTGTGAGTGCTCACAACTGTGAGCAGTGTTTGCATCATCCTGTAAATCTGCACCATCATTTTTGTGGATGCAGAATGTAATTGACATCTTGCATATTGTACAGATGTTAGTGGGGTAAGCCATAAGCTAAACATGCCAAAGCCCAAAGTCAAGTTTGTCTAAGTGAGCTCTGAAAACAATGTTGAAACAAACAAATTTGGTTCCAAAAGTTGTTTTAATGTGCACTGGAGTAATGATAACCAAAGTAAAGCTGTAAACTGCAACCCTTCATAAATACTGCATATCTAGCACAGAAATCAAAGAAGTAACTTGCTGTTGCTGCTAGTGAACTTGAGTGAGGGAGTGTGGGATTAGACGTGGAGTCTATTTGCATTAATTTTGCATCAATATCCATATTAATTCTAACACAATATTGTATCAAATTTGGGGACAGCTCTCAGCTCAACAGTCTCTCTGGCAAATTAAATATCATTTATAAAGCTTCAGTAAATCCGTTATTGGCATTAAACAAAGTCAGGTTTGAAATCAGAGGAAAAGTTTAGAAAAACAGATGCAGTACAGAAAAATCATACCAGAATTAACAAAATGTGTAACAAAAGAGCCTGTGTATGCAAAGACTAATTATTCAAAATGAATTTCTATTTCCTTATTTCTATGAAGAATACTTTTTACATACTTGATAAAAGTTTTGGATAACGACAAATCAATCCACATGGGACTGATAGTAGGTCTGTTACTGAGACAACATTATTCATTTGTGGGTACAAACTAAAAGCTATGAATACATTGCTAAAACCATACAAATAAAAATGTAGTTCCAGTGAAGATACAAATCAGCAGAAAACAGGACTCGCTTGTATCATGTATCAGAGCTTTTCTGAAGCAAAATGAGACAATCTGACAGCAAGTGATATAAATGCTCATACTTCTATTTCATCTAAAATTTCTAAAACTTTAATAAAACATAAGCTTTATGATCAACACACAAGATAACAGAAAAAGTCCTCACTTCTCTGTTGAGCCCTGAGCATCTCCGGAACAAAGACACAAGAGATAAGGGGAACTGATCTTTCCAAGCTTATGTGTGTGCATCTTCTATTGACATCATGCAACATCAGGGATTCCCCAGTAATATCTGTTTTCCAGTTCACTCACTTTCCCAAGGCTAGATATACTAGTATTAATGATCAGTTTGCATCTAACCTCCTTGCTTAAGGCATGCTTTTGCTTGGTTGGCTCAATGAGGGCAACTTGTTGCATTTGGCTGATAAGGAAGCTCACCACATATTGGTGCCATCTGCACCAGATGTCTGTGGTTTCTCTTCATTTTGTTGTCACTTAGAGATGACAGAATATGACAAACAATGGCTCCCCTTTGATCTGTCACTGGCCCCTCCCCTCCTTAGTGTACAAAAAATCCTACTGTTAGCTTAAGTGAACATCTTCCCTCTCCACCTGTGAGGCTGCTCCATCCATAACTTACTTTTTCAAAACATGCATGGCATTTAAAAGGCATTGGTAAAAATAATCAACTAGGACAGATCGACTGATTAAAGTCATGGAAACCAGCAGTGCTGGGATGCCACAGCCTGGAAGCAATGAATGCTGTTCCTTAAAAAAAACAGGTGGAGATCACTCTATTTTAGAATGGATAGGGTAAGGAGAGCCTTCACCTATAAGACAGCACAGTCGTTAGGCCACTTGACACTAGAAGAAACAGATAAATTTAGTTCCCCTGTCAGAGGGTGGAGTCTCCAGCCAACACCTCAAAGGAAGCTGACCAACTGCCAATGCAGGGTTCCTCTTGTGCTCTTTCAGTTCCCCATCCCCTAAGGTTGCACTCACTCCTTCGGACAGTCAGGTAGATTTTATGGGAAACCGACGCTTTTCTGGAGGACAGAAAATGCATGCTTCAAGAGTGAGGAGAAAATAATATCAGACAGAGCATGACACAAATGTTTAATAGGTTTCATGCAGTGCTATTAACAGAAGAAAAAAAGAACAGTCTTGAAAAATTGTCATTAGTTCACAGTCAGCATTTGGTTTAAAATAGCGGTCTGCTGGGGCACAAGGACTGAAGATAGATCCACCAAAACCATTGGAAATCTTCAGTGGCAGCTGAATCAGGTGCCCACAAGGAATCTTCAAGTTTCATAGCTGTGCTGAATTTGCAAGGTGCATCTAAGTTCTACATTTTGAAAGTTCTACACTGAAATTGTCAAAATCATAATCCAGAGCACTCCTGAAACAAGCCAAATCCCATCACACAATGACACACATCAGTGTCCAGCATAGTACTTCAGCCATTATCTTATAAGTGTTTGATCTGATGGAATTTTAGGGGAGATTTCCTCTGTGGAAAAGGGAATAGATTTCACCGAATGGAACAAGTTGCATAAACAGATGTCTAGAACTCTACCCCCAAATTAAAAAAATAGCAAACATTTAATGTATTTACTCAGAGTAATGCTGAGTCCTTCAAGTTCTCCTAGAATCAAAAAGTGATGTCTGCTCTGGAGGCACAAGTGTTTTGAGATATATTTATGTTCCATTTGTTTGTGCTGCATGTGCAGCTGCACTGGAAAAATCCACTTGCAGCAGTTATGGCATGCACACCTTCAGGCAGTGTTGGGATGCTCCCTTCCATGCCAAGCATGACTATTCAAGTGCATAGAAGAAGCCCTTCCAGTTTAACACCCAGTTCAGGACATAGTTTAAACTCTGACATAACAGCACTGATCATCTGGAGCCAGTGATAGTAATAAAATATGACCTGCCTTGCCCAGCAAGGCAAAGTCAGAGTTAAGGTCTGCCCTCACACACCTGTGTAACTGCCTGTGGGACTCAAATGGATCCTCCCATAAGTATCTAAGAATCAAAAACTGGTCTTCAGATTTCAAATACATGTAGGTTTTATTTATATGTATTAAAAATTGTATGTATGCATATTATATTTTATAGCATGTATAATTTCAAACTATACATTAACATAAAAATCTCAGATAAAGTTACAAGAACTTTTACACACAATGCCTAATTTGCACAAATCTTGTCCTTAAAAAAAGTGATAGGCACTTACCAGTGTTTGTTCTAAAGTACATGACATTTGCCCTCAAACTACTGTATCACAGCAGTAGAAATGAACATAATCTAAAATGGTTTACTCTGTTAACCATATGGATTATTTCTCTGTTAAGCTGTCGTAGGCATGTCTTGCAAACCTATCTAAAATAAAAGGATTAATCTGGGGGGAACTGCGTTTCACATAAAAATTGGAATATACTTTAGAAAATGCTACTTATGAAATGTGGCTCACTGAATTAAAATGTTTATTGGAACACATAAGTATACATAATACTAGGATACATATTATAAACAATTATTTCCTAGGGTATGATTTTCATGTTGTAAAGTAAGAATGCAATGTGTCTGCTTAAATTAAACTTATCCTTGACACTACCTGTGTAAATAATCTGCATCTGGATTCTGAGCATTCACTTGCTTTTGCTTTTAATAACTATATAACAATCACAATGCATTTAAAACAAATCAGTTCACTGTCTCTGTACATTAACATGACAAGATTATTTGCTGATGCAGGTTAGCAGAAAATGACAAGTACTCTCCACAGAAAATTGGGCCTCCCAAATGTTCCTTGATAGGAGAAAGTTTAAAGTGCAAATATACTGTGAAAAGGGCCTCTAAAAATGGTATCATGGAGGTCCATGTTTCTCATGTTTTGGTTATCTCACAGGTTGGTAAACTAATCTTCTCAGCTGATAGCTAGCTGGATCAGCCAGAAAACTGTTAAATTAGCAGCTTGAGGGCAGGGTGCTAAGAAGGCAAATATGATATAAATTTAATCTCCATGTGTTGCAAATAAATTTATGTGGCAAATAAAAAGAAAAGGAATGTTAAAATCAATGCTATGCCACAGCTAGTTCTTCCAGTTCTTGTTTGTTGTCCAGCATTGCCATGAGGCCCAATTTCATAAAACTGGCATTACTGAAGGCTGTTCAAATAATTTGTATGCCTGGAGTACTAAAATGTCTACTTATAACCTATTTAGAGTGATTCAAGTGCATAAAAGTGGTGACGATGTGGTGCTCTTTTATTAACCACCATTACTTATTTCAACAATACTGACAAATCTTATCTTGAGTCTATGGTGCTTGTGAACTAGCACACTAAAAAAGCCCAGAAGAAGATGCTGGTGAGGAGGTTGGTGACAGACAACCTTGGCAAACCAGTGAATAGCTAAGTTTATCCCTAGGCACACCTCTGCAATATGCTGAGAGTTTAATCACCCTGAAAGGTATCAGCTCAAGAGACAGATATTGGTGATCACAAATATTAAGGGTTTCTAAAAACTGTGAACACTGCTCATAGACAAAAAGGTATAATACTTTCCATGACTTTAGCATTTTGGCCAGTGCTGCGGTGGATAAAGAAGTGGCTGGCTGCCTGGGGCCAGTGAACCAGACCTAATGACATTGGTGCGACTTAACAGAAAGAAGCCTCCGCTGGCAACACACAGACTTGGAGCTTCAAAAAGAGTATTTTTATTTCAAGGTAGGAAAAAGAATGGTAAATTTAATCAAGATCTGATATTTAAGCGTAAATGGATGAATGGTAGTTTTAAAAAGTTTACTGGATGACAAAAAAAACCACGCAGGAGTGTTAGTCCTTCTGGTTCAAGGAATATAGAAAAAAGTGAAAATAGCTCATTATCAGCTAAATATGATAATGAAAGCTAAAGTTATCTGAGTGCAAACAATGTATGGTTGGCAAACTTGGCACAACAAAGAACTTTGTTCTATGTGCAAGCAACAAATGAAATCCATAGCAAAAATGTGTCACTTTTCAGATGGAGCTGGTGAAACTATAAATAACAATTCAGAAGAAAGTATGAAATTATTCAACAGATGTTTCTGTTCCCAATTTGAAAAAAAAAAAAAAAGAAGTGACGTGTTTGATGTAGTACATTCTTTTTGCTGCTTGTCAATATCTCCTCAGGGATTAATCTTTCTAAATTTGCTAAGCATGCAGAGTCTGACCTAAGATAAAAAGTGATAAATCAGCTAACTGGCTACTAATGTTCATTTAAAGTAATGCTTAAAATAATAGGAATGGTACAGAAGATGGGAAAATCCTAATGCAAAATTTCAGAGAAAACTATTTCCGTGGATACTCTGACATAAATCTCAAGAAAAACAAATGAAAAATGGATATATATAGGTCCATAAATTCCTACTCTATAGGTATGGAGGGCATGCAGAACAAGGTCTCTTTTTTGGGGTGACTGTTGCTTACATAACTGTTCCTGAATGTGTATGCTTGCACCAAGGAAGACATGGGTAAATAAAACAGGAAGTTTTGAAGAGACTGTCCAGGCAGATTGTGTCATCACACAATACAAAAGAAAGAACCAAGGAAATAAGCACCTGTCAGGAAGTGATGTAAGAACATTTGCTCCTGCTCTGGGCTGGGGGATGAAGGTGATGCATACTAGCAATCCCTTTCAGACCCACAATGCTGTGATACTGGAGTCTATTAGTGAAGAATAAAGGTTCAGAAATGTAATTCATTCAAGTAAATGCAACATACTGGAAAACAACAACTCTAGAAATGTTTATTCATGAAAAAGGGTTAAAAGTCAATATTGTTCAATATTTCCAAGACCTTACAGAAGTAGTCTGCAAAGGCAACTATCATGGAGAGACCACTATTGAACAGAGGTGTTATTGCTGGATTGTCCTATGGCTATTCAACCACACAGGAAATATATATATCAATTCACTGGTGGTAAAGGTTCTGTAAATGTGAAGATGAACATGATGGTTATTAACAGGAAAGGTATCAGTCTTTTTTTTTCTTTTTTTTTTGTGTTAATGTTTGTTAGGTTTATTAAAAAAAAAACACAACAAACCTACTTGAAATGTTTCATAACACTAATTTAAAACCAAGATGAAGAGAAACAATTCTAGAAAGGGCAAGTTCCTCCTAAACAGATTGTCTGTAGTATGGTGATAAAGCAGTCAAATGTAACAGTTGCCTAATGAAATGGGAAAAAATCAAGTCACAAAGATTTGATGTCTGTGTATTATATCAGTGAGTTGTAGACAGGTCCACCTCAAAGGAAAGATGTTAAAAGACTGGAGACATAAAAATGTATAAAAGCATTTGAAACCTGGAGAAATTAACTTACAGTGAGACTTAAAGAACTCAATCTATTACGTTTATTAGAGAAAATGGAATGTTGACTCAATTCCAGTATGGAATACATAGAGAGAAAAAGTAAATGTACTATATGGCTCTTTTAGTATAAGAAGGAACAACTAGAACTAATGGCTGGAACCTGAAACCAGACAAAGCCAAACCAGAAATGAGCCTCTCCTCTTAAAATTTTGAAAGATTACAAAGGGAAGGGAGCAACGGATTCCCCATCTCCTGAATCCTTCCAGGCAAGGCTGAATGACTTACTAGAAGACGCATTTTCACCAAATGCAAGTTTAAAAATTTAGCATAACATCTGGTCAAAAATTAAAGACCTATATATAAAAGTGATATAAATGTCCTTCCCTGTGTAAACTATATACACCTGTGAAAAAAGAAAAGTTCCTCCTGAAAGTGAGCCTTTAAAAAAAATCTACCAAATCTAAATCCAAACCTGAATCTGGACTCTAACAGAAAATGAAAAATGAAATATAAAACATCTTATATCAATGCAAATAGAAATTTTGCTATTGAATTTTGGATGATATTTCTCAGTGAATACTTCATTACAAGTGTTCAGTTCTAGCAGAAATACAACTTTTACAATTACACTGACGTACCAGATCCCATCTCGATAGATGTTCTGGCTTCACAGAGCTATTGAGGATATAAAACACAGAAAATGCTTCTCAAAATTACTAACAGTAATGTGTTTGCGACTTGTAATACAAAGACTAACATTTAAGCTCAGTCGTACAAAGTACTTACTGAAAATTTACTGAGACTCATGTAAAGAGTTTCACTACGTCCGAGCAAAAGCCTGTGGGCACTTCAGAGGAGCTGAAATGAGAGAGGATTGTGGCCTTCTCTTCCACGCCATGGAAAACTGAAGCATGCTTTAACTGGCCAATTTGGCAATGAGGAGCAAGGTATGTTGTTGGATGTAACACTGCATATGTGCACTGAGAGGCTGGCAAGGCATTGCAGGTAAAAATACCTGAGATGGTGAGGAGCCACTGTGTAAGGAAAGCTTTTGCTGCCACAACAAAAAGCAAGAGGAGGTAGAAACCCACCTATTTCTGCTAGGGTATAGTCTGACATGTCCTGGAGGAAAAAGTAAATTTGAGTCCCAACAATCTGAGGTTGGAAAACACCTCTAAGATTACTGAGTCCAACCGTTTACCTAGCATTGTCAAGCCCACCACTAAACCATGACCCCAAGTGCCACGTCTATACATTTTAAACCTCTCCATAGATGGTGAGTCCCCCACTGCCCTGGAAAGCCTGTTTCAGTGGTTGACAGCACTTCTAGCGAAGACATTTTCCATAATATTCAACCTAAACCTTCTCTGGTGCAACCTCCTCTGAGCCTCCTCTCCTCGAGCCTGAATACCCCCAGCTCCCTCAGTCACTCCTCATAAGACTTGTGTTCTAGACCCTTTGCCAGCTTTGTTGCTCCTCTTGTTCTAGTTTGTCCCTTTCAAAAGACAAAACTAATGCAGATTGAACTAACACCAGACTGGCTTTTGTAGCAATAAAGTAACTGAACTCCTTAGAATGTCAGTCTAACCTATTGCTTAGAAATGTGCAGTAAAGATGCACCTACCTATTCAAAACATGAATGTGTTCTCTATTTGTTGTACTGCCACTGTGCCTTTAAGTGCTGTTAGGAGTCAAGGTATAAGGATTTTAACATCAAAACAATGCAGAAGGCTGGCTAAGCAACAACTTTTCTGGCATCTTGCATCTACATGAGCTGAGAATGTCAAACACTGAACAAAAAGTTCTTGAGCTCAAGAGTTTGCAATCATACACTGAAGTAAGACCTGCCAACGTGCAGTCAGATATGGATATATACAGCACTAATGAGATAGCATTAAGTAGCATCAGAAGCAACAGTCACAGAAGTTTAATAGTTGTCAAACACTTTGTAGGAAATATCTGATTGTAATAATTTACATTACTCATTATTACCACGATCAAAGACAGCCTCAGGGACTATGAGAAAACAACTCTAACTAGTTCACTCTACTCTAAAAAAATGCAATGATAAATACATATGTTTGAGTACAAGAATAATTTTTGATGGAACTGTTTCTCTAGTATCAGTACTGCCTTGTACTGCCTCAAATACATGTAGCTATTTTGTTGAACAGTAAATGAATGTTTTTGAACTCTCTGACAGGAGCAACATCTGATAATCAATTTGAATGCTTTCAAATTCACATTTTCATATTTACTTTTGAGGCTCTGGCACTCTGGAACAGAATTTGCGATATTGTTCAACAGGTCTCTATAGGCTTTGTCCTTTCCAAAGCACTGTAGTGCTAAGCTACTCAAAACACAACATAGAAGCTCATATCCAGCTGGATTTACACATGAAATGAAAAGCTGTCTGCACCACTTGAGACTGAGCAGGAGAGTAAAGGCAGAGCTCCTTTGAAACATCGGGAGTAGAGAAAAAGCTACTTACTTCCACGCTAAGACAAAAGTTAAAGCTGGACTTAGTGCATCAACTTCCAGAGCTGTGGCTAGGACAGGCTGATGCTTCAAAGTTACTATAATTATTTCCAGTTTCCGGCAGACGAAGTACAACAGCAGAAATGAAAGTGCAGAACTAATGCTGGAAGCAGGTAAAGATGCTGACGTGGGCAATGAAGCAACCCTCACACTGCAGATTCCTGTACTCCACTTCTGCTATTAATGTCACAAATACCTTAAAACAAATTAACATGACGCTAAACAAAGAAGCCTGCCACCTTGACAAAACCTTCAGCGCTTAATTTTTTCTCCTGAAATGCAAAGCTTTTATTGACAGAACTACATGCACAAGAAGACATAAAATGCAAAGTGGTTTACAGCAAACACTGATTACTGTAATCTTAATCTCCACGAGTGACTAGTGAATGCAGAAATAACATTTTTAACAAAACGGACAAATTGCTTAATCTGCCTTACTGTAAAAAGTGCGTAGTTTTGTACTTATTTCTTATATTCCTGGAGTTGTTGGACACCTATCCCTTGTCACAAAATGCTAATATCAGAAAACTGCCCATATTAGTCTTTATCAAATTGATTCAAGAATGAAAAAAACTGAGAAATATTCAAAAACTGGGCTAAGAGTATGAGCCACATATTGTCTCTGCATTTAACACAGTTAATGGTTGTTTCTGCCTTGTTTGTAATGAGCAAGATGGTGCAAATACAGATACGTAAAAAAAAAGCATGAAGAAATAAGCTGGTCCTTTCCTACAGTTGTCACAAGCCTCACTGATGCAATTACCTCTGCGCACAAACCCTGCGGTGTTTGAGAGCTCATTTAACCCCACTGGAGATCCTCCTGTTTGAACCCCAGGATCTGCTCAGCATGAGGTACATCTGCAGGTATACTAGGCTTTTCTATGGAAATACACAACTGAACTCTTAAAAAAGCAAGCAGGAGTCCCCTATTAGGCAAAACCAGCAGAAAAATACCATCTCCATAATCTAATAGGTAATTCGTGGTTGCCTTGGTATCAACACAAACTTTGCAACAAGGGCTCTACCTCATGAGTCAGTGCACTTGCGTGTGGGGCCACAGGCTGCATACCTGCTCTTCCAATGAAAGGCGTGTTGTCCAACTGATGTGCTCCATTTCTCAGATCAGTGCCTCTAAGTATTATTTATGCTATTCTATTACTTAGCACAAAGCAGCAGTTTCAAGGGGACTGTTTAGTACCTGTTTGGTACTAAACCTGTTTGGTTTAGACTGTTTGGTACAAGAATAGTACCATATTCTTGATATTAAGCAAGTAATGCCAAGAACTCAAACCCAGCAGGTAACATACTTTTCTTTGTTTTTCAGTGAGCACTGAATAATCTCATTTTTCATTTGTTTTGAACCACAAGTTTCATATGCACACACAGAGAAAGCTCTAAAACAAACTCCCAAGCCTTACAGTACATACTGTGTGCTCAACACACACGGAAGTGCTTTTTGCTGTGTTTTTACCAAGAGGCTTAATGGATGACAACCCTGCTCCTTGCTGGGACAAACTCTGTCAGAAACAACCACCAGGCCCTCTTCCCTTTTTCCAGGTAAAAGGATTTGAAAAGGCAAAGCAAGAAAACTGCTTTACACAATATGAAGCACCACTCCTTCTGGTGCTTACACACACAGAGTGACTGTCTTACCTGAGCTTGGACAACTACCACTACCTTCACTCCATACTCACTCATGTACGGTTACACACACACATGATCATAGCAGGACTCTGCACAGTCTTTTGGAACTTTGACAAGTATACCAGCAAAAACTCCACAACCTTACATGAATATTAATTACCATTACCATGGTTTCTTTACTGACATGCAATGGACCTTGGAGAAGGCTGGACATAGTGCTGGACTACTGGCTCCAGGTGGCCTGGCTTGAACAAAAGCTCGGCCAGACGACTCCCTTCATTCCACAACCATTCTGTCAAGTCTTTTTTTCCCTTTTATTTATTTATGTGTAAACCCCCCCAAACCCTGCAGTACTCTGCTAGAAATTATAGTAATGATATTTTCTGAATTCGAAGTAAAAAAAAAAAAAAAAAAATTGTGCTTTATTTATCTAAATAAAATCAAATGTTTGATACATCATGTGGAGTCAAGTTTAATGTTGGGTACCAGGAAATACTATCTGAAGACTCACTTAAGAGCACTACTGGCAAGGTCATACCTGTCCTCTAAAACTAAGTTTGTTTTAATTCTACCAGCTCAAAGCTGCTTTATTCAGCTATATGAGTTAATTCTTGCACTTTTTTCCATATTACGCACACATATATTCAAGTCTAGGCTCTTCTACAAATAAAACTCTCGATTATTGTCAGTGTTTTCATTCCATTGTGTAATCTTGTTTGTCTTTTGATGTTGTAATTTCCTTATTTCACAATGTTTAAACCACATTGCCTGCAACTGTTAATAACTAATGATTTTGAGAGTCAATTAGGAAGACTTTAAAAATGTGTGATTAGGCAATTCATTTTAGTAATGTTACAATAACCTCATTTGATTACTTTAAATTAGTGTTGGTGCATATGCACTTTGGCAAAATTACAGTGAGGTTTAATCTTCTCTCCTAAATAACAAGCTTACCTGGCAGAAACACATGGGCTACGGAATCCAAACAAGATTGGGGAAACAAAGTCCACGTTCACGTGGCAAAATTTACTATAATACCTTTCCTGAGGTTCAGGCCACTTCCTGAAATCAAAGTAATTTAATTCCTGAACAACATTAGAGATGGACACAGATCCATGGCTCTGTTTTCTCCCATCCTCACTTTCCGCTACTCCCACCCAGTAGCTGCTCCAGTAGGATGGCTTCACAAGGGCTTGTGGATCTCCTGCTCTAGAATTAGGAGAAATGTTGTAAAGTATCAGAGACACAGCATGAACTACAACTATGGTTAGCCACAGCGTGATAAACGTGTCATTAAAACAACTATTCCAGTGTCTGTGTCAAATTCCAAGTTGATGTCCAGTCTCCTAAGCAGTAATACTTCAACCCCTATTCCATTTTATGTAACAATTTTTAATGTACAGACAGCTTTTAAAGTCTTCATCTTTCTTCACCCTCTATTTGGTTAGACGGATCCATCTCCTCTGACACAGAAGAAAAGTCTTCTGGTTTGTTTCCATTAGGAAGGTGGATTAAGATTGATACAGAAGATGACATCAAGTCTAACAAAGGTCCTTAATTAGGGCTGAAACTGAAGAAGGCAAGAGACAGAGACCTTGACTATTCCAACCCCCCATGTCATTTGAGAAAAATTCCACCAGACCAGGTAGCTCAAAGCCCCATCCAACTTGGCCTTGAGCACTTAGAGGGGTGGGCCATATACAGCTTCTCTTAGCAACCTGTGCCAGTGCCTCACAACCCTCACAGGAAGAATTTCTTTCCTGTCTTTTCTAATCTAAATCTGCCCTTTGACAGTTTGAAGCCATTCCCCTGTTGTCCTATCACTCCATCCCCTTGTTAAAAGCCCCTCTCCAGCTCTCTTGTAGCACCTTTAGGTATTGAAAGGTGCTCACCCAACTTGTCAAGGGTGCACTCAATCCCACTGTCCATGTTGCCGACAAGATGCTGGAGAACATTAAACTGACACCAGTATGCACCTAACTCCTTGAGATGTGGAGGAAAGACCATTAAGGTGGGACCCCCACAGTACCTCTTGCCACAAATACAGATTCCTTTTTGTAACTAAGACATGAATAAATTATAGCAAACATTTTAATTCCTTAATAATGCTTTAATCAAAAGCTTTAAGAACTCTATCTGGAAATACAAGTAATTTTTCCTATTCCTATTTATATCTCTCTAGTAATTTTAAAGGACCTTCAAGCAAGGGACTTTGAGATAATCTGCAGTAGGGCTGCCTGTAAACTCCAATATGCTGATCAGCTGAATATCAGACCTTTTTGGAAAAGCTGGCTCATGAGATGTGACTAAGACGCAGCTATTCCTGAACTAACTTTTCAGTGAAAACAGAGATAAAAGATGGGGTTCCAAGCAGAGATTTGAATCTTCCTACTGCACAAGGTTTATTTTTAAGGATCTCCTGTCATTGCTCTCACTGCTCTGGCTGTCATTTGTTGAAATACCAAGGGCAATGCTGCTAGGATTTGAGTGTGGGCTGTTGCAGTACTGCAATTCTCGGGAAAGGAGTGAATTAAAATCTCTCACATTAAACAATAATGCTCCTACATCTAGCAGGATTTCATAAATTTGTTACAGATTATCCTAATACAGGTTTAGACTCTTGCCTATACAAACACACTGTACAAATTATTACCTTGGTCCTCTGTAAATGTCTTACAGTTGTTCATATAAGACATGAATACAAGAAATATAAGCAAAAACATGTGAGCAAACTGATAATTCAGCAGCAGTCACTGAAAGTTATACTATTTTAAACTCTTTATATTACAAAGAACCAGCATGGAAATAGTTAGCATACATTATCTAAAATTTCTCTTGAGAACTTAAACATTAGTGATCTTAATCTAGCGGCATTGCTTGTATGCACTAAAAACAAATAGCCAGCTTTTACTGGCTGAAATCCTATACCATTTAAATTAATTCTTCTGACACTTCGGTGTAGCTTGGGAGTTCATTAAGTGGTGTAGAAACATTATGGCTAATGTGACCCACCCTCAACAGAAGTCAAGACTTATTCACAACCTATTAAAGGACCAGTCTGTTTTTTAAGTACACCTAGAATTTCTTTTATAGAATACGTTTTAGATTATTTACATAGGATGAATACAAAGAAAGGGAAGAGATGCTCAGATGGAGGATTTTTGGTGCGGGCCAGCGTACAGCAAACTGACTGGTCGCTATCCAAGCCCCTATTTACCTGACTAAAATAACCTCTATAACATACAGTCTTTCACAACAGCAAAACAGATGTCAGAGGTTGGAAGTTAATCTGGTTTTAAAGAATTCCACTTCTGAACAGTATTTTTCATTTAAACTACAGTAATCTCCCCTTAGGGAGAAAAAAGTTGGTAAATGAATGTTGAATCTATGAAAATTTAAGTAATATATCATTTTCCAAGGCACTACAGAGTAATGTCAGATTGCACGCATCTGTACGGAGCTGATGATCCGCACGGTTAGATTCCAATCCATAGCAGAAATACAGTTAAAGTATCTGGTTGTTGAAAGCTCTCAAACAAAGTACCACTAAAGTTTCCAAGCCTTAAAAATATCCTGCAGTAAACTAAGTTTTATCTGCAAGGTTAGATCTCATTAACAACCTTGCAAATGCAGACAGATCTGAAATTCAAACTTGTCAAATGAATAACTGCATCCCACAGAGCAAGGTCAAATATTGCTCCAGCTTTTAAATTAATATTGTATAGACTGTGTCTTCCTTTGAACCTGATTTTATATTCTACAGAAATATGCTACCTATGGCTTTTAGAAAATCTGATAATCAAAAATGAAAGTCCAGTAACAGCTTTATGTATTTTAGATTACTTTCCTACAGAGATTGGAGATTTTCCTTTTACATTGACAACTATGTCTACTCTCTGGAATTACTACACTTTAACTTAAGTCTCTATGTATTATTTTATGTGCTTCTTATGATTAATGATTCGTTACTGACATAGTACAGTAGCTGAGTATTTCCAGATGAGTATTTATAGTATTTATAGTAGCTGAGTATTTCCAAAACAATGGAAAACTCACATCAACATTCTTGGATGATGTAAATAATTTGCTATGTAAACTAGACTTATGCTGATCAGCATACAGGAAAGCATCTTATTTAATTTAGCTGTAACTTTCATTAATATACTTCTTTAAAACCTTATTGCCTACATAAAGTTAGATATTTTTCCAAGGATAAATTTCCCAGTTTTTGGCATTGCTATTATTTTTCTTCAGCTCCACATATAATGTCACCAACCACTTAAAGTCATAGAGAAAGGAACATTACAAAAATTCAAGCAACAAATAGACAATAGAAGTTAAATCCCACACAAAGCAAAAAAAAAACCAACCAACAGTGGGCTGCATAAAATAGCAGCAGTCATATGCTTTCAACTATGTCCTGCTGTACAAGGGGTAAAATGCAGTCATAACCAAACGCATTTTTAAATAAAGAAGTTGCTCCTGGGCACAAACACATCCACTGGCTTACCAAAAAGAAATGGACGTACCTGCAGAAACACGGGGGCAATCTGGCAGCATGGACTCCACTGAAGTGTCCAGGGGCTCAGAGCTGGACACCCAATTACAGCAGTTCTGTAAGAGCAGGCAGCAATTTTGGGGTAAGTCAAAAATTCAGAGCAAAAATAAATACAGACATTGTAAGTAAGGACAATGACCACATCAAAATACTCTAATTTACATAGCAGTCCAAGTGGGACTGGAAAGTACACTACATCAGTTTATTCACACTTACAATCATTTAAATAGTATAGCTTCATACCAAATAAGGAAAGAGTAAGCCCATAATTCAGGAGATTTGTAATGTGCTTAAACAGCATGTCTCTAAGTGCTACTCTGAGCGCTAATGGACTTGAGGAGGTGCTTGGAGCAACCAGTGCCTGAATCACCCACCATACACTTTAAGCTTTTCCTTTCTGCAGCTTTTAAATAGGTGTTGATATAAACACTGAGCCTGCTCTCTTGCCAAAATTAAAGAATCAGAAATTCTTCCGGATGTTTTGATGGAGTACACTGTGGAAAGAATGTTTGTATAATCATGCAACAACATCTTATAACTGAACAGAAGCCTTCAAGATAGCAGATTAATATTCAAATAATTGGAAATATAACTGAGATGAATTGTGCATGAACATTTAAAAAGGCAAATACTGGTCTTTGGGGAATTATATTCAGGAAGCATTTACATTTACTTTCATTCTTGAACCTCTGAGTAGGATGAATTTGCCATGAATTTTGTAAATCTTTTCCTCCAAATGCTATCTATTCAAAGTAGTCTATGAACTAAAATATTAAATAATATGCTTTTAATAAAATATGCTGAAACTACATCAAATCCACAGAATTGAAGATTTAATTTTAAAGCAACTACATTTTTAATAAGATTAGCAGCTGAACAACAAGACCTACGTGGCTTCCCCTGTTTCAAATCGGAATTTTCCCTTTCTGAAAACCCGATTAACTTCATTAAGGGGGGAAGGAAAAGAACCTGCATAACTTTTTGGAAAGATCCAATAAATTTTCAGACAGATTTCTAAAAAATCATACCATCAATCATGACAGTAAAAATGGACGACTTTTATTCTGGTAAACAAGCATGTATTGTGCATTTCTAGATGCTTGCTGCCCTAGTTGTGCACCATGGAGTCCGTCCTCACTGTGGAAAGATCCTTGACTGGTAGATCAAGTGTCTTATTGTATTTCCTTAATTCATTCTGTCTGGAAGAAGATGTCAGCTGTGTTGCAGTGAGAAGAGAATTTCAAAGGCTTCAGTCCCCACCAATAAAGGGCAAGGAATGGCTTTTGAATAGATTTGTCAAGGCAACCCTACTGTTCTGGGACCAGGGAGAGCAGGAACAACATAAAGGAAGGGTTGCTGTATGAGATTAGAAAGTGAAGTTCACAAAGCATGGCAGATTTTTGTAAGAAACAGTAGATCAATGAAACTATTGAACTCACTAGAAAAAAAAAAAAAAACAACAAACACACTATTCAGTAATATAACTTTTTTAGTAAAAAATGGTTAAAATGGAAGTATTTCACAAAGGTTTTCAGGTTTAAAGTAGGAAAGTATTATACATTTTTACAATTTGCATGTATAATTTTAATTAACAGCTGAATGTGAAATTGCAAATGTAAGATGGTAGAAATTATAAAAGAAGTAGAATTTTTATGAAGTATTACAATAATTTGAAATAAGTAAAATTAATATTAACTACTGATAGAACACTACATCAGAGAGCTGGAGATAATACAGAAGATTAGCACACAATTAACTAGCTTTTATATACAATGTGACACTTGCCTGTAAGAAATAAGTATTCTCGAAAGCAGTGTCAAGATATGTAAATGGATGATTTGTTTTATCATTCATCACAGCTCCTAATAAATTCAAAAATCATGACTTCTATAGGTACTAAAAATAGGCCAGCAATGATACAGGAGAGATAGCTCCAATGAAGAATTACTTTTTTAACAATTCATTCTTTCAATGACAGCAATTAGCCCTACAGACAGGCAGCGATTAGGTGTATATTTTAATTATTATTCATTTTACCAGTAGCCTTAAACCTGATTAAAGTAAGAGATATCCAGGTGATACGCTAGTCTTAATACCACTCAGCCACATTTCACATATGTAAAATTCTTCTTTCTTATAGGAGATTTTTAATGCTAATGTAAGTTATGACACTCCATCCACTTTTTAGGCCATTAATCATTTAACGTATTCTTTAACATCTACTTTCTGCAAATGAAATTAAAGGTAATGCACTTGTCTTATTCAGACTAAATGCTTAAAGAAAAATGGAGTTGTCAGATTCAAATTACAGGATTTAAAATTTCAGTTTTACTACATAACACATATTTTAAGGTTTTGATTTCCCATAAAGAAAAATGGGGATTTCTCTGACAAAGCCTACAGGGATTACCATTCTTTATATTTTTAACATTTAAGTCAGAACTGTCAGGTTGCATCCCAGGTGATTCTCTATTCCCATCAGTCATGGCCTATAAAACTTTAAGGTTAAGTCAGGAATAGGCACTCTATACACAAAGTTTCACTAAATCCATGAGAAAAAGTCAAGTCTAACAGAAAGTTCAGGATGCAACTAGTTTAAATTTGCTCTGTGCATCTATTATTTTAGTGTTCTGCCATGGGAATGTAGAAAAACATAGAGATGAGCCTGACATGGTGAGGACAAGACTCATAAAGAGTAGTTTAGTTGCTCTCCCTTAAAAAAATATGATTTTTAAAATGTCAGTACCCCATACTTCAGTATGAGAGCTTCTAAGCACTACAGAAGTAATTACATGTCATAAAACTGCTGAGAGAAACGATACTTTGCCAGCTGTGCAAATCATCAAACTGAGTCATGAAGAGCTTAAAAGGGCTTTTCCACCACTGCCAGATCAAGCCAGGAACATGGAGTGCACCCAGGACTTTGGTCCAGATATCAGGCACTGCACAGACAGCCTTAGTATGTCTCTATATTGTCATGCAGCAGGAAGAAACACTGGACTTAGCTCTTATTATTTTGACTGCTCACTTTGAAGTTCAGAAATGGCTTTAATCTTGGCTATTTTAGGGGCTGGTATGGATATATGATTTCCTCAGTCCTCTAATGTGCTGTCTTTCACGTGCAAAAAAAATAGAAAAGGTCAACAGAAATGGACATCTTTAGTGAGCCACATAGGGACGTATATACTCTAACTCTTAAAAAAAACATAGGCCTCACCTCTCGCATCCACTCTCGAATTGTTTTTCCAACTTCTTGATGCCACACATTGTGAACTGAGTCTGTCAACGCCACAGCAGTTACCTTATTCTTTACTTCTGCCTCTCGTTGAATCATCTGTTAAAAAATATTGGATTAAAATTCATTCCTTCTATTGAATAGAGTCTGCTTAGTCAGAGATAATGATCTTAAATTAAAGAAAGAAAGAGCACTACAGAATCAGTACTTGACTTCACTTGTTTTAAAGTTTATACAAATCCTAACAGCTCTAGAAACACCTAATATTTTTGATAAGAGAAATAATACTAACTTTTAACTGACTGAACTATTCAGTCCTATTATTTTCCATGTGGTTTGACAATTCTAGGATTAAAGGTATCATAGTGAAAAAATGGAAGATTCCCTGAGGACACCTTTTACAAGCTTCTCCAAGTTCCTATTTCAGTGCTTCAGGGAAGCTGGTACCTGTGGTTCACTGTAAGCTACTCATGACTATCATCTACTAATTTTCAGTAGATTGCTGTAGTTTTTCTGATGTAGAATCTTACTTTGACTTGGTTTTTTTTTTTTTTTTTTTCTTTTTCTATCCAATTTGGCTATCTTGCACTCACACCATGGTCCCAAAATTCTTTGTGGTCTCTCTTATACATATGCTTACCCAGCTAACACTGAAGCCTCTCAATATTTTTAGGATATTAAAGAGCCTCTGTTGTTGTAAATGACATTATGTCTGAATAATATCAGTTCTAAAATCAATTAAATGATTGCTGCAAATAACACCAGCAAACTGACAAAGATGCTGTGGAATTCAGCACTGCTCTGCAAGATAAAAGGGACTGGAAAAGAATAGTTTGATATGAAAGAGAGACAAAAAGGTTTTAGTCTCCTGACATGAGTGACCCTAATTTGTAACACTGGATCAAAGAAAGCATAATAAATTGTACTTATAACACCAGCATTTTGCAACAAGTGTCTTTATACTGCGTATGCACTAAAGTTAATAGGGTTTTTTAAGCTTCCTTTTGTATAAATGCAACACACACAACATTTCCAAAACCAGGTATTCTTTGTTCACGCTCTAATAACTGCTTATCAGCATACAGGCTGTACCTCCGAACCCTCTGTTCCATGTCCTTGCCATAAGAGTGGCTCCAAATTCTTACCAGACAAGAAGTTCTTTGAAAAAGACCATATATAAAAAGAAGACTTGTCAGCAATACACACCCCACTTGCTTTAAACCCTGCTGTACATCAAAATAAGTTTTTGAAACACACTGTACGTACTAATACTCCTGTTCCAGTGCTGTGCATTCCAGCACTCATTTGGCTAAAACACTGATCTAAACAGTAAAGGTGCAAAAATTTTACTGTTCTTGAAACCCGCATACCTATCAATTATTTGGAATTATTATAAGCAAGAGGAAGCTTAAAATCATCACCAGTTCATACTTTTCTAGTATGACTTCTTCCATGAAGGGTTGGTATTCAGAAGCACTTCTAATGACCATCAAAGTTAAAAAATGTGTTCTGCTTTGGGAAAGCAGTTTTCTCTCAAGCTATTGTCCTGTATTTCTGTTTCAAAAACTAGTCACCCAGTTCATCAAGAACATCACCTTTTTCTTCAAATCCCAAGAAAAAACAAATGAACAGTTCCGTTTTTCCTTTCTAGATTTAGCTCAGGTTTGCTATTCTTAATTTCCCTAAGCACATGGAAGAACTGGCAGCCATTGATCACCATCTCTTCCTTCTCTTTCTTCATATGGTACATGCAGTCTTTGCTTTTCAGACCATATATGATATATAGGAAATAATATGCAATACCCAACATGCTCCTGGTGCTTGCAATTCAGCTTTGAGGATGCCTGCAGAATGGTATTCTCTTCATAAAGATCAGCAAAGAGACTGAGACTGACAATGCGATGTTTTTTGATAGCTCAGCCACAGTGCTAAGGTCAGGATAAGGTCTCACGGATGCAGCAGCAAAGAGGGATCGAAGGGATTAACTGAGCTTTAGTTACAGATTTTCTTACATCCAGCCCAGAAGAAATAAGTTTTGGTAGGCATCCATGCCCTTATGAGTCAACTTAGAAAGAAAGAGACAAAAACAATACATCAAGTGGGGAAAGGATCAAGGCTATAACCTTCACTTAAACAACTAGTCTAACGTGTCCATCTTTAAGTGACACAGAAATGTCACAACAGAGTATGTCAAACCTAGGACACTTTAGCTTCTATCAGAACAGCTCAAGCTTCCTGCTACAACAGGACATTCACTGATAATAATAATCAAGGAGAACAGATCCAGTTTAAGCTTAAGAAACAGACCCTCTTATCAGGGATGATAATTTATCTAGCAAGAAGACACAAGAAGCCTATGTGCTTTTGGTCATAGATGCTTCAATACTCAGCAAAAGCTAAAGATTGAATGGATGGATAGCTCACAGTTAAAACATACTTATCTTTTCTAAAACCAGTTTTGAATTAATACAGATTTTAAAAATTAAGTCAGCAGAATAAATTTGTTAGAGTAAAATATATTCACATTGAAAAAAAAATGTAGCACCCAGCTGCCATTCAAATTTGATATAAATACAGAATTGTTCCAGATTCCAAGAGAAGGATGATATGGGATGCAAAATTCACAATTCACAAGACTAATTTTATTGCATGCAGTCTGTACAGTCTTTTGAGGCGAACATAATAAAACTGAAGATATTTAATAGACCACAGGCTACTAAAAGTAACAAAAATTAGGAATTTTTTTCAGAATAAGGTTTTTTTTAGTGAAACAAAGGCCTACAGATTTTGTCTGAAGTTCATTTTATGCCTTATACTCTTTGTATATTAGTAAATTTCATAGAGAGGAGGTTTTCACAACCTAGGAATTATTTAATTTCCTGCTCAATGCCCATTTTCAAACCTTAAATTATTCTTAGCTGAATAGATTTTGTGAGAAGACATTTCTCTTTGAACTCCTTCATTGGATGGTTTACAGCTCCACTCACTCTGTCATTACACTCCTTCTTCCAATAATTCCATTACTTCCAGAAGTAGGTAAGCTGGCACTTCTCTGTTATGTAAACTGGTTCTCCTGTATTACCACATCACTCAACCCACCACTCTGGATGCTTTAGAATTTCCCAACAATTTCCTCTCTGTAGGCATTTCCATTTTACCTTTGCTCTTGTATTCCTCTTTGTAGTCATAGTAAAGTTTGATTTTGTAACTTATTAACCATATATCAACACTATGTCTTTTGATTCCCTTAGAAGGACAAGTTATAGACCAGTTTTCACTGAAACAAGAAGGCATTCAAGCATCCTTTTCAAAGTCTTCTCTATACCAGTGGTTGAAAATTAGTTCCTTCACTTTGGAAGGGAAAATGTCAGTTACCTAGTTGCAGAAGTGTTCAGCTCTAAGTTATATAAGCAAGAACTTGAAATTCCCTAAAATGCACTCCTTAAAGTATTAGATAATAATTACTTATTTATTGGTCAAATTAATAAGTATTCTACTGCTAATCTGTCTGTAAAGTCAGAGAGCAATCCTCTGTAAGTTTATACTACAGTTATCATAACCTTTTCATGACAAAAGGATGATATCTTTATTATCTGTGGTGTATGTATATAAAACAGCCTCATACATACAATACATACACAGCATATTTAGCATGTATATATAACTGGCACAGATGATAAAATATACCTTTGGTATATATTTCATAGTGTAACACCCTTGTCAAATGAAAGCATCCTTGCCATAACAGTGAACTCAGAAATCTGATCTTGCAAACACGAACATCTATGATTATCCCAATTAGACTTTAATTCTAAAGCCTGTCAGAGTAAATCCTTGCAGCATTGATTCCATACCCTTTATATCTATTCTAACAGGTATTTAAAACAGCTAAAAATTAAAAATTCTGAGAAAGGTAAAAGGAAGTTAAAGCATTATTTTATTTTTAGGTGTTTGTTTTTACAGGCTCAGACAATCAAATCCACAACCATTACTTCATACTTGGGGAATACTTACTCTTCTGAGTTGCTTATAATTAGCCATGAGGAAAAATGGATTGAAAAATAAACAAAAAATGTGCCCAAATTTTAATTCCCCTAAACTTTTGAAAAAAACTTTTTAGCTACTTACTCTGTCTTCCCTTGCAATTTCAGTCATGGCATATTGTCTACATGGTATGCACTGAGCTTTAGCAACCATGTTGACAGTAAGCATTTGGCTTGGAGCAATATAATTTTGATGCAAGTTCCTCCATCGTTTCTAGTTCCATCATAGGGGTTTGAAACTTTAAGATGTTTTGGCATCTGCAAACTCAATTCCTTTTACAGGAAACAACTAGAAATGCATGTCCAAATATTCTCCACAATTTCCAGAACTGTAATGAGTTTGCGGAAGAAATTCTGATGGATTAAAACAGCATCAGCTGGACACTGCAGTATTTGTAAAAGCAATGGTAGATGGGAAGAGAGAAGAAATCACGTGACAAGAATGGTGTGCAAGAGAACAATTTTTACTTAGCACTTTTGAAAAGACTTGCAGATTCTTTCTTGGTAACTTCAGTGCTCTCCTTGGAGCTTGCTACGTGTCTATAGTCTTCCAACGTGCCCTTCAGCCCTCCTTTAACTAATGTCAAGTAACTGGTCTCTCTGAATGGCAGCACTTGAACCTCTCCTCAGCTGAGAAAAATTCTTCACCAGGAAGTATGTAATTATGTATGTCTGTAGTTCAAGTTTGTTGGTCTGGGATTCCCAAGACCTTTCACTGCTTCCTGAATAGAATTCCTGAATTTCTGAAATAATCTCATGTTTTTGCACATCTTTAAAGGGAATTAGATCCTAAAGCCCTCATAAAATATTAAATTAGGGATTAGAACTACTGAGCAACTACACTTGAACAGCACAAAGCCAAAGTAATAAATAATCCAAAGTTCCACTAGTTCTCATTTTCAATTAGCAACAACAATAAATTTTCCTAAATGAATTCACATGTGATAAAATCCATGCTTGCAGTAGACAAAGCCTCTGATATATAATAGTTTTTAAACAGTGAAAGAAGACATCTGCGCAGATACAATCACAGAACAACCACAGACAAGTATTTTCTGATATTTTGTTCAAAGATCTATTGGATATTACCTCTACAAATCTGATACTTTTCTACAGCAATAAACCACACTCCAACAGTAATAATAATGCATGAACATATTAGAACAGATTACTTTAGAGTGTCTGGAGTCTAGGACTCATCACAGTTCACACTGTTAAATAATTTCTGTTGCAGAACTTGTACTGAAAATTTCTGCACACACTCTACATTGGGGCTGTACGTTCTTAAAATTAATCATGACTATGAAAATATTTAAATTTAACATAACTCAAGATTAAAAAAGTGTAGGGGTCATAAAAACCCTTGAAAACTGAAAAAAACCTGTACACAAAATTCTGCTGATAATATTTGTGAAGAGTGGAAACAACACTCATGGCTCTCTCATACAAAAGCCTTAGGCCTCAGCTTCATTAAATAATTTTCTATTAATTATTATTATTTATTAACTAAATAATAATGCAATTCTCCCACTTCTCTTGACCCTAGCGTGTCATGACAGGGAGCTTACAAGAGAAAAGCCTTTGGGGACCTGTAATAATGTGGGGAACACCAAGTTCCCAAACATGGGTGATTTAGGTGTGTGACAGGGCTACAGATAGGAAATTTGGCTCACCTCACAAATCTCCCCGCAATTTGTCTAGCAAAAACGAAGCGTGACAGTTCAGTGGAAAGCCCATTACATAACATAAACTGGTATGGTACCACAGCAGTAGAAATCTTTGAACAGGTCTGCTACATCTTACCCACAACAGACCAAACCAAACCAATCTGGTAGCAGAGGCACCCTGCACCATCTGAAACACAAAATTTTGGCATTCTGCAGATAATTTCCTTGCAGACCAAAATTGGACAAGAGGGTTTGGTGAAGCTCCTCCTACCAAAAGCTCGGCTAAAGCAAACAAAAGCTAATCCCATTTTTGCTGCATCTCTAGACACTTCAGTAGTGGACGTTGCTGAGATATTAGCCTTTGCACTGCTGGAGAACTGCAGTGATGGTCAGAAAAGGAGGTCTGGAGCAGCTAAGCCTACCTGGAGTCAGCCAGTTGGGACTGCCTCCTGACAGCAGGAGTCTGCTGTCCGTCCCAGAATTGGAGATCGGAACTGGGGTATTCTCACTGACATGAAAATCAAGTTTTGAAGGGTCAGCAGCTTCCACCTATCTCATCCAGGACAAGAACATGAAGCCTAATCAGTGCAAGTGTTAATGTTCCTACGTTGCTGACAGGAGCAGTCAGCTGTTGGTTTTCCTCTTATATATGAAATAAAAACAAGTCTGGTCTTAGGAATGTGGAGCTCCACAAGGGTCTGCTTAAGCTGCCATGTAGCGTCCAAAATTAGCGTGTGCAGTATTTGGCACAGCTAATGCTGAGGAGCATCTGATGCTCAAGCTGGGTTGTTTAAAGGTAGCTTGGGTACGTACACTACAGGAAAACCATGCTTGAACAGTCCACATAGTTCACTAATCTATTTCATTTTGTACCCACAGTTAATTTGGATTTGGGTAGTGCAAGATAATGCAAGTGTGTGATCACGCCTAAAACTCTGGCACAGCAGAGGACCTTTGTTAGTCTGGATTTACCATGCATCAGTGTAAGCAGCAGCGTCTTAACAGACATGCAGGAGCATTTCTCATAGGAGGTTGCATCCCATCTCTAAATGACATGTCTCTGCTTGAAATTGGGAGTATCCTCAGCCCCTTGCCCTAGACTGGCTATCCTGAGCTTAGCTTTCACAAGGATCTTCACAGCCCTAGTCAGCTCTGGGCATGGAGAAACCACAAGCCATCATTTTGAGCACATTTCCTTGTTTAAATGTAGGTCAGGTGCCAGACTTCCAGCCTGACTGTGAAGCCATTAGGACAGTTAGCAGCATTTAAGAGCAGTTGGTGCACAGTTGACCCCCAGCAGTGATGCCCAACTCACATTTTATCAGAGGCACCCAGTCACACCTGAGCAAGGTGCTAAACGCTGCCTGAGACCTACCACTGAGCAAATATTGGTAAGTTTTCAAAACCCACCAGTTTTCTTGCTATTGGCAGGAATTGTAGGCATCTCCAGACTAGGGAGGAGAAGGGTCTTAGGGTGCAGACAGATGACTGAGTTATGATGACTCCTCCAGGAGCTGTCTGTCAGATTCACTGCAGTAGCTCGCAGCTTGTACAGGCTCCACTGAATGGTGGCAGCAGATAGAAGCTGGGTTGTTGATGCTGATACCAACCTCAGCCATCTGGTCCACCCATCTGAGGGATGCAAATGCTCCAGGGCAAAGACACTCATCTGCTCCCCAGTCTGGCTCTAAATCGCCACTCTTTTCAGCCCCAGAGCTTCAAGCCTCGTCAGCCTCTCTTCAGTTGTTTCTTTGAGTGATTTCAGATGGAATAAGAAGCAGGGCTGGACAGAAATAAACCCTTCACACACCAGGTTCTTCTTCCTAAGGTACTTGCTTGAGCTGAACGCCATCTAAATAACAGTGGACCAGCTTTACTGTATCTAAAAACATTGTATGCATACAAAATGGGTTACTAAAACTAGTTGTTTACTCTCAGACCATCTTACTGGGTTTCTGTTTTGCATCATGTGGGGTGAAAACCTCTAAAAGCTTTGAGCCAGAATAAGTAGGTTCTTGGAATTTTTCTTACTCAAACAAAGCTAAATAAACTACAGTGACCCTAAATATTTGAGATGACAAATTAGTTGAAATAAACTGCTACTGACAATCAGTGTGTAACACAACTAATAACAGACTAGGCTTGGAACTTAAATGATACAAGGGGTTGGAGTTTTGTTTTGATATTTTACCATTATGAAGGTAATGGTTCATATCTAATAAAAAACATGGCCTGGAGTAAGTTATGAAAGTAATTTTCTCATGTTTCAATAAATGTGTAAATCCAGAACTCAGTTTACAGGTGAACAATCTTATGAGTGAAATGAATGTGAAACAATCAAGTAAATAACTGTTTTTACATGTTAAGTATCAAATACAACAGAGTAAAATGGCATTACTTCTTCATTGCCTCTGTTTGAATGGTACATGGAAAACTTTTATTACAGCTTTATGCAAATCTCATGCTGGTGCATTTTTCAAGGAAATAGCCAGGTTCCTTGTTTCATTCTATATTGAGAGAAACAGAGAGTACTGCACTGGTTTAAAATCTAGATGTTGGCTGTGGACCTATCATTTATTTAGGAAATTTCCCCACTTTTATCATAGGTGTACACAAACATTTCAGCCTATGTATTAATTTTTATTAGGAGGCCAGACTTTAAAAAAAAAAAAAAAAAAAAAAAAAAAAAAAAAAAAAAAAAAAAAAAAAAAAAAAAAAAAAAAAAAAAAAAAAAAAAAAAAAAAAAAAAAAAAAAAAAAAAAAAAAAAAAAAAAAAAAAAAAAAAAAAAAAAAAAAAAAAAAAAAAACAGAAAACAAGAAAAGGTGAGTCATAAGTTCAGCATCTCACAGATGGCCATGAAGTCTGACACCCTTGTTACTTAAACACAGACAGCTGGTTTCCACTTCAGCCAGATGATAAGACAATACGTACTTTTCCTGTCCTTTGAAGCCTCAGCTTCAACTCTTGCAACCTCCAAGTAACTTCAGAAAGGAAAAGTCTTTCCACAGACAAGGCCTCTGAAGCAACAGGGTATGTAAACTGAAGCTTCTGAGGTCACACAAATTCATGGAGCTAACTTTCCTTGTGGTTAGGGAATGAAAAATTGTGATTTGTTATTGCAGACTGCTAAAAGAGTGGCATAGCAGATTCCCTCTTCTTTCCCATTAAAATGCTGCTGCTGCATGCACACTCCTTCACCAAAAGAGTATGCGCATATGTGGCAGAAGCCCAAATCATACAAAGCAGACCACAATATCATAGAATCACAGAATCGTTTGGATTGGAAGGGACGTTTTAGAGAACATCTAGTTTCAACCCCAATATAACCGACATCTTCAAAGTCTGAAAAAAACAGTAAAGCAGAAGGAAAAACACTGGATAATTTTTTTTTTTTTAATCAGCCTTATTTATCAGGCACTGGACAAGCCATCAGATACGAAATAAGGTTTTCCACCCACTCATGAGATGGCTAAGAAGCATTCATGGAGGAGAAAATCTTTCATATGCTGAAGGGTTTTATGAACTAGCCTAAAAGATGTACAACTATGTAAAATACAGTTTTATATAACAGAAAAAAACTAACTAAATAGATGATATAGGAAAAGATCTTCCAATTCAGAGGACAGAACAGCACACATTCATATGTCTGGTCCATGTCCTGTGCCGGTAGCCATCAGTCACAGCTATACTGGCAAAGGAAACCCAGAGACCCACCCTTCAGAGACCTGGGCATGGACCTGCTCTCCATCAGGTCTGGAAAGCCACAACACTCCAGCAACATACAATTTCCACCATAGCATCCTTGGACACAGAAATGTGGCAGGGATCTGGGATGCTATCTCACTGCCATGAAGTCTTTTTGTGTTCCTCCTTCTGGCCTGTTTGGTGATCTTGCACTAACCTGACTTCTGAGTAATCCTCTAGGAGAGTGGTGTGTGCTACTTGCTCTGCATTGCCCTCAGCACAAGCCTGCTCATCAAACACCACAAATCACCCTCCACTACTTATGACACCACTAAATGAAGTGATGCCAGGTAACAAAAGAACAAGGAGTGTCATTCCTTAGCATAATGAATGCTGTCATTTGCTGTTGTGCCTGAGTGTGAGGACAATGGATGCTGCACAAAAGCACCAAATATTCCCAGCTTCCCAAGTAGGAGTGTACTCATTCAGCACATAGAGTTCTTCCTTGGTGAAATAACCCAAACTCTTGTGCTCAAAAGCCTCGTAGACAGACTGGCATGTTAAGAGTGTTGCATGTTTATTTTCAAGGTTGTTAGGAAACAGAAAAGTCCTCCCGAAAATTTTGTATCAGACTTTGGTGGTTGCACTCAGATTGCCAGACCCAGACTTTCCTGTAGCTATGAGCCAGGCGACGCTGAAACCAGGCTGGCTCCTGAAACCAGACTACACCAGTGGGCAAGCTGGGATGGCATGGGGAGCATTGGGCAACCCTCCACTCTCACTGCAGAAGAAGCAGGCAGAGCTGCTATGGTAAATGTCTCTGGTCCTCCAGGTAGGACTTAAAGAAATAGCTGCCTTGTCTTATGACCACGAGGTCTTCAGTGAACTTGTCAGGATGCCACAGGACAGTGAAAATCAGCCACCACTATACTAAAGCAAAAGCAATGCCTGCTAAACTTTCTGTACACACTGTCCACAGTTTCTGGTCAGTGTACTTTGAAGAAAGGCCTGTTGTGCATTCAACTACTTGCCCATCTTCTTAAGTTAAGGGCTCATAATTTCCTACTTAAGAGGTCCTACTTAAAAAAAAAAGTGAATTCAGAGATATCATGGAAAGCAAAACACACTGAGTGAAATCTACAAATTCTGGCCCTCATCAGTAAAAATTTAAAATGTTAAAAACATGAGATAAGGGAGGAAGTCAGTCCCTCTTTCCCACAGCATTTCATGCCTGCTTTGTGTTATATATCTACCAAAATTATAAGCTCCTTTAGAGAGAACCATTTTCTTTTGTTTGGTCGTGAACACGCAGTTGGAAGTTTAAGCATCTAGCATACAGAGAAGCATTCCTGTATGCTCTTCTGCCTAATTTTAAGATAAGTTAAATAGAATATACATAATAGCCATTTAGTTAGATCAAAGGCAGCTGGAGCCACCCCTGGTGTTTATTTCCAAACCATTACACATCACTAGCAAGATACTCCCCATGACCCTCTGATCTCATAAGGTTCATAAACAACGCTAAAAAACAAAGCAATTGCAAGCTTTATTTCTGCTCCTTTTCCTCCACTTCTCTTCACTGATGAAACAAACCAGGACAAGCTTTCCATGTCTTTATTTCACTACCAGCACTGGGACCACCACAGCTTATGCAGGGCAGAGCAGAGTCCAATGAGCAACCCACTTGCACAAGCAATCTGGCTGTATCACACCATCAGTTGAAAGTTGTTGCATAACTGGATCATGAACCAAATACACTTCACAGTTCCCATCTCTGGGACCTTCAGTATCCCTATCTGTCCTCCTAAAAGGATGACATCCCAGCCACACATCCAGTATTTAAGTAAATAAGTCCATTCATCAGACCTTGAAGGCTTCTACACGCTTTGGGAGGGGGTGTAGCAAAGGAGTGCATCAGTTCTTAACACAGTTTAGAAACACACAGAGTACTAAATCACAGTTCAATCTATATGCATGCACTTACAGCCACATAAAAGTCCTTTTAAACTTCACAAAAAGCATCATTACACCAGGAAAAATGCCTTGCTGGGAGGTTATCTCAGTTTAACCAAATTCTTTTCCAAACTAATAATTGAACTCACAAAACCCCCTGAAATATAGACAAACTTTACTCTGCTGAACCCACCCTGGGTCTGCCCACTCCTAACATATCCTGGTGCCACCTCTGAGCAGAGGACCTAAGCTAAGCACTGGAACAAAACCAGCCTTCCCTGTGGAAAGGGCGCGAAGGTTCATGCCAGACTCGAAAGGAAGCTTTCTCGAGCTTAACAACAGCTGTGCTGCCAATGTTTTCCGATTATTTCCCCCCCCCATAACCTTTTTGTGAACTTCTGAAATGAATGGCTTTGGCTTACAAACCTGTGCTCCTGGACCAAACAGCCCTGTGAAGCTAGCAGTCCATTTCACCCTCACCTCTTATATTGCTGATTTTAAATCCTACTCCTTCTCCTATCCTGCTAACAGGTCCAGAGATATAGGTGCAAGTAAGCTTGAGGCAAACATTACGAACAGCTCACAAAACACTCTGACACTACGACAAGGAGACACATTGCTCCTGCAGGAGCTGAGACAGCCTGAGCTTTTTGGTGGGACACCACAAGAGTTGCTCCATGTCCCACAGGTCTCTGAAGCATCTGATACCAATGCATTATTAGGTGAGAATTTTGTGTTTTGGATCATAAATACATTGTATGGGATTTTCTTTTTCTGCACTTGCTGCAGTTTCCAGAGGGAATCATATTACATTGCAGGCCAGCTAGCTTGGCTGTGGAAGACCAAGTGTGAAAACAGTGGCAGTAAATCCCACCTGAGCCATTCTTGCAAAACATGGATATGAATATATGTTGCAGTACACAGGTTTTATCACAGCACACTCTTCCAGCTTAGGTTTCAAAGGTGAAGTTATAATCATGTTAGGCAGATTACTGCCAGCACTGAAGGATGTGTTCTTGGGAGAGCAAAGACTTGTGCCAGCCCTGTGCTAAATGTTCCTCCCACTTGCTGGTACCCAGCAAGCTCTGCTCAGCATGTGCATGTGTTTTATTTTTCCAGACTGAGGTGTTATCAGCAAACTCCAAAGTTTACACGAGGTGGCTGATAGGACTCATTTGATCCAGTGAGGGCATTTAGGTTTGATGAAATACCTAGTTCTGTATAAATTTACTGCAAAAATCTACTGCATCATTTTTGTGGCATGCCTGTTGTCTCAGAAGAAATACAGTCTTACTTTTGCTGGTTTTAGGGAAAAAGTCATAGTTTTAAAATGGGTTATATGCATCTCTATGGACATTAACACGTCTCTAAATTGTCACAGTGATTTACACAGAAATGAGTATATAGCAGAGAGTCATCTTTTCAGGTTCATATACTAATGAACTACAAATTACATTCCCTTTATAGCAACTGTCCTCTAGCATACCTCTACCTTAAGGAAAATAGTACTGCAAAATGCTGACAAGAGCAAAGTCCGTAAGCCCTTTATTTAATTATCAGACAGTAAGCACCCATAAGAGACAGTACTGGAAAATGTAAGCTTGCAAGGGCTTTTTTTTTTCCAGGTACTGGGAGATTTTCTGTCTTCCCTTGTTTTTAATTTATAAAGCTATTCCAACATTTATCTGAGCAAACTGTAGTGGTCTAAGTCACATACAGCATGAGAATCCACTGAATTTGCAGTCTCACAGCTTCCACAGCATTACTGCAGCACTAAAATTATCAATAAAAATGTTTTCACGCTCTATCTGACAAAATCAACTTTATTAATAAGTATGGTATTTCTTCTAAGATGAATTTAGTAACTGTCTTTTTATTTCTCAGGTTTCTTTCAATTATGATTTTATCTAATCTAACATCTAGCCTAATATGAAAATAGATTGGAATGATACCATGTGGCTCAAATTAAGAGATATCAGTCCAATTGTTGAGTAAGCTGGTAAAAACTTTTTACGAAGCAATGCTAATGGGAAGTGACGGTGTCAGTGCTGAAAAGCAAGGTCTGCTGTTGTAGCCCAGAGCAGCTGTGACAGTGCAGATTCAGCTGCACTGCTCCAGTAACTTATTAAAATTATCTTCTGGAAAATAAACCCAACAAACCCTTCAATGCATGAACAGGTCATTTATTCCTACTTAAAGGGTTTCAGTTGAGACTCCCAATGCAATGGCTAGGAGTGATTTTCACCAAGCATTGGATATAGATCATTCATGAATTGCACAAAGGCTACTGAAAAGCCATCAGATGGGAACAGCTTTTGGTCACTACTAAACAGGGGACAGATTTGAACCAGTGACCTAGAAGTGAAAGACTTTGTAATCTGATTACCAATCCCTTGAGCCATCCCATCCCTCCCCTTTTCTTTTTTACTGATAAGAGAAAAAGAGTCTTATTACCTAAGCAACTTTTGTAGCCTGTTAGCAATGCAAAAGCTTTCATTTAGTGCTTGAAAAGGAAAGTCTCATGGGCACGCTTATTAGCCCATCTCAAGCACAAGCTCTGTATTATTTTTCCCTATTAATTTCAAAATAAATGTATTGGTATAAAAGTGTAGCACAATGCTTTTTTCGATAATGATTTATAGTAAAGTTCTTGCTGATTAAAATAGGTGCTGATGAGTGGTTTTTACATAGCTGTGGAGTCAACAGATCCCTCACCAGCAAATGAAGAGACAACATGCTCCTTTTGTCAGCAAATACTCCAAAGAATATAAACACATTACTGAAGTATGGTGCGTATAAGAATCTAAATCACTTTTTTTTCCTACGTAAATCATACAATCACAAAGATTTTTTTCCTCATTCAGAAGCAGGAAGGTTTGATATGTGCTATAATTTCATTGTCAAATATTATACTAATGCACAAACAGGATCTCCCAAGTATGCCAAGACCCATTTAAATTGCCTTTAGGAGACAATGTTTCTCCTTTTTCTCCTTGTTTCTCTTCTAAAGACACTCCGGAAGAAATCTGGGAGACCTTTACTGCCAGTTTCCTACCTTTTTCTTTTCCTAGTCATTGTGGCCTGCATGTTAACAATCTTCCTTTTGTTAGAAGTAATAAACAAGTAGCTACACTGTAGCTGTGCAGTGTTCGTATTTTTCTTTGCTGTGCTACACTCAACCAACGTCTCAAAAATTAATGCAAGTGTATCAGGATCTCAAATTAACTTTTTATAGCCATAAGCAACATCCTGCCAGGAGGGGAAAAATCCTATTACAGCAGTTCTGGCATCTCACTGCTTATAGACCATTAGTACGTACAAAATAAGATTTCAAATTACCAAATGGTGAATGCAAAAAGAGTTGTTCTGTATTGATTAAACATCTATTTTATTTCTTTTTGGTTATGAACTGGTAAAGCAAAACTAGGTGATGCTTGCTCTTCTTAACTGACAGATCTCTTACTAAACATCGGGTGGGCAACCAGACTGTCCAAGATATTCCATGATCATACAGAACTAATTAGAAAACCTACATATTTATCATTAACATACTACACTGTCCTCTGGAGTTGAAGAATAACTTCCAGAAGAGTTTTTGAGAAAGATGTATACTCACATCACTGTTTAAAAAGACATTGCGCAGAACTGGGATGGCTCAAAATCACTTTAACATTTGCAAGTAATTATTCTGGACTAAAACACAATCCTTTCAATTCACTAAGCACAAAACACAACCTATTGTTATACTGGCTTGCCTTTTAATGGTGTCGAATTCTGGCTAGAACAGTACTTTAGAAGTTTATTAAAAAATTACTTTTCCTATTTAGGACAATCATGTTTTGAACATCTTAAATCTAGAACTTGTATGTGGAAAAACCTTTATTTAAACCAAATAGCTGTCACCTCAACTATCAGGTCATTTACAGGGATCAGGCAATCCAGCTGTTAACTACACACATTTATGAATACTTGGTGTGAGAAAATTTAAACACTCACTGGAAGTCATCAACACTTAACCAGAAAGAAATAATCAGGCTAAACACCAGGAAGACATAACAAAACAAAGATTCGATACAGGGCCTGATCCCAAATCATAGCTTAAGCAATGAACAGCTTAAAACCGCAGGATTTAATTTCTTGAACTTGAGTGCTGGAATTTCATAGAAAAGAAAATTTTCGAACCTGTTCAGCCCACAGCACTCCTTACAGTGCTCTGCCAACTGCAGATGACATGGGCAAGCTAACAGCAGTGCTTGGTGCTTTAACACTGAGCTTAGTTGTCCTTATTTTGATAACATGTCTAAAACTGGTATTAATTTTCTGATACTTGTGAAATGATGGCTGGTTTTATTAGCCTGATTAACCTGATTATTCCACCTCTTTTGTAACTCCCATCCAAAATAAATGAACTGATAAAGAAGAAACATTTGAACTTGGAGCAGCACTTCAGGTGATTTAGTATTCTGTAATTGAGAAACATTTTTCCAATAGTAATGTAAATGATACATGTTTTACACATACAGAAGATGGACTCTTTAAATTTCCTATTCATGTCCTCTCCTTATCTTTCTCTTGACCTTTGCTGAAATAAATCACCCTTACTCGTCAAGACTCTCCCTGACGCATTTCTAACGTTGTGCATCACACTTGCTGGCTCAAAGCACAGCTGGCAAGGGATCTAAACCCCATTGCTGGGCAAACTCAGCCTTCTGGCTTTGCCAAGAATAACATTTCAAGTTGGTGAATTTTTTGGTTGTTGTTGCGTTTTGTTTTGTGGGTTTTTTTGTTTGGTTGGTTTTGTTTGGTTTTGTTTGGTTTGTTTGGTAGGGTTTTTTTTAAATAAAATTGTTACTGTTTAGGACAATTGATTCTGCATTTTTTTGTGAGTGGTGATGACTCCATCCACGATATTAACACAATGCTAAAATCAAAACAACAACAAATTAAACAGCCTAGGCTTTCTAATAAGAATTCAACTGTTAATTAAAGTAAGATTAAGGAATTCAGCAGAGTTCTGTTCGCTGTCCCAAAAGGAAGCTGCAACCTACGGCAAGCAGTGCCCTCTAGTGTCACCGGCTGCCGAGACCCCCCCGCGCAGCATCGCGGGGACCGCCCGCGGGAGAGGGAACATCACACACTTGTGCGCGCGTGGGCGCGGGATATGTCTCCGCGCGGGTGGGTGACCGCGCACAGGGATGTTACGTGGAAGGCGACCCCGCATCCTGCACCCCTGCACAGCGGCGCTTGTGCGTCCACAAGTGTATTCACTTACTATTCTGTGCCCATGTATATGCGCACGTACACGTGCACACACACACACGCACTGAGCCTGACATGTCCGAGGCATTTTTAATATTGCAGGCAGCTCAAAAAAAACCCCCCACATTTCAGTCTGAAGTAGCAGACCATGCATGAAAGCGGGTGTCAGAAAGCCCAGCAAAATCACTCACTGTGAAGATGTCGAACAGGAACTGCTGAATACACAATACGGGCAGCACGGCCTGAAGGGCTAAATTGGAGTGGCCAGAACAGAGACAGAAGATTTTGAATCCATCATAAATTACAATTAAACCTATAGTGAGTGTTCTGACACCTTTCCCCCCTTTTTTGTTAATTGAAGGTTAACGCTATTTGGACTTATATTACAGTCCAGTATCAACAATTTTCTAAGATAACTTTTATGTCTTCTAGCAAATTACCTCAAGCTTTACTCTTTGGATATACAAATAGTCTCCCCACACTCTCAGTAATTTATCTCTGGTGGGAAAAATTCTACAAAACTTCAGTAGGTGTTTTATTTAAACTGAAATTACAATGCTGGGACTGTTTAATTTTTCATTTTACAGCATAAACATTCAACAAAGACAGAAAGCTATCTGTTCATACTGTGAACGATGGTATACGTCATATGTTCATTAGCATTCTCATCTTCCATGAAGTATAGGGAATAAAATAAGGAAACAAAGACAAAACATATAAAAGAAAATACGGAATGTCACCAGTTTTAGGTGCATGGAAAAAGTCATGAACTCTATAAAAACACCTAAAGGAAATGTCAAATAAGCCAGTCTTCTAACAGTGTAAAAAAAAAAATAAGAATTTGAAGCCTGACAATTTCATTTGCATAAAAAGTGTGACTATTTATAAATATATGCAGATCACAAGATGTTTGTATTCTGTTTTTTCATCTAAAGCATTAATACACATTTATTCTCATCCTTGCACTTTAGAAAGAAATGTACATAATTAGGCTTTTAGGAAAAGACTACAACACACATTATAAACTGATTCCTGTTTAAGTTGAAGATGGCAAATACATATTAATTCAAGAGATAAATGCTTGGAAACACGAGGTTTGGAATGACAGTACTTACATATTTAGATATCTTAAAATAACCATTATGGTACAATTGCCGATAAAAGTTTAACAGTGTAAGATTCATTAAAATCTCTAAATGCAATATATACATTTAGGCTTAATATCAGAACTGAGCCAAATAAAAATGGATTTAGAAGATTCTGTCATTTGATTTTAGCAGTGATTTAGCATTCTGGAAAAGTTAGCACCATTTAACTGCATTTACAGCAGATGCTGCATCTATAGATATTTTATCAATAAATATTGTTTTAGGAGACGGTGCTGCCACCTGGGGAGCCCACCCTAAACCTCAGCATGGTTCAGGTCAGTAAAAAACAGTGCAGGAGGTGGAAGGCAAAAGTACAATTAGATACTACAAATATTAAGAAAATTTTTATTATTTTCCCCTGTCACACACAATGATGCTAACAGCTATTTTAAGGAAAAGACAAAGTTGCTTGCCGTAGCACCATTTGATCCCTCATGCCTGAGGATGTCAACCTACTGCAGAAAATATGACACAAGGTTACACTTTAGGCTGGCTGGCAAAAGTTAATTTTGCAGAGAAAAGCAGTTGTTATTTACCCAAAGCTCAGGCCATGAACTGCTCGCTTGAGTACAGGGAGCGCACGAACAAGGAGCAGCCCCGCGCGGGCATCTGTGTGGCATGAGTGACACTAGCAAAAGAAAAGAGGAACTATAAGACTGACGTCCCCTCAGCATTAGTCATTATCTCTGCACTTCAAGGGGGGTTAAAATCAAAGTGGAGGTTTTTTCTGGGACCTGGGCACTTCTGCTGTTTGAAGCAGGTGGCTGGGGTGCACTGGCTTAGCAGCAAAGGGAGGCGAGAGATGGATGCAGGCTGTTGTGCAAGGGCACGCACCAAGTGTTTGCTGCTGACAGGATGGGAAGTTTCACTTGGGATACATTTGGGTGAAAGGGGAGTAATTGAACGGGAGTGCGTCGATCTGAAAGAGGTCAGGGGGAAGCAGAGAAGGACTGAAACACACATCTTGCACTACCAGCATCAATATGTCTTTGATGATACAGAAAATTAGTCCACTAAAACTTATTACAAATTTTATACCAATACTATGTACAACATGTAATTCCATGTGGAGATGTATTAGATGTTATGCAGGGCAATGCACAGAACAGCACACTGTGGCGTATGCATGTATGCATTTGGCTTACTAAATACAGGCAGATGCTTTTCCCTACAGGATGCGTCTCCTGAACTACCTGATTTAGAAATATTTGTTTATACTGTGAAAAGTTACTTTAGTCTGTATGAAAGGGAAACAGAAGGCAGAAAGATTTTTTTTAATTCAAAATAAGGTATCTTGAGAAATGTGCATTATATAACTAAATTTAATTTTTGTGCAATTATAAACTACAGACTTGCTGCCCTTTTCCACAGATTCACACAAATCTACCAAATGCAGTGAGATTGAAATTTCAAATTTATTTCTTTCTGTAGCACTTGCTTCTCAATTAAAGCAAAAATTTTCACTTAGATTGTACTTAGCAGAATACCGCAAAATATAAAAATATTTTGAGTACATACAAAAGAAGTGCAATCCAAAGCAATGCAAATAATAAACCATCATTATTGCTACACAATTCATTAAGAATCAGTTTTGCCCAACCAAAAAAGGATTTAGCCTCTACTTAAATAGGACAGTTGCTTTGGTTTTTTTTTTTTTTCCTGGGGAAAAAAGGCATTGGGAAGCAACATGAGAGTCTGTAGAGCAGGATGACTCTAATTGTTTTGCCTTTATTGTGCACCATTGTTAGAACACTACTACCCATTACCCTTTCAGCAATAAAGTAGGGCTAAAACTGCAACCCCACTAAATCCGATGCTAAGCAGTCTGTATCACGCTCAGAGTAGCCTCTCCTAAAAATACAGACATGACAGAAAATTAGCATTTCTGGAGACAAGGAAGCTCTATCGATTCCCTCCTCTGACTGCTGCACCAGATCAAAAGTGTTGAGGAGTTCTTGATCAAGTTCTTGACGTTTAAACCCCTCATTTTACCTAAAAAAATTATTAGCATAAATAAACTTCTGCGACTTTTAAAAAATGCCCTTACAGTATCTCACACGTGATGGAAGACCACCAAAAGCTTTTGAGTGAAGACCAGATACCATGTAAGTACCCATCATATAGGTAGGAATGAAGAAGAAAACATTCTTAATTGCTCCGTCGTATCTGTCACATTAGCACTACCTGGACTTTGAAAAGATTTCTCTAGTAAAACAGCACAGAATCATCTTTTAACTTCAGTAATGTGCTTGTAAAATGAAAAAGTCTCAGTGACATGGGATAGAAATGACAGTTCAGACACCCTCTGTAACTTTTCCAGTCTCTAAAGACCACAGTTTTACAAACTAAAAAAAAACAAACAAAAACAAACCAGACCCACAGACTTTAAAATTACCACAGACTTCGAAATTTCAATCTTTATTTACTTGGGAAATGTTAGTCCTGCATTAGAAAAATGTCACTTTTTGCTGTGGAAGTTAGATTTTTCACAGGAAAACTTAAAATATGTGTTTTTACATTGTGCTGTTTTATTTCACTCAGACTTTACCAGTAGAAGTGCTTGCTTGTGTTCCTGAAGCCCAGCAATCAAGCTTTTATTAAAACCCATTCACAACACTTATTTTAACACATTCAGTTAATTACTTGGGGCAGCAAATATCTACTGAGAAAAATCTCACTACACAACATACATGGGGTGTATTTGAAAGTCTGGAAGATCTGTGTACATCCAAGGCATCCACTCTGTTTAACACTGCAATACTATGCATACCACAAATACTTTTTTTCCCCAGAGACTTTTTCTACCTGAAGTAAGAAATTAGATTTATTTCCTTCATTTTAATTGCATATAAACAATTGTGTCCCAAATTTTTTTTCCCCCCAAAACTGAAACCATTTGCAAAAGATCTCTTTTGGATCTTGTTGCCCTGGATAGCTCATACATATAAACAAGTCCAGCGTTTTTCTTCAACTGAATAACACAGATAATGGGCTTCTATGAGATACTCAGGCTCTTCTTTTATTTCATAATTAAAACGAAGTTCCACTCCCCACTTAAAAGATTAGCCCATATTTAGCCCATGCCCATCTTTTACATTCATTGACTAAAATATCAGCAAAAGACAGCTTAAAATAAATGATAAGTGTTGCAGATGCACAATCTGTGCACAATGCAGACACACAAGATATATAACGCTTGCATATGATATCACTTCATATAACAAAATAGTTATTGGTATAAATACCCACTGATCTCATTTATATACTGAAACAAAATAGAACAGATTTCCAGTTACTATCCTACTTTTTTTTTCCTCTGCAGATTTTTGAAATCTGTATTTGCATGTTCATCCTCTATGCTATGAAAAGCTCAGAATTCATCATCAATGCAAAAACCAAAAAAGATCCTCTGTTCCAATAGGTCAACACATTCTTTTGTGATTTTAATAATGGCCTGTCCTATTACATTTGTTATTCATATAGAATAAGGATTGACAATTTTTAGGTATTATACAGCTTTCTTCTGGAATATTAGCTTTGTGGCTTTGAGAGGCCATTTTCTAAAGATCCTAATAGTAAAATGACATCTTGGGAAATGTTACATTCTCACCACATTTGCATGATAATGAAGATCAAATTTCATATATGCTACCTGAATTATACTTATCTAAGTTTTGTTTTACCGAATGACCAAAGGAATATGTTCCCTAAGCCAGAGTATTGCAATACAATGCAAAACATTATTGCTTCTGTGAAAGACATGAAACTATAATCCAAGCGATTAAAAAAAAAATTTATGCTGTTATGTTAACATTATCTCAGCTGTATATCTCTGAATACTTATTTCCTTCAAAGAAAATTCTACAGTATCCACAAAAATATCCATAGGACATTTTCTAAAAGTAATGAAGGAACATCTCTGTTATGCTCAGCGCTCTGTAGGAGAGGAACTATTTCATAACATTTATTTTTTACTGACATGCAGTACTATTACGTGCTTGGTAAAGTCCACATGTCAGTTTATTCACTACGTGTGAGCCATCCTTTGGGTATAACCACATTTCACCTCTACCTACAGGAAAGTATATGTGTAAAATCATTTCCTAACCACAGAAATAAGTTTGGTAGACAACAATAAGAGGCACTCTGCCTATAATTAGGCATGTAGACAAATATGCTGCTCTCAGAAATTGCAGTGGTGGATTTCAGAGCTCCTGATTATGGGTTGTTATTACAGCATACATTGAAAAGCTCCATCCCCTACCACAGTGAATCAAGAATCCATCTGCTAAACCTGGGTTTGGAAAGATAGCCCCCAATACACCATGTCAGTAACACCAAGGACACTTTAAGAAAGTTATTTGTCCTCTCTGATCAACACCGAGCTGATTAGTCACTGGTCTGACAAGCAATTTACCTGCATGATCCATTTTGGAGTGTGCCTCTAGAAAATCAAAATCCAACCACAGTTTTATGCCGAAGAACACTGAAGAAAATGTAGTACAAATCATGCAAGGTACAAACTGACAATATTAATCTAAGCAAAGACATCAGCATACACAGTCTTAGATTAATGCTCCAGTTATAACTGCGAACTCTTTAAAGACAGAGTAGTTCTGATTTTTGCTGAAAGCTATAGGCATTATTTTAAAGAAAGAAAAACACAGCATGGAATAATTAGTGTAAATAGTAGCCGTTTTATTTAATGTAGTTTTTCAGTACACTCTGGTCTATGCTGCACTATAACTGCAGTAATGTATCCAAATTAAGTAAAAACAACAACAAACAACCAACTAACAACAACAAAAACAACTAAAAATAACTCCCCCCCAAAAAAACCACAAAAAAACCCCCAAGTTATCCTGGAACAGAAAAAAAAAATAAATAAAGGAAAGGCCTATACTCAAAGGAACATCTGAATAAAATTGAGACATCTGCAGTAGAGTTTCCCCTTCTCCCTAGAATGTTTGAGATGAACTCGGCATAACACTGCCTTCCAAGAAAAGACAGGGTGATCAATGCAGGAGCACATCAGGCTCCCTTGGACAGGCCAATCAATGCAAGAAAGAACCTTGCCCAGGGCCTTATGCAAATAGAAGCACGTCCTGCAACCCAGGGAGGGAACATGCGCAATAGATCAATGGCATCTAAAAAACCTTACAGCTATATCAGCCTCAGACAGTAAATATATAATGACGAATCCCTCACGTTCAGCCCTGAACTCTTTAAACTAGATTATTTTCAACAGCTGGTTTAAGAAAAAAAAATCTGCTGGGGCTGTAGACTGCAGTGGTGGTGAAGTGAAATAAGATTACTGAGGGTTAAATTAACAATGCCTAATTTTTTTTTTTTTTTAAAGGCTACGATAATATAATCACTGTACTTTAACACCTTGTAAAAGGCTGGCAGTTATGTGCCCGCCAGGGTAGGGACTGAGAGGGCGGTGGCTGGGGTTTTATGTTGTTCTTTTGTTTTGAATTTTTTTGAAGCTGTAATACTCCTGTCAGATGTCTAGAGCCACTCTAGGACAAAATATAATCCAGATACTGACAAGCAAATAAAATGCCTTGACCTTATTTAAGGGAAAAACCTCACGCTCTTTCTATACTGATATTACAGGACACTGAGATTCACTATTACAGTTAATTTGCCTTGAAAATGGAAAAGAGAAAAAGAACTAAATTATTTGTTTTTTGTATGTTTATGAGAAAATTTTACTTCTGCACTTTGATAAATTGCATTAAAATCTCAGTTCAGTTCTGCAGTGTTAAAAGCAAAATTTTCTCAATTATATGTAAAATCTACTTGTATTTTTATTTCATATCATATTCAATCAAAGCCCTTAAATAGGATTATTTTAACATTTAAACATTGGTAGTCATGCTATTGTTAATATTAAAATACCTCACTAATATACTGAAAGAGCTATGTAACACATCTTCACTAGATTAAAAAAAAGGAAAGTTCTAGGGTAAAATGCAAATTCCAGCTGCTTCTTATAGTGCTACAGTTTGAGAGCTCCCTTCGCCACAGTATATTTGGATTCCTTTTACTCCAACTGGATTTGCAATGCCTGATATATTATTAACTTGTATTCCTCTGACTGATCCACTAAACTGGGAGTTTAAGACATAAAATCTCTACTGTTCCACACAAAAGCCATACCTGTACTTTTCACCATAATTAACATTTAAAAAACAGTAACACAATACACTTATATAGTCTTATCAGCATAAGATCGTGTCACAGAAATGGGGAAAAGTATGAAATAATAGTAAGACAACTTCCTTTTTAATTTTTTTTCCATTAAAACAAAACAAATGCCAGAATTAAAAACAACTTAATACTTCAGATTAAATAAATTCACCACAAAACTTGTCAGTGCATATGTTCGATATTCCCACATCTTTTATTGTATAAGCAAATATAAGACTCCTACTGTTCTTCTTTATCAGTGTTCCTATATACATTCGAAAAGAACTGCAAACCTTTAGACTGCGATGATGTTATATGTTGTAAAATCTTTAATATTATGCTGTTCTCCAAACCAAGCTAGAGAGGTAACAATCTACAAAGTTAAATAAAATGTCAGGGTTTTTTCATACTATACCTGAAGGGAAATAACTCAAATTACAACCAACATACTTAGTTGTTTTACTCTCTAGCCAGTTCAATGCCTAGCCAGATGCAATGACCACATCCACATAAAATTATGTTCTAGAAATTAAATTTTTCTGTCCTGATGCAACACAAGCACCTGCTGGTAAGAACCAGAAACAGGTGGATTAAATAAAATAAAAAGCAAGATGCGCTTTCATAGAAGATTTTATAAAATTAAGAAGGTAAAGTCTGAAGATCATCAGGCTGGATGGGAGAAAAAGGTAGTAAGTTTGTCCAGAAAAAGAGGAGACATGACTTTTTATTGATGCAGTAGGACAGCACATGAACCAGCATCTCAGGAATTCACCTCAGATTGCCAAAAGAGAGAGACTGAAATAGTTTACATCAGAGAAATTGTGATAAGGCAAACATGTGCACTGTCAGGTATTTAAGAGGTTCAGGACAGGAGATATGTCTCCTGCTACCATTGATGAATTTCCCCAGAGTCTGGAAGAGCTCTGATGAATACGAGACGGTTCAGACAGCAAACACCTCAACTGAACTGTAACTTCTGCAACGTTTCTGCAACCAATGAGGAAATAAATAGCTAGTCAAGAAACTCAGGAAAACCAGTCATCCTGGGTCCTAAAAATAACTGTCAGGATTACCAATGTGCTCTACACATTTTTAGGAGATGGTTGCACAGAGACATTGCCCATCAGCTTTGAGAGACTCAAGGGCTGAAGTTTATGCGGAAACAACTGAAAGGATGACTGATGTATACTTTGAACATGGTCCTGTGCTTTGGCTTTTTTTCCTTTCATAGCAGGAATTTGAAATGAAAAATAAACTGATAAGTTATCCTGTCTAGTAGAATTTCAAACCATTGAAATTACGCAAGAAAGGATAATGATACAAAGAAATTTATTGAATCGGAAGTTTCTTGTCAGATATAGGGACAGATATCAAATATGGTTTTATTTAATATCTTCATTAATAATCTGGAATTAATTACATTTTCAGGTGACAATAAAGTGGGAGAAACTGCCAAGAGAAGTAAAAAGTATAAAAGAAATATAAAACAAGCTTTCAAAATTCACAGACCTATAGCACAAAAGGGATCGTTATGACAATCCCATTTGTTATCCTGTGCAACAAGGGCCTCAACACAGCTAGATTTAATTTGGAACACTGTGCGATAACATTGTTTGGGGGGGTGTTGGGAGGAAATAATCTACATTCACATCTACTACATTCAGTACCACTAGGGAAAGGAAAATTGAGAGCAGTAAAATACTTTGAGGATACATGAACATTAGAAGATACCAAATGAAAAGAAACTTTAGAAAATAAACATTTAGTACCATTTTGGTTGCATTGACCACAATCCCACACAGAAGAACAAAGGTAATGAAGTTCACCTTGAGTGAATTATGTTAATTGCACTTAAAATAGCAAGTTCAATTCTCAGCATACTACCAAAGAAATAATGACAAATAGAACTCAATTCAGACATACAAAATAAAAACAAAACCAAAATGAATAGAAGTTATGTACGTTGAGCAACAAGAGGACAAGAATATTCAAGTATGAGAACAATTGCTAAAGATCAGAAACCTTTTCATACAGAAACCTATATGTTCACTCTGTAGTGTATGGATTTTAAAACTATAAAACTAATGAAATGATGCAACTCTAGAAAAGTCTCTGCAAGAAATGCAGAAATGCCTTTCACCTCCACCTTTGTATCATAGGATACAAACACCTATTTCCAAGTAGTCCTAACTTTTACCCATCGCCAGTCAACGTTCCAACTTTGGTGTCAAGCTAGAAAATTATTATGAATTGTACAAAGACATGAAAAGTGATGATGGGTGATGCCTGCAATTACTATTCAGTATAACATTCCAGTTCATGAAACACTGCCTTTCTGTTTTTGGAAATAAGTGAGGAAGGGGCATATATATAGCTAGCCTGAGACCATGGACTGAACTAAATGAAGCAAGAGATATCACATTAGTAAATGATTAAGAGGAAGCAAATGTAATGAGGCTGAGCATGTTATTTAGAGCAAGGTAACGAGGAGGGATGAATACGCAAAACAAGAAGTTTTGCATATTCTGGAAGTGGCCAGTGCTCAGGCTTTCATTGCTGCCATCTTCTCCTCTCGCCTAGCAGCATGGCTAAGAAGGCTGTGGATGACTGAGGAAGGGGATGCCTACATGGCATTTAAACTAAACCACCAAAAAATGAAAAAGGACGTGCAGTTATGATGCTATGAACTGTGTGGTAATCGTTCAATATTCCTCTGTCTCTTTCTGTTAGAGCACCTTCCAGACAGCAAGCTCTTCAGGAAAAGGCACTACTATGTGATTGCTACTGCAACACAAACAGGTAATAACAGTAAACGTTAGCAAGTGAAATAATGCTGTCAGTGTACACTTGTCAGCTTATTTATTTAGGCCAAGAGTGGCCTAAAATGTTTATCTGCTCTGTGTTAGAATGGCAATATATGCACAAAAATACATATATGTGCATACACACACACACACACACACACACACTCACTTGTTTTATATATCAGTAAAAACGAACTGGGATCAAGAAGCTGCACCCCATAGCAAGCAGTGACACACACTAAGATATTTCAGTATTTTTTGTTCAATCAATCATTTAATTTCCTTACTGCTGCAAAACCTCACCACATGATCTGCAATACCTGTTGCTTTCTACCTCAAGGTGAAACTTGGGCACTTCAAAAAGCATTAGCAAAAATGATTCCACCATTTCCAAAAACAAGTAAGGAGGAGGGAGAAAGTTGTTTGCAAACACTGCTGTTTAGAGGTTTGACCTGGTTTTGGTTCAAACTCAGTGCTTCCAGGTATGAGCCTGGAGTCAGAGAGGCACCAACTCCAGTAAAATTAATCCAAAATGGGTCCAACTGTTCGTGGCTCAAAACATGCACTTGCATGTGCTCACTTTCAGAGGAGCATGGACTCCTGGGTCACACCAAGTACTGACACTCTCAGCCAATTACTCACATAACTCTTGCCATGTGTGGGTCACGCTGCATAGCAGCTTTGCCCCAGTCCTGTTCTCAAACAGGACTTCCTAGTCCAATGGTGAGAAACCTAATTCCACACTAAATGTATTCATGACCAGTTTTAATCCATTTGTTCCCGTGCCAACATTGTTCTTTGGCTTATACAGCTCTCCCTCCCTGCTGTTTATTCTCCTGATGTATTTGCTGAGTGCTACCAATCCCTCTAAGCTTTTCTTTACCAAGCTGAACAAGCCATGCTTTTAAAACTGTTTATGCAGCAAATACTGAATAGATCCTGAACCTTCTCTTTCTAGATATAGCTACCAAAGTTAATGTAAGAGCAAGAGCAGATTACACAGCTCTTACTAAGACTGATAAGCCTAGAGCATGTGTGTACTGTCTCTATGGCTATATTGATTCTAGTGCTTATGATAGCTAGGACATTTCCATGTGGGCATCATGTCATGGCAGGTCTGCAAATTCTTCATTGTTTCTAGTAAAATACATTGTCCATTGCTTTGAGTATACCAACACGTCTTCTTCATATCTCTCACAGACTAAATTAATCTTCCCAAATGTCTCAAAATACCTCAGGTTAATCACACCATCACATTTGACTCTTTTGTTGAGTTACATGTTAGTTTTGTCATTTACTTATAGCCACTGATGATGAAGCTGCTTGCCCAAAGGACTCTCCATCTCTACTGTTCCTTGCGGACAAGATCACTCTTCATGAGTGATCAATAGAGATGATACAAATACAAATATGGATGACTAGCCAGTCAGTGCCTAAGTGTCCTGAATTTGTATTATTTCCTTTAATCACTATTACTGAAGAAATTATACTTCATAATACCAGCAGTGACTTCATTGCTTCATGCCAAAAACCAATTTCATGAGCACATACCTACTTTGTGTGCCTATGGTAGTACCAGGAATACTAAAAGAAATCTGCATCAAGGCTAGAGACCCCAGTCCTGCCCAACCCTTTTTATATAATCCACTGTTGTGTTTCCATTAGCTCTCCTGTCCACCCTCATACCTTGTTTGATCTTGTTCATCTGAAAAGGCATTTTTCCAAGAAGCACAACAAAGAATAGTGGAAATAAATAACCAAAGGGAATTAAGGTTCCATTTTCACTTTCAGACTTTTTTCTGAGTGTGCACACCTAAGCCAGACCTGACTCAAAGAGATGCCAATGTAAGAGTACAACACAGAAAAAGATGAAACCTAAAACAGGTAACTCTGCCTGAGATGACTTGTCCAAAGACCAGACATATAACCCATATTCCCATCAACCTACAAGAAGCATCCCATACTGCTCTCCCTAATGATGTTCAATATTTAAAGAGTGTTGTTTCATTGGTTTTTGTTTGTTTTATTTATTGTTGGGGTTTTTTTAGTTAAGTGCTCACAAAGCCTTGGACATTGAGGTGTTTTGCTTCTCATCTACTTTCAGCTCTCTCCCATGCATCCAACAGCTACCATAGATCTTGTATTATCTCTACCACATATCAGTAGAGGTATTTTGATTTAATATGTCAGCCAGGGGAATTAAGAGTTGCATATCCACAGTACCAACTCATCAATTCTCAAGGCAAACTACATTTAAAAAATAAGTAGATATATTTGTATAAATATACATAAAAAGCTAAATACAACAAACCACTCAGTCTGAGATTTCAGGAAATTAAATTAATGAAAAACTAATGACAGGTTCACAGCTCAGTCATTAAGGTTCCTAAACTGCATTTTGCCTGTGCCAGAACACTGATGCAGCCTCAGAGACTCACAGGTAGCTTGGCAGGTACCCGTCTATCATCATTATTATGGCACCTATCAGCTCCTGTCAGGGTCAGGTCCTCGCTGTACTCGGCACAATACAGCAAAATGAAGTGGCAGCATATTGCAGAGAGTATCTCAAAATGATGGACCTACAATTATTTCAAATGGACAAAATTGTCAGATTTTGATAGAGTTAGGGCTCTACAGTAGAAAAAGTAATTTGAACAATGTATTTTAAGGGCTCTCATTTTAAGAAAGCTGCCTAAAAATACACACACCCACACATTTTTATCTACACCTTTGTGCAAATTATCAATATATATATTCAATATTTTAGCCAACAAAGACCATAATGAATAGCTTCTCATCTGCTAAAGACAATGAACCTACTTTCTTTCTCCTAATTATTACATTCTCCTGGGTACTTTGTATTTTTACAGCAATATGAGCACTGTAAGCTGAAGATACCACTACCAATTCTCAAAATTTTGTCACAATTCCCATGTTATTTGTTTTTTTTTCTTAAAAAATTATTTAACTAAAATTAAAACAAAAAAACCTACATTTCTAGTTAAAGGATTACAAGGTAACAGCTGAAAATGCAAAGCCTAGGTCCTCAGGAATACAGGAGCAAACAAGAAAAAATCTTCCACAAAATCTTTTTTTTTTTTTTTTTCAATCTCATGATACTGAATACCTAATTGACAATTTTGAAAGCTTAGATTTAACAATTCTTCTTGTGATTTCAAAATGAGTAGTTGTCATGTGTTTCTTACAGTGATGGACACAGCTAGTTTTACACGTCACCCCGCATCCAAGGACCACCCTTCTGTTCCTCTGCATGCAGACAGGTTGATGCTGTAATAAGGTCTGCAGGGGGTGGCCACAGCACTCAGATAGGCACAGGGGCGCAATATATCTTTTCTCCTGTATGGGTCTTTCATTCAGCCAATGACAAGGAAAAACATTCTTCTTCGAGTAAAATAATTGTAAACCCACAAAATCTGGCAGAAGAATTCAAAGTAGGCGTTGTACCAGAAACTTCTTATTTTCTGTAAACTAAATATAAAATTTACTCCATCAACTTGAAATTCTCACTTTCTGTTAAATTTCATAAAATTATTATAAGCTTGGAGCTGGGAAAGTTTCTCAATTTACCATCAGCTGAAAATAAATCCCTGACTACATTGTGCAAGGGATAACAGAAGTAAGAAGCTGCGATGTAGTTCACAAATCATGGCTTGAACACAGTGACCCAACAATTATTTTTAGTAGTGTGTATTCAAAAAGTAATTTATGTGTAAATATTACTGGATGCACATTTAATTTCAAGCCACAATTACACAACATTTTAATTACTAAATATTAAGATACATTTCAACATATGCTTTATGATTTAGCACTTATAGTTCAAGCTATAAACAATACAACAACAATACAACTAATTACACTTATCGGTGGAACTTTACTTCCCATACACATTAATCACTTTCAATTATTCCTGTAGTAATCTATGACACAGCAAGGTATAGAAGAGGAGACTGAGGGGAGACCTTATTGCAGTGTACAACTTCCTTGTGAGGGGAAGAAGAAGTGCAAACATTGATCTCTTCTCTGTGGTGACCAGCGACAGAACCCAACGGAATGGCCTGAAGTGACAGGGGAGGTTCAGGCTGGATATTAGAAGGTTTTTCACCCTGAGGGTTATTGGGTGCTGGAACAGGCTCTCCAGAGAAGTGGTCACAGCACCAAGCCTGCCAGAGTTCAAGAAGTGTTTGGATGATATCTCAGGCACATGGTGTGACTCTTGGGGATGGTCCTGTCCAGGGCTAAGGTTTGGACTCAGTGATCCTTGTGGGTTCCTTCCAACTCAGCATATTCTGCAAGTATTTCTGTAAATGTGTGTCTATGTTGCAGTAACTAGGTAACAATTTCTGTGCATTCGAGCAGGATATTACAGACTCATCCTGTTTTTCTTAACATCTTGCAATCACAGACATGAGAAAATCTAGATCAAAAAGTTGCAAAGACCAATAAAATTTTTAGATGCTGTGGCATGTATTTGAAAATTGCTGTTAAGTTTTACTGGTTTGTTTAATGAAGGACTTCCAAATCATAGCCCAATTTTTATGGTGAGATGAAAGTTAGAATGAAGACAGATTTGGCCACCAAAGGTTTGCAAACAAAAATGGTCCTCCTCTTTCACCAGTTTCACATGTGATACTCCTATTTGGTCTATTTTTACTTTGAGTTTCCCAATGAAGTGCATGCCCACATCCCAGTTGAGGGACAAGGCAGAGCAGAGCTGCTTTCCCATAGTACCTCCTTTAGCAGCTGCAAACAAAGAAGCACCTGGACAGGTACTGCCCCTGCAAGGCTGAAGGTTCTGCATTGTTCTCAGAGAGCCATAGCTCCTCCCACATGATGGTACAAAGGCCCATGAACAAGTCTTGGTTTAATATCAGGTTTAGATGGGTTCCTCTGCTTAACACAAGTACATCCCATTTTCACCAAGAGCCTTCCACCTTGATGAAGTAGCAAGCTGGGGATGTCTGTAGCTGAGATGACTGCAAGCCATCAGGACAGACCTCACAGCACTTAACATGCAAAGTAAATGAAAAATAAATTAATTGAAAATGCAAATGTTTCTGGACTTTTTCTGCTTGTTCTCTTTTCCTCTGCAGGCAAAATAAAATGCAGAGGGTTCAGACAAAAACCTTCACTCCAAATTAAAGCCATATGCTTCACACTGCTCCCCTGTAAGAGGCACAGATGCAGAAGGAGCAGCTGTGCAACAGGTCTCCATAACAACTGTAACCTATAATTTCATGAAATCAGTTGACCCAAAATCCTTGCAAAGGAAGTGTAGAAGTGGTACAGTTGCTATGGGGTGTAGCTGCTCTATCAACCTCATCATCACCCCCACAAGAAGCAAGGAAAAAAGAAAAGTGATCGAAATTTGTCATAAAACAGTAATTGCCCATCAGCTGCTTCATTTCTTCAAGCTCTCTGAAATTACTAAGTGCCATATGGATATAAAGTTTAAGAGAAAGGAGATTATAACAAAATAAAATCTTACAAATTAATATTCTGATAAAATAGTTCAGGGTTTATTTCAATGATATCTCCAGTGTATCAATTATTTAATCAAACTGCTTTCAGTGGAACTCAGATATCAAACCACCTCTATGAAAACCAGGTGTTAATATCCTTTGACTTCTTAGAAAAACATTGGGCTACATTAAAATTACATTTCAGGTCTAGTTTTGCATGTCAGATATGTGATGTGTCAATGGTTATATATTATATTCTTCCTCTCAGGCATGCATCTCCTGCAGAGACAGCAGACTATAGAAGCTGACCCTTACTGAGACCATCTTGTCTCTCACACAAAGCTCCTTTTAACTTCTTACTCACTGGTTGCTTCCTGTGATGGATGAAAACTTTAGCTCAGCTTGTGATAATTTCACAGGCCCTGAGCACCCTGACCCTGGAAGCACCAAGGTTAGAAGTGTAGTCTTGTTCTGAAACATTGATATTCTTCATATTAAGTAGAACAAAAGTGAAGAAATATCCACCAGTGTGGCCAGAGAAACAGGGAAAATGGGAATGACACCTTGGTCATCTGTTACCCATGCGACCTCAACCCACTGACTGACATGTAATGGAAAAGCTCTCCAAGCCTTCTTTAAGTCAGCATTTTGTTCAGGAAACAGCGAGGAAGGTCTCTAGTTGTTTTTTATTCCTGTCCTCTGCTAAGCATATGTATCTCTGGGCATTTGGTGATCCAATGTGGTTTTACAACACCTACAGATATTCTGCCAATGCTTCACTTTGGACCCACAAGTTACATGAGAATAATCTGGGCTGAAACACAAGGCAGCTGAAAATAACAACTCAGTAAAGCCAATACAGTAGAGCTGCTCCATAAGTTCATTGCATCTGAGAAGCAAAAGGCAAATGCAACACAACCCATTTTTTGCCCAAAGATGTGGTTTTAGGGAGAATTATTCACCTTCAGGGTCTCTTAAAAGTGTAGTTTTGAGACTTTGAGATTTCGTGGAAGATGATCAATTCTCAAATCATCTTTAGTTCAGGAAAATGAACAGTTCTCAAGTCTCAAATCTGTACATGTCATACATATTTTACAAATACTCTTCCAGGAGCACAGGGAAAATGAAAACGGCACTAATTTCTACAAACAAAAGAGGTTCAGAAAAATCCCAAGTTCTTAAAGTAACAAAAGCGGTAGTGTACTAGACAGTTCTTGCTACAGGAATTAAAGATTAAAACCAAAACACTCATCTGTGCTTTTACTTAACTAAGGCATTCATCTTATGTTCAGGCAGGAACCACTTTAATCAACTTTCAGTTAGATTAAACTGAAGTGTTGTAGATAAAAAATGTACATATATGTCTGCTGGTTCCCGTGTCTACAAAACCAGTTGTAATGTGTTGCAATTTTCCTTTCCACATAAACAGAACCTTTGTTTTTTCTTTTTTAGTTTTCTTCAATAAAACACATCCTGATTACACCAGTGACTCGAAGTGAGCAGGCACTGAAAGAATGGTATACAAGATCAACAGGAAACTTCGTACACCAGACAGGGTTAACAAATCTGCCTTTAGAGAAAATGGTGGAAGACTGACAAACTGGATATTCAGCAATTCCAGCACCAAGTGCAGACCAGCTCTACACTGAGCAGAGTTTACCCTACCTTACATTACTTTAGGGTTTATAAACAGCCTAATAAATGGCAAAACATAAGTCTTCCCAGCAACGTCTGCAGGCCTTTGTGGAAAAACCGCAAAACTGAGTAAAACCCCTAAATTTCCCCTCATGTTCAGTTTCAATCTATATATAGAAAGCTGCATTTGTTAGTGTGACTTTGCTTTAAAACTGTGCTTATATGTCCTCAGTTTATACCTCCAGTCTTTCTGTCCCACAGCAGAAACTGGTGCCTTTTGGTATATAGTTTGGACAAGAAGGATCCAACGCATTTTGTTTTCCCCCAGTCTTTCAGGTTCATGCACACTTGGGACCTTATTATCTACCTCAAAGCCGGAAAAAATGCAGTGACCTTGCAGTTGCAAAGAAATCCTCACAGACCCGTACGTGACCACCCGTTCAGTTGTTCCTATATGGCTACTTTCAAGAAGGTGATCACAAAGAATTTAGAAAATCTGTGACAGTCTTCAGGAAAGAAGGCAATGGAGAATTCACACTTACCAGCTCTACAAAGGCAAGTCCACCATAACTGTGAGCAACAAAAAACACATTTTCTGCAGCTGACTGGGAAATAAAATGGTCCCAAACATAAATTGCATGTTCTTCAGGAGATCCATTATCCTGTAGAAAGAAATTACAAGAATTACCTTTAAAAAAATGCTAATTCTGTATAAAAGCAATGTGTTCTTATATCTTAAAATGTTTTGTTAAAACAAACCTCAAATGAATATATTCTAGTGTCAAAAAAAGAGCAGATTCTTTCATCCAAATAAAGAAAATTTAGGATTGCAATTTAAAGGCAGTAAAATTGTTGGGTTTTGTGGCTTTCTTTAATATATACAACAAAAACTAAGCATCTGCAAAATTTTGTCTAAATATCTTGACGACAATTCTGCTAAACATAGGCATTCAAAGAAATTATGAGCCACTGCTTGGATTTTCATTCCTTTGACAAGTCTTTGTCAAATGTTTGTTCGCTCATGGCTTGTTTAAAGTAGTTATGCCTTAGTCTGATAAAACAAGTAAACCCAGGTAGGAACAATATAAAAAAAGAATCATAGAATCATTTAGGCTGGAAAACACCTATCATTTCAGTTTTTACTTTTTTTTTTTTTTAATATTATGGGACACTGGAAATCTGCTAAGGATTAAAATTATATTTGCAACTACTCTTTTAAATGCTACTCCTTGTGACTGCAGATTATGAGACACAGCACAAAAAACAACCTCTTGTCTAGTTGTAGCCATTACTTTGGAGTCTTTGGTAGTTAGGGGAACCCTTTTTCTTATTACTGAACAAGATTCTGTCGAAGTCAGCCAGCATAAGAATCACTGAAGGCACTAGAGTGATGTACACTGATCTTAGTACACTCCCACCTTAGAGGTTCTCAGAAAGCACTGTACCCTACTATATTTTCCTTATTTATCAGTTTGTCAAGGTCTAGTCTCAGGTGATAAAAGTAAGATGCTCTGCTAGGTCCCCTGCTCCACCAGGATTTCACACACCCAGTACAACAATGCAGACTCTTTCCAGACACTTCAGTGCCAGAAAGAGCTGATAAGTCAAGGTCATGTAATTTCCTAAAATCTGCATCCCTTTTCCCTTTGCTCCACTCCATCAACAACTTCATACCCCTAGGTGACTCTGACATAGTCCACAAAAGCTTTGTTTCCTTGGGGAAAACAAAGCACAAACCAGTAAAAGCCACTGGCAATCAGAAGCTGCTAATTACACCGCGTGAATTATTGTAATTATTGCAACTTTACCAAGAATGTTGAAGTGATTTAGGTCTCAGTTCCATTCCTCAACTCGTTTTTGAGAATTTAAGCTCTTTTAAATGTCTAAAACTGGTGGGAAGAGAGACAACTAAATAAAGTGGTAGACTTCCGCTTCTACTTCTGTTTATATGCCCTGTTTCTTAAGAGTGAGATGGCTACAAATCTTTCACGGAGCTGGACCCAAAGCTTTAAAAACAATTAAGTGCTTTTATGTTTTTCTTTGTGGCAGTCATGATTAAAAGCCAAAAAACATTGAATTCCTCTTAATCCTGCTCTTGATTGGCTATGACAGAACATAATCTTAATTAGGCATCAACTATTGTAAACCACCTCAGTATAGGAAAGGGCTTATTTCAAAACAGTTCACTGCTGTCTTGAAATTTGATTGTAGAGATAGGTAAAGGAGGTAAAGACTCCTTTCTTTGTGAGGGAAGTGGGAAGTTTTTCCAAAGAAATTTTATGAAGAAAATATGATTGACAGTCCAGTTATTAAGATAAAGCTGAGGGACATCTTGAACGGAGTTTCCTATGGAAAAGTGATGTACTTTAATTAAGATATGTATGGAAACTGCACATTAAAACACTAGGAGAATGTTAAAATTAGTAGTTTATCTGAAAGATTTATTTTAGTTAATTACACAGAAGATATCTTTAAAAAATAACAATTTTACCATAAATATTCTTAATAGCATTTTTTTGTATAGCTACTCAACCCTGCTTTACCATTTTGAGAAAAAGAGGAGGTCCTTTCTGGTTAATATAGCATTTTCAGGTATATTGTATTTATTATTCTATGTGCTGTTGGGAAAAGCACACAATTTTAGATTCCACAAGACTAAGATATCAGCAAGAAGCTTCTGAACTCAGCCCAAAGAAGCTTCCACCAATTAAAGAATAACCAGTGGTCTAGTTAGCAAATCAATAACTGCACAGCTTCACAGTCCAGTACAAGGACTCAATAAGATTCTATAAAAGCAAAAAGAATTAGCTAGAATGAGTTACACATAGACTGTAACTACAGTTCCCTTTATTAAGGGTGAAAAAAGCACCTGTGTTGTTGTACATACTCTGCTAGGCCCTAAACAAGGTAAGAAAAGCACATATGTGTGAGAAATTTGGAGGAGTCCTGTATATTTAGAAGAACAGCTCTCTCTTCAGAGCATCTGCTTATTTTTTCTGCCTGTAACAAGCCCATATTTTAAACAACTTGGACAGAGAATAACCCGGCACCATGTCTGTACAAGAAACACCTGGCTGTTGGAGCAAAGCACAGTTGGTCTCCTTGGGATTTCAAATTGGGTCTGTGAGGATTAACCTCCTCTGCCTGGCCTGGATTAAATTATGAGGCTGGATGCTGCATTTTCAGTATGAAAGGTGACAGTCTCAGCAGCTGTTGCTTTCTGTCATTTCACTACAGCTAAACTGAATGCACTTACATAGGACACGGTTAAATTATTTCATGGGGGGGGGGTCTCTTGGTCAAGCTTTACATAATTATCTATATGACTGTACAGAAATTAATGGAGATTAGTCAGGAAAAACTACACAATGTACCTCAAAAGGCATCTGAGGCTGAACGCATTCTCGTTTGTGAAACAGACTGAGATGGAAAGGTGCTGGAAAAGCTGAATTTAGATTTCCAGCTACTGAAAGCTGGTCATCTGTAACAGGTAATTCTGTATATAAATAAGTGGTCTGTTTTTTTGGAGGTGTGGAAGTCACAGTTGCAGGTCTCTATCCCTCTGAAAATCCATCCCCCAGATCAATATATATAATTAGACATGAAAAGAAAAAAAGTTAAGAAACACGTTACGTGAAAAGGCCCCTGGGTGATGTTTAACCAATGCAAAGTAGCCCAAAAAAGGCACTTAATTGGATTGCTGCAGATCAGGTCCCTTCTGACTGGACTCCTGTATCCCAGCTCTGTAGTGCTCAGGTGGGGAATAGAGGAATAGATGCTCTGAGTGAAGAAGGTACAACCTTAGTTGCCATTATGCAAAATCTTACCTGCTTCTCTTTTCAATGGAACACTATCAGTAAGATTTACCCTTTAAATCACCAATAAATGGAAAGACATCCATGTCTTTTTCCTAATAACTATTGTATTTTATTTCTTTTCACCAATAAAAACAGAGCAAATATATCTCATTTACCATCAGTGATTATTAATGCTATGGAGACTATAAGACATTGAACACCTGTCATAGTTGGATGCAGCAAATCCCACTGAAGATTGCCTTGGAGATAAAGGTGATTAAAATAATTTAACCCAAGTATTGCTGAGATATTTTAGATTGCTGATTTATTCCTTTTCCTGAATGCCAGAGAAGACACATATTCTGGATCCTTCTACAAAAGGGGCATGCATAAAAGTAATATAGAAATAGTCAAATATTAGGTTCTGATTCAGTTAAGGACAGGTGCATGGGGCTAATCAAAAATATGCTCTTGCCACATATTCTTACTGAATGAGAAATGATCAACAAGTGTTTAGAAATAGAATGAAATTTTATTTATGTGGAAGAGATGAGTATTGGCAAATAGCAGTCTAGGAAGAGATTCCTTTTTCTAGTGATAAAAGGCTTTTTTCCCCAGTATTTTTAAAAACATTCTCTTAGCTACATATAAAAAAATACCTCACTTTTTAAACCAAAGTAGCGACTGCTCAAAAAAAGATCATAAACAGTTTATATGGAGCTTTTAATTTTTATATGAAAAAGTTAATAAAATAATTTCACAATACAGTCTATGAAAATAGTATCATAATGATTAATAAATTCATGTTTTGCATATATCTGAAGTCCTTTAAAATCCCATGACCCAAACCTCTCCCACAGATGCTTGAAGCAGCAGCCTGTGGAAGAGAAGAGGTTGCCAGTCACTGACGTGCTCGGCCTCAAGTCAAGGCCTGGGATTAGTTACGGGCATCCTGGGCTCCTCCAACCTAGACCAGCTGGGCTCAATTTTGGGGGATCTTACACCAAGAACAACAGCTCCTGACTATGTTGTTTTGGGGTCTACGCAATGCTGACAGAAATACACTTGCATAAAATGCTGCTCCAAGTTTTGTTTCAAAAGATTTTACTTTGAGAAAACTAACTTGCAGATTTAAAATTCTCTCTGTAGTAGTTTTTAAGTCCCTGAAAATTGAAACTGATTGTGGGCAAATACCCAAGCCATCCATTGGACAGAACAGTGGAGGGAGACAACTCAGATTTTGGTCTGCCATTTTTTTCCAGTATTGCTAGTGCTAGGAGTTGAAAGGTATATAGCATTTTAATGGCTGGAGCCATTAGGAATACACAGATAAACAGCATGCACATGGTGAATACTATGTTATTTTCTGTTGCATTCAAGAAACAGGTTAAATTTACTAATGTAATACTACAGTCATTAACTGTCAAATACCAAGCTCAAGTAATGCAGCAACTGAAGCCTTATCAACTATGCCAGATTCTAACACCTAGACTCTGCAAGGTCTGCAGTTATGATGGACTACCTGAGTTGATAACACACGGAATTATCTAAACAACATTTGCATATTTGTGTAATTATTTCCTAAGGTTAATTAGCTCTTTGCAAAGCAGCTTGCCCTTTGAGAGTGCTTACTGTGACAGGTTCACATATTTCCCGTTTCAGTGCCAAATTTTACTTTATTTTTTTTTAAGGTAGCTTGTTGCTGGAAAGTTACAGATAAGAGCTGGAGATTTTGAACCACCATTGGCTTTACTGAGGCAGAGCAGCTCCGATGCCACCTTAAACTTCTAATTCATCAAAATTAAAAAAAAAAACTCAAACAAAGAAAAAACAATTTAGTTTTAGTTTTCAGCTCTGGTAACAGCTTTTTTTTTTTTTTTTTAAATCAAGGAGTTGGAATCACATTTTTTGGTGACAAGTGGAATGCACACAAATAGGGAAGTATGCCATATACCTGAATAGTTTTTTAACAATTTATTTGAAGGTGGTTTCTATAATTACAAATTGTCACTACAAAATAATTTCCCCTTCTAGCTCAATGAGATGCTGTAAACAAGTATGGTACACGTTAAATACGGGATAAGAGAACTGCGCACTGCCTAGAAGACAGAAGGATGCATAAGGCTCAGATCTCCTATTTCTGGAGATGTTAGATCCTTCCCCACCAGCAGCATCTTGACAGTTGCATACAGCTTGTCCCACTGCCTCAGTGGGGCATGGGTCAGGCAAATTTTTGCAACTCCCTCAAACTCCTAAAAAAATAATTATATTAAAATAAATATATAACAACACGCTTTTCCAACAGCACCCTTATGAGTACTAAATGATACTTAGCAACTGCTGCATTTTCCTCACTCTTTTTGCAAATATTTGCCTTACATGAGACAAAAACTTTCATTAGGGCGGAACATAATGAACCCATACAATGGGTTGCTATCACCAGAGCAGCACCAAAATCTCAGTGCAGGACAAGGTCTAAGAGGCTTTTGTAATTGTTTAAATCTGCTAAATACAGACTCCAATGTCTGAAGGTCCCAGCACCCTTGCTTTCAATAAGGTTTTTAACAGTCCATTGTACCTTTTGATTTTCCCAGAGGCTGGTGCATGGTAAGGAATGTGATGTACCCACTCAGTCCCATTGCTCTCTGTCCCAGGTGTCTACGAGGCTGTCTTTGAAATGAGTCCCATTGTCCAACTCAGTTCTTTCTGGGGTGTCATGTCACCACAGGACTTGCTTTCCAAGGCCCAAGGAGATGTTCTGGGCAGTGGTGTGAGGCACAGGGTACATCTCCAGCCATCCAGTGGTTCTTTCCACCATTGCCAGCACGTAGCACTTGGCTTGGTGGGTTTGCAGGAGTGTGATGTAATCAATCTGCCAGACCTCCTCATATTTATATTTTGATCATCATCCACCATTCCACAGAGGCTTTACCTGTTTGGCCTGCTTGACTGCAGTGCATATTTCACAGTCATGAATAACCTGGGAGACTTCCCCTCGATCCTGAGCCCCTTTGTCTCCTGCATCTCTTCCCTGATGACTTGAGGTGTCCTGGGCCCTCTGAGCAAGAAATAACTCACCCTTATGTTGCCAGTCCAGATCCACCTGACACACTTTAATCTTGGCAGCCCAATTCACATGTTCATTGTTGTGATGTTCTTTAGTAGCCCAACTCTTGGGTATGTGTGCACCTACATGATGTACTTCTGCAGACTACTTCTCTACCCAGGCAGTCTTGCCCAGCTGGCTTTCCCTCTGCGCTGCCAATTCATCTTTTTCCATCAGTCCAGCCACCCTCCCAGGCGTTTTCTACTATCCATGACTCAGTGTAGAGGTGGACCACTGCCCATTTCTCTTATTCAACAAGAATTCCTTTATTTCTCCCTCCAGTGGTCACAGTGAAGTTGTACAGAACAATAACCTAGACAAGCCCATACAGCTCCAGGATCTGCCCCCTCACAGCTACTGAGAAAAAATTAACTCTGTCCTGACCACAAAGCAGGACAGGTTTGAAGTCAACAAAGCCAAAAAAAACAGTCAGCATGTAATTCCCCAGTCCACCTCCACCAAAGACAGTAGCTATGGCATGTCACAACCAGAAAAGAGGATGAAAGTAAAGAGAGGATATAAACTGAAAACAGGGAAAAAAAGTAAAAGTGAACAGTGGAAGCAAGGATCTTGTATTAAATTTCTGCAGCATGAGTATGTAAAGATAAGATTTGAAAGTGTCTAACTCAGGGCATTTAAAAAAGCTTTTATCTTTAACTGAGAAATTCCAAGGTATTAGGAAGTACCCCATCTACCTGAAAATCTTTTTGACCATTTTAATCACAGAGTTGAGAGAATTATTGCACAGATATTTCGGCAAGGTTCCCCACTCCAGCCTGAGATGTGATCCCAGGAGGCAGCAGGACATTTTATTAACAGTAGGAATTGTACTTCTCACTGACTTAGTGACACAGGCAACAGTAGTCTGTATGCTACATACATGGAAATATGCACATACAAAGATGGGTTGGCTCTTGCAGAACTCCTAAATAACCAGATTTTCAGGAGAGATGGCGATGGACTGCCTTCTATATAGGTGAAAAACCAGACAAAAGGAGGCTGAAGAAGAGAACGTCAACACTATCTCAGAGGCAAAGCAGCCAGGAGTGGGGAATATAACAGTGGAGGAAAAGTGGCAGTGGATGCAAATTTATAACAAAACTTAAATCTGATAACATGCATCTGAAATTCAGTTCAGCAGATCATGTGAAGAGCAGAGGGAAGCAAGGACCATGGAAGACTGAGCAGTGGGTCAAGGGAGTTATTTTATTTGCTGTGTCCTGAGTTGACTGAGAAAGAGACACTTGAGAGAAAACAAAAGGGGAAGAGATAAAATCATAGACAGCTAATGCTTTGGCCTTGAAAGTGTGAACAGAGGACACTTTTTTTCACTCCCTTCGTCTACAGGCTCTGTATGGATTTTATTTGCATACTTTGCCTTACTGAAACCACAAAACCCAGCAGGATTTGATCAGCTGTGCAGGTGGCAGAGTGGGTTCATGGTCTCCAATATCTGATGCAGATCTATGGAAATACAGAGCATTGAAGCTGCAATGGTTTAATACTAAAATCACGTAAATGCATTATCAGTGAGTGATATTATTTTATTCAGCATCTGTATTCATATGTATTCAGAAATTCCTTACTTATGACCTTAGCAGGGATTAAATCATGAGCCTTTGCATGTAAAAATGCGAGACTCTTCTATTTCCACAGGAGGAAGAAGTGGTAAAATAAAAAAAAGAAAAATTATACTGTATTTTTAAGAGCACTTTCTGAGATGGGGGCAAGATACATACTCTGGCAGTAGGTAGCAGCTGCTTTTGAGATAGGAGATACCAGATATCACAATAGCTAAGTCTGGTCATTCATGGAGCTGCAGATATAAATAACATAGGCACAGTTATTATTTGGCATTTGCCTTCAGAAAGCAATATGCCAAAGTGCCTTAAGGTTACTTTTTTGGTATTAGAGATCTTGGCCTTATTCTGAAATCTATTTGAGATAGATTCTTTGTAATTTCTTTTGCCTATTTTACTTGTGAAGTGGGACACTGATAGAAGTGTTCCCAATATTGCTTATGAAGCCCTAGTAATGCTGTGTGTATAGAGTCATCAGCACAAAGGATGTGTAGAAGTCTTACACATTGCAGTTAAATACACATTTTATTAAGTTAGAGGGAGAGTAGTCCCACCTCCAAAACTGCTGAAATTTATCAGAAAAGCAGGCAATCTCAACAATCCTACTAAACAAACAAGTATTACACAAATGTGCAATATCTGGCATATGTAAAAGTCAAATAAAAGAGGTAAGGCAAAAATGCATTTCACAGAGTAAGATAATATTTAAATTGCCCCCACCAGTGCAGAGGGGATGTAGGTCTGGCTTGGTAGGATGTGGTGATACCAGCATTTTGCTATGGCATGACAGCTAAGATTAGGCTTAAAATTACGAGTTTTAGCTAATGCAAGACTGACAATGTCTAGCCATGTTTTTTATGTTTTGTGTTTTGGCTCTTCCCCAGGGCCCTGTTCTCCCCAGCTCCCACCACAATTACCATCCAAGGCGACTTCAGATCCTGTCCCACTTTTCACACTTCAGATGCATGCTGGGCTTTCCCTGGTGATGGTGGTCAGGAAATAAAATTCAGACCTATTCTAAATATATGCGGGAACAGAGCAAGCTTGGATCCTAACAAGCCCTGGGGCAGCAGGAGGGAGTTACTTTTCTCCTTTATATCCAGCTTTATTACACACAACAAAAAAAAAACCAAAGCAACTCCAAGCTAGAAAAGCATTTTCTCAGCTAAGCCATCAACTAATACACTTCCCAACCAATAACCTAGACTTACTTCTAGATTAAAGTAAACAAACCCACTCTCTTTTCCTGTTTTCAAATTCAAAGTGCTCCAGCAAGAAGCAAACTGACCACGGAAATGAAAACTCTCTTTTCACTCTTTTGACCACAGGACCTGCCTCCAAGTCCTCACTAAAAATATGTCTGTAAGCTTGAAAACTGTACAAGGATGGCTTGAAACCACAGAGCAATGCTGTCAGTGCCCACAGCTGTTCTTCAGAGATGTGCCAACGGTCTCAGCCGCATTAATGTATCACAGAACTAATACTATATTTTAGTTTTGGTAAATGTGGGTCTTCACTGGATACCTTTGGAGCACTGCCATGTCAGGACCACACAGATATTACAAGGATATATGAGTGTTTTTAAAAGGCTGGTGTTACAGGTGGAATTTCTTAGATTTGCATTGGAACTGAGAGCTGAAAAGGACAAATTTTGCTGCAGATCTGTGCAAAAATATACAATGAAAGCAGCAAACATGACCCATGTCATTCAATCCACAACGACTCAGCCTCTCTGCACGGCAAATACTTTCTGATGCTCCATTCAAATGCTCTCCTTATTCCTTCAGCTTTTTTCTAACTTGCAAGGATTTCCTGTTTATAAAGTAAACCCCAGATTTCAGGTTAAATTAATTAAGTCTCAAATGTTATTATATCATCATCTCCCTGGTTAAAGCATCTGCTTGTCAGCCAGGGTAAGACAACTTTGTCAGGCTGTTATTCCAGAGTGGATTTTCCCATTATTACTTCTGTTGGAGTCTGGCATGTCTTGCCATCACCACTCGACTTTCTTCTAGTGAAGTGCAGGAAAGGAGACCAAAAACAGGAAAAAAATCAGACAAAATCAGTTTCTCACTGTATCTTAATTATTATCTTCAACAAAAACTTGGAGGTTGGTATTTTAAATGACTGGAGTTTTTCTGCCTTTTTTTCTTTTTTTAATGGACCAGTTGCTCCCTATTAAGCTGGATGGTACATAATTAAAACCATTCCTTCAAAACAGATCTTGCCCCTGAATGTCTGCAGTATACTTTTTGTTTATATTATTTCCAAACTGACTAATGTGGTAGAAGACACTTAAGTTAATTATTTTATCATTAGGACAAGAATGTTAAGAAACACCAATACGACATTTGGTTTTTTTTAGTCTAGGGACAAGAACATGGCTGAGTCACCGAGATGAGGAGAAGAGAATTGGAGGAAGTAGGGAAATGAATCAAAGGAAGTTTTACTTCAGAAAAAGATTACTGATTTCCCTTTTAGCTCTCTGACAGACTTTTCCTTTTTTTTTTTTTTTTTTTTTTTGGTATATTTTTTCCCTTTCCCATATAACCTGCAGGTTCCACATGAAGGAAGCCTGAATGTGAAGCACCATGTTCTAGCAAACACTTTGAAAATACTGCAGGGGTATACTCCTCAGACTGGAGGTGTAATAACAATTCCTCAGCTCTAAACATGGTACCTGCCAATCTCTGCAGGTGGATTTACACATTCTAATTTAAATAACAATCACAGCAGTTTGGCCAAAGAGACTCCAATTAGTAAAAACACTCAAAGACTGAGGCAGTTGCATTTCAGTACAATATCACTGTTACGGATATCTACATTTTACACATATCTTTTTTACATCTCATATAATACTTTTTTCTTTCCAAACTACTCAATCTCAGGGATTTTGGCCACAACATACTTTTGCCTAACATAATGAATGTCACCAAAGATGGCCTTTTGTGTAAAATTACAGGAACAAAAGAATATTTCTTAAACAAACCATCAGGTTGTATCTTCACAGATGTCTTCACCAATCATGTTTCTGGCAATTAACAGATTAACTGTGAGGGCAAGTAAATAAAAAGAAATGCAATACTTTTATTAATAAAACTATCTTCACAAGACACAAAGAGAGATATCATGCCAGTCATTTAAATGATTACATGCATTTTTCTCAACACTAAGAGCAATTTCTTTTGAAATGAATGCATCTGACACATTCAAAAACTCCTAATGGAAGTCATGCAGAAGTGTTATTTTTCTATTTCCTGAAGTACTTAAAGCCTATTTTACTTTCCAGCTTTTTCAGTCTGTTTATATGCTGTAATGAGAAACAGAATTTTTTTTAACTATGCCATTGCAAGAAAAATACCATTTTTGCCAAGGAAAATGCAGATTTCCCCACCACAGGAAACAATGAATCTAACAAACTTCAACACATTTAAGTAAAACAACAACTTAGTATTTTCATTAACATCTATGGTTTCAGAACAAACCTCAGCTGTAAAGTCTCTGTTCCAGAGTTTATATCTCTTACATAGAGTAAACTAAATAGAATGTCTTTGCTCTGTATTTCATTTCTTCACTCCTCCGTCTCTAATTATTACATACACTCAAGAGTAGTTATTTAAGTGAAAGAAAGATTTAACAGGCTCAAAGCTATTTGATTTCTCCTAATAAAGACAGCAAAGTGCTCAGTGCTTTAAGTAAATACACTTTTAATGTACAGTTATGAAGATTTGCTAAAGTCTCTTAATATGTAGAATACTATAGTTAATCGTATTTGAAGTAACCACACAGCTTATAAAATAATTATCTAAATAGATGAAAAACATAATCTGAAATTCAGATTGGCATTTTCTGTTGGTTCTCATTTTAATAATATGAAAAGTAGAATGTTGAGCTATTCAAACCTTAATTCTGCTTCTCCGTTTTCCCATCCAGACCCACATCCATTATTTTTGTTTCACAATAATGTAAGTTATGAAATGATCTTTCATCCCAGTGAGTTGCTAAACAACCTCAGGACTTACTTATTGTACCTCTGGCTTGAACCATGTGATTCCTTCGTGTTGATTATTTTATTAAAACAGGCTCTTTTCTACCCAGATTAGCAAGGGCATTGGCATTGCAGCAGTAGTGCATTACCATCATCAAAGATCATTAGAGATTAGATCAACATCAATTTTTCTTCGAACACAGCGTCATCTTTTTAACAAGTCAAAATATAAAACTACATAACAGACAGCTTGGCTGTATTTTAAATTATCACAGATGCTAAAGCCAGAAAACGTAATTCTCAGGATATCAGAACAAAAGGTTCAAAGTAAAACAGAATTCTTATATACCATAAGATTATCAGGACTAGACTGTCACACTCTGACCTTGCTGGCGTCTAGCTAATCTGACAATATTTGGCAGAGCATTGTTTCAAATCAATAACTAATTAACAAAGTACAAAAGAAGTTGTACTGTTTTTGAGGCTTCTTGTTAAAAATGACTTTTTGTTGCACATGGGCAGAAAGGTCGCTTTTATGACATCTTCAGGAGTCTTTCAACACCTTGCCACTGTCAGATTAAATTACTTTTAGCAATTAATTGTCATAAGTTAAAATAGAAGCACATTTGTTACAGAAGGTTGTCATAATGACATAGCGAGCAGTTGTTTTGATATGAATTTCTTCCACTGACCCTCTATCATATCTTAATTTTTTTGGTTGACCTAACTGGAAAATTGGGAGCAATCTTCTAACTCTGGCAACATAGGCCAAACACAGGGGGGTCTTATTTCTATTGAGATTATAGACAGAACAACAACAGAACAGAAATTCCAGAAATAACTGAAGATCTTGAGAATAATATGTATCTTATATAAAATATGTAATCTATGTCTCTGCTGGTGGGTGGGATAAGAAAAATAAACCTTCAAAAATCACATGGATGTCACTTTTGTTACTGTTATAAACGGTCCTTGATGCCATGTTAATCCATTATTAGAAAACGCCATTTGTTTGATGTATTTTAAAACAAGGATTAAGTGGATTGAATATCTGCAACCTTCCCCCATTCAAACCATTACTTAGTTTTGGAGACTTGCACTTTACTGTGATTTAATGAAAAATATTTCTACTCTTTTAGTTCCTTTTGTTGAACTTTTCTGTATCACAATGTGCATATACTGTCGGTCTTACAGATTAGTCCTCTAACAATTCTCACTGCAAGTCTGAGTTAGCTAAAAAATATTACATTAGGATGAAAATAGACAATGTCCCAACAAAAGTCCCCCATTTTTAAAATAAATACCATTTCAGCTGTTTGTTGGGGTTTGATGTGCCATCCCACAACCAGGGCCTCTAAAAAAAAATCCAGTTTGATCATCAACAATGTTGCAAAAGCAAATAATATTTATCAGGAAAAGACAGAAGCATTATTGATTGCGTACCTGCTCCTGCTTAATGTATCAACTTCCTTCTGTGAGGTTTATTCCCTCTTGCTATTTGAGAGGTAAGAGATAACTTCGAGTGAGTGGCAAAAGCAAGATCAGAGTGCATCCATGTGGTGAAGCCAGCAATGTCCTCACTAAGATACATAATAGAGATGTTAATATAGACCTTAAGGAAAAGAGTGTGAGGAAATAACGTAATCCTCTGTATCAGGTTTGCAAATCAAGATTTTGGTAGGGGAGAGGCTAGAGGGATGAGTTCTATGAGAAGACATATGTTGGATGGAGTCAGCTCCAGATGGCTCCAAGATGGAACCATCACTTACCAAGACTAAGCCCATCATCAATGGTGGTGGCACCTCTGTGAGAACATACTGAAGATACATTAAAAAAGCTGTACAACAGCATGGAGCTTGGATTATGGAGGCCCATGGCGAACTAGATATCCACCTGGAGCAAATATCCCACACTGAGGCACAGGAAGTGAGTAAGGAGGGACAGAGAAAACGTGATGAATTGACCACAGTCCCCATTCCTCATGCACTTCTGCTGCTCAGGGAGGGAAGGTGGAGAAGTTGGGAGTGAAGTTGAGACCAAGAGGAAGTGAGAAGTGGGGGAAGTTAAGATTGTTCGTATTTCTCATTATCTTGCACTGTTGGCAACTGGAAATAATAGGAGATCAGTTTGGCACATAAGACTAATTGCTGTGTGACCTCTCTATTCTTAATTTGAGCCACAAGTATTCTGACATATTTTCTGTCCCCATCTGGTCAAGGATGGGGAGTGATAGAGCAGCTTAGAGCACCTGGCAGCCAGCCAAGATCAACCCACTACATCCCCATATTGACATGCATTGTCTCAGTACCTGGTGACAGGGAATGAAGTGCAGATAAATAGGGAAAAAAAAAGCAGGACAGACTCCATCCTGCACTGGAGAAGAAAGAGATTGTGTAGAAGAATGGACCTGGGCAACTGCAGGATCTGTCCTTAATGGTGGCAGCAGAAAAGCTGTAACACCAAGAAAGGTCTGGATAACTTGTCTCTAGTGCTGGTTGCCTTGGTAGGGGCTGATTACAGATCTTCAGGCTGAGACTCCAGAGGAGCTCTGATAGCTCTTAGAGTTAACAGCAGAACACTGTTTAACAATCCACATATAACATATTTTTCTATTTTTGTATGTTAGCTCTATTAGAGAAAATGTTTCTATACTAACATATTTTAAATCTTAAATCTTGTTTAGTAATAAAGCTGACAATGAGTGGGAAGAACTCATCCTAGACATCCTGGAAATCCTTCATATTGTGATCATATTCAGTGTGCCTGATATCCCAGTACAATGCCAGAATACCCAAAACTGACTCCCCACCAAGCAGCATGGATTAGTTTTGGAGGTGACAGTACACTGAACAGCATTCACAGAAGACTGAATAGGAGTATCCTAAAAAATTGTTAACCCTTTATGAACATAGGCACAGGTTTAAGAGATGAAGAGAAACTGGGTTTCTGTCCAGGGGCTTCATGACAACCTGTAGGTAAAGCACTGGCCTGAGACACAGATTCAGATTTCACCTTGAAATCAGCAGTGTACACAAAATCTTCTAAGAAGTGGTTGTGCACAGGCCTAGTTAAACCACTGTTCACAAATGCTTTAATAAAGTACAGCCTTTTCAATTCTGCCATATCTATCCACTTCTAAACATACACTAAGCAAATAAGCAATTTAGAGGTCATAGGGTGTTTTTTCTCTTCCTGAAATTCAGAAACTGCTTTATAGTTTAAAATGAAAGTTTGTGGGCTCAAATTAACAATGTAGACAAAATTCTGATGAAGATATAATGAAAGAGAGGAAATAGAAAGAACATGGACAGTACTCCTTCCCATCATTCAAGAATGATCACACTAATAACATGTGGAGAATATCTGTGAAAAAACTCCTATTACTGATCTGCTTTAAGGTCCTTCAGCAAATTCAAGACAATGATCTGGCTTGGGGAATTTTTTGATCTCTGAAGAAATCATGAATGTTTGTTCAACACCCCAGTGTTTAAAATGTCAATAAATATTACTGTCTGTCTGGAGGAGTTTGTATCTTTCAAGGTGCATTTCTGTAGCAGTACTTGTGCAAGACCACAGGGAATTAACCATGCTGATAGCTGGGTAGGCTTTCTGGTCTAAATCACCTGCACTTGCTCTTTGTAAGTGGATGACTAACCACAACCTCAGTAGTGCCAAGTGTTCTGAGACAGGGAAATTTGCCTCTCTTTGCAATGTCCACAAAGTCTACCCATAGCTCAAATACTTCTTTGAGGGCTGAGGCAGAACTTAGTAATGTCAAATCACTGAACTACATTAGCTGGAGAGCACTTCTGAGGGTCATCTAGTCCAAAACTATTCTCAAAGCACTTGTCAGTCAGGACTGGTCACAGCTGCTGTGCCTGATACTTTCCATCAAAAGCAAAGAAGAGGGTGCTCTGTAGTTCTTGTGTCACAGAAGTGTAAAAACACACCTTGTGAAAGCTTCCCAAACCTTGAATCACAGGTATTTGAGAAAAAAATGACTCTGCACACATTCAGGAGAAGTCCTACAGATGACTACTGTGGACATGAGGTAATTTACAGTACTTTCATGCCACAATGTTTTCTTTTCAACATTTGTACCCTCTGTAGACCCACAGTACAACTCAAGCAGTGGTCATCTTTTGCAGTCTGTCTTTGCTAAGTCTAGCAGACCTGAACTTTGCACGGTCACTTTATTTTTGGGTAGAAACAGCTTTACTTCATGGTGTTGTTAGAAACTTATGTCATGGTTATCTACCAGCACCGTAAGAGAATAACAACAGTATCTCAGCTTCTGCTCCAGTGATGATACTGAGCATACTGTGATTTTTTTTCTTACTCTGAATGGGGCAAGAATAATAATACAATGGTAGTTTCTAAGCAGAAACTTGAGTTTTTTAATGCCATCATGATTTTGCTTCTGCTTACAAGTGAAGGACATTTCTCAGGAACACAAGGAAGTAACAGGCTTTAAAATGTAAATATGGTCAGAGTAAAACCATGTGTTATTTCAGAGGTTTAGCTAAAGTAATGCTGGCAGCTGTAAAAGGGCAAACAAAACAGGTATTGTGATACTAACATCAGCATGAGATTCTAGAAGTTGGAGTCCGGATGCTCAGGTCTGCCACAGACATTCTCTGCACTGTGCATATCCCTTACCTCTCCTGAGCTGTCTGCCTAGAGTTTGTCATTTTGTCTTCTCTGGTGGAATAAAGGGCTTATTAGCTTGGTCTCAGCAGCAGGTTAATGTAGTCACACAGGCTCTGGATGAGAGCAGGCCTGCACCTTGCCAAGTCAGAGGGTAGGTGGAGGGAACCTACATCTGCCCAGGGATGGCCACAGGTTGAAACCCGCAGCTGGTAGGACTGCAGCCATGCTGGCACATGGCTCAGTCTTCCACATGAAAGAAATCCATGGCACTGAAAGGTCGCACCACACAAGTGGACATTCTGCTGTGACTTTCAGTTATGCAATGCTTCATGTCAGCTGTACCAAATAACAAGCAGAAATGGCACAAATGTGTTTGCATGCTTGCCAGGATATCCTGCCCACCAGCAGTTGCGGTGTACTATGCTGTATGTTAATAAACCTGCCTTTTACTGCTTTTTCCTAAATATTGGCACAAATTATCCTGATGCATCCATTTTTAGTAAAACAAATTAATTAGCTGCACATGATCTTTTGTTATTTATTCTCTCACAGAAAATGGGAAAAATTATTTAGGAAAAGTATGTTACATCCAAAATTAATTTAATTTCATTGATATGCTGTTAGTAGAAATGGCACTATTATAGATTGTGCTGTAGTAAAAATAATATTTGCAGTAAGAATTATTAAAGCAGCTAAGCTCAGTGGAAAAAAATAAAAGGACAAAATTCCTAGCATACAGGCCTTGGAAAGACTTATCCCTTTTGCCCAGGAAACCCGACCCCATCGGTTGTTTTGATAAAGTGCTTCTTCCTACTTCTTCCTTCATTTTCTCTTTGATATCCTTCAACTATGGTGGCAACAAGGTTATCAAAAATTACTATTACTACAAAATTATGCAATTTATACTTTTTCCTTTGATAACATTTCAGAATCCACTCAGTATACTTATTAAAGTGTTTAGTGCTGTTTAGAAGGGGATAAATACTGCTTTACATTTTTAACTGTCTTTTAACATAGAGAAGACACTGTCAGTGTACAAATCTGTAGGGAGTGGGAGATGGCTCAGAGGGTGGAAGGAATGATGTCATATTTAAGCCTGTATGATCTGTTTCCATAGGAAAAAGTTAGAGATCAACAAATTCTCAGTTTAGTTCAGTAATAAATGAATGTAGACTAGGGTATTACGTTTCTGGGGAGAAGCATTAGCCCATATGTACAGAGCAACCTCTGGTGGTCTAAGAAAAAATGGTAGTATTTATAACTAAGGATAGAAATATGTTTTTTTAAAAGAATGTATATACATATTTAGCTATTTTACTCAATTCTCCATTCAACACCTTAAAAAACGAGATGCTTTTAAAATGATTTGCTGGCATTATAATTGTTAAAATCTCAACAGTTAAGTGTATTAAAATTCATAGGCATTCATTAGCACACTGTATAAAACTAAATTGCTTGTGTTTCATCATTCATAAAAGCATTACAGTCAGTACTGATTATCAAGAAGTTTTTTCCTTGGTTTGTACCGCCAAAATAGAAACCAAATTTGTAAGAATGTTACTGAATTGATGACATTTTCTGTCTTCACTTGTGAATTCAGTTACCAGATGTTTTCAAGAACAAAAAATTCTGTCTTATTACAAAACATATTAAGCAGGTTTTCCTACCATAACGTTTGACATGATGTTTATTACCCAGACCAAATCAGTCCCTTTAACAAGCTGTAATTTATGCCAGAGAGTACATTATTTCATAGTTAAGGAAACTTCCAACATGAAACAGCAAGTACTTTGATCTTTCAAGCACTATGCTAAGTTCACTACACACTCCCATGGTAATTTTTATTTTACTCATTTTGTACAAAAATAATGTGTAATTTGAGATTTCATATTTTAAGACTCTGATTTTACCTGTCTTGAGTCACTCAGCTATTTTTTTCTGATGAAAATAAAGAAAATACTTAAAGACAATTAACAGGGAAGAGTTCTATTTTTCCAGTTCTTGGAAAATCTAGCTGCAGAAGTGGGGAGCATCATCCAGAAGCTTTAATTTGTTCAAATGACATTTATACATCGGACCATAACAAATCTCAGTGACCCTATGAGAACATAACTGAAGATATTTATTCCTGCTACTTAACAGTCTGAAACAATTTCTCCAGCATATCTGGAGAAATATTTTCCTTCAAAGTTAGATTAACACCTTCTTGTAAGGATATCTTTCATGTAGTCTCTCTGTACCACTTTTTCCTACTTGGCAAAGTTGACGTAAGGCTCGCTGAGGTTTTTCAAAACTCTTTGATGAGATCACTATGAAGCCTCCTTAAATATTTCTGTTGAGTGACAATATGTTTTATTTTAAGAGCCTAGTGAGTCAAATGTATGGTATCCTATATGGCAAGCAAAGGTTGTACTTGAATTGCCCTTCGAGATCACCCCAAATCAGCTCAAACTCAGCAGCCTGAAATGGAAGCAGAGCAGCACATTCCTGGGTGCAAGCAAACAGTAATCCTACAAACACAAGCATGGGAGGCAAGAAACAGATTGAAAATACAGTATTGCACCTCTTGCAACCACCTACAGACTTAGCAGCTCTGCCCAACAGAGTAAATGGAATGCTACTGACAGTCCAGTTTTGTTTCAGTAACTGATAGGCAAGGAAATTGCAGTAATTTGTCCTTCAACACGCTAAAGTAGGTAGGTTTTTCATTCTCTTAAAAAAAAAACAACTGTACTAGAGTGTATTGAATAAAAAAAAAACCCAAGGAATTATTTCAAAATAAAACACCAACCTCATCAGAAAGCCTGATTTCAACTAATTGGCCAGGGAAAGGAGACCACTACCCACACTTTCACTAAAACGTATGCTACTTCTTTCCTTAATTTGAAGAAAATTAAATAAAGGAAAGATCAACAGTCATATTTGAGGCACAAAGCTGCGCAGAAGGGAAAACGGGATGGAGTCATATATTTTATGTTTTGGGGGTCAAACCTCCTGAAGCCAAATTTCACGCCTCATCAAGCAAAAGAGCCATGAGAAGGTGGAATTGCTAAAAAGGTTATCAAAAAAGGTTCACTTTCAACAAGGGAACACTGAACTTGCAGCTGATTAGACCTTTTTCGGGACAATACAGCAACCTTGTCCACTGGCTTCTTAAGAACCAAGACTGGTTGCCCCTCTTAAGAAGCAGGGTCTGGAGGTGGGCAGAATAGCATCTCATAAAAAAGCAGCTAACAGAAAACACTGTGCCTTGTTGGTGACTTTTAGTATGTATATACATTCTTTTGTTTCCCACACTCAGCTGTGAGATATTTCTCAAAAGACACAGTAATATTTATGGTATTAGTGATAATCTTGCATCCAGGTTACCAACGCTTTTAACTAGCCAGCACAGCTGTATTTCCCTTACAAATGTTATCCTAAACCACAATTAATAGGCACGTGTTAAAATTTAAGATGATTCTAACATGTCTTTTGCTGGATTTTTCTGTTTCTCACTAGAAAGACACATAGATTTTTACTGGTTTAACTTCACTACGAAGTTTCAGACGTGTTTTATCTTTGTATGAAAACACTAACTTTCATAATAAGGGTTTTGGAAATTCTATGACTTAGTCTGGAATCTATAACCCATAGTATGTATATGAAGCAGAATGTGTCAAAGTGCAAATAATATTGTTTGTGCCCCCTGCAGAACTAGAAATCCTGGGGTAGCACTGTTATAACGATCCCATGCTGCTAGCATTACAAAGTGCAAAGGTTCATTGAGTCAGAAAAGGGCAAGAGACAGAGTTTCTTCATGATACGATTCTCAAATTATTCTAGCTTAAATATTTATTATGATATTAATAAGTTTCCTTCTTTTTCTGCCTTCAGAAATTCAGCTCAAACACAATGGATAGCTGCTCCTATGAAAACAAGCCATTACAGGATAAATCTGCTACCACACAAGATGAACACTGGTATTTTCCACAATACATTATTAATTCTGCCAGTAATATGTTAAAAATCTGTAACTACTGTCTCCCCAGTATAAGCAAATAAAATACAGTAAATGCATACATGCCATGTGAAGCTAGCATGTTGCTTAAGCTTCACTACAAAGTGTTTCTTATGTATGTACATCTCTGTTTATAAAATCATCGTTACAAAGTCTTTCTTAAACCATTCTCTTTCTTGATAGCACCAGTGAGTTCCTCTGGGGTTTATTTGAAGTTTCCCTTTGAAATTACAAAGAAATGTTTCATAACACTTCCAAAACATCATATTCAATAAGTGACCAAAAATATCAATAGAATAAAGAGCCAGGAACTCTGTATAAATTCTTGAATGCCATATCAGTAAGGAGGGTTTTTTTGTGTGGTTTTTTTTGTTTGTTTTGTTTTGTTTTGAACAAAAAAAATTAAAATGTTTATTAGTCAGTATGGACAGTAAACATATGTATGCGTCAGTAAAGAAGGGCAAACAGAGCCAAAAGAAACTTACTCTAATATAGATCTGCATAGTTTCTTTTTCTTTTTGTGGATTTCGATACTTTTCGTAGAAGTCACGTCGCTTCTTTGTTTCCTTCTGGATTTTATCTTTTCTTTCCCTCTTTTCTGCAGGTTCATCTGAGCAATCAGAAGACAGTTGTATTTGGGCTTTTGTCTTCTCCACTTCAATATAGTTCTCATTGGGATTCAGAACTATTACTCCATAGCCTTCCTGTTTAAGAAGAGAGAGACACACACACAAAAAGAAGGAATATGAAAAGGGAGATTTAATGCCTGAAAATTCCTTGCATTTACTTTAATGCTCTTTAACACTCTTATATTTATTTCAGTAAGTTCACGCAACATAATTTATCGAAGGATTTTTAAGAATATTCTGTCATTAAAGGAATATTGATGTGTGAATGTGTCTGCGTGTACTTAATGGTCATATACACCCCTCAACATCAGAAAAGTTGCCTGTTTTACCTTTAAAATAATTTAATATGTTGTTTTATTCATAAGCACTTTATATAACTTTTTCAGAAAACAATATGGGAACTAAAAGCAAAATATTGCTTTAAGAACTCTACATAATGATGAATAAAAAGCTTTATACCCAGCCAGTAAAACCTGTGAAATAAAAAGGATGGGGAGATTTCATATATATAGAGAGAGAGAGAGAGAAGGAGAGAGAGAGATTAAAGAAAGCATGTGAAAATTATTCACCGCATTTTAAAATAGTAAAACCTTTTGTCTAGCTGACAACAAGCATACCATACAGAAGCAAATAGCAGCAGTAACAATGAATCAATACCAAAACTGATTCAGTGGTATTGTTTAGAAGTCAACTCTTTTATGGTGGGCCTGACTTTTTAGTGCATCTTTAAATCTGCTCTAAAAGTTCACTGGGATTATGTCGTGTATTTCAACAAGTCCAGAGAAAATTTGTGACCTGCAGGATGCTTTTGAGCATACGAGTTGCATTTTTGTGCCTCGGAAAATAAGCTGGTTGAAAAATATATGGATTTATGAACGAAAAATAAATCTTGAACAAATAAGACAACCACTATTTATGATTTTTAAGTGATGGCAAATCACAGAAAAATTGCAATATTCATGGAAGATATAACTGCAAACAGGGGGAGAAAAGAGAAGCACATGCACTTAACAAATGAGTCCTTAAAGTTAACACGGGTTCCCAGTCAAAAGCAAACCGTCATTTAAAAGTAAATTTTAATAAAGATCTGCTTTTTGGAAATGTCTATATTAATTATCTAACAGAACAGCTTTATTCCAGCTTTTCACTTGGTACTTCATTTTGCACTTTGGCTAGTCATGAGGATCAAAGAGGTCCCCTATACCTAGCTGCCCAGAGCAAAGCAAGTCCACCCCAACAAAAGATACTTTATTTGGGCTTGCTTTATTCTAATCTGTAGGGCCATTCACCAACCTTGTAGTTCATTGTGGCCACTGTCAGGTAGACAGATTGTCACTTGGTGATTTTCTACAGTTGGACACACTCGACTAGTTATCAAAATCACATCTGAAGGGAGTTCCTACCCCTCGTCCTTGTGCCCTTCTCGAATGTCTGCCATAGCTTCTCCTCCCACCAAAAACCAAGTTAAAGGGCACAGTTGCACTCTGCTAAACAGGGTGAAATAGAGGCATTCAGGACACTATCTCTGCTGTATGGGACGTAGCCAAAAAAGGTCACCATAGGCCAAAGAGTAAAACTGCCTTCTTGCTAGACACAGCACCATAACCGGGTCTCCTGTCACTTCGCTCCTCTGCCCTCCCTGCTGAGTGAATTGAGCTGGGATAAATATAAACAAACAGGCAAACAAATAAACAAACAACAGAGAACCGCTAAAGGAAAACAGAAAATTAAACAAGAAAAAATTTAAAATCTATCCACACCACTATCAGGGATGCCAGGCCATTTTAACACATAATGCTGTACTACGAGCACATAAACTTTCCCAACTTGGAAAATTTCAAAGCCCAAAATTCATCTCAGAGAATACAGCTTACAAACATTCCTAAACTGTACATCTCTGAATAAAGGATAGTTTTTGAGCTTGCTATGGCCAGTATAGGATGACGTTTTTGCAGTACTTGGCAGGTGAGTGGTTTTGTGGCTTTTCATCTTCTTCACCTGCTTGTTTTGAGCAGAGAGATTCTGTGTATTGATTTGTTTTCCTTTCTATAGAATGCCAAATGCAAAATTCATATGTTTATTGCAGGTGTACAAGTGTTACAGAGATTTGAAACTATGTCCACCTTAAGCTGACCACAACACAGACACACAAATCACCAGAGTGGAATTTGTCTAAGTTATTGATTATGTAACTGAAAATTACATGACTCATTTGTTCAATTTTATGAAGACACAATGTCAATTTTTCACACAGACATCAACAGATGAAATATGATTCTATTTTTAAATCCACTATTTCATAAATCAATTAAAGGATTTTTATCAAATATCTTTTAAGCACTGTAGCATGACTCCCTTAATATTTTTCTACAATTTCTCCCAGACAGCAGGCTTTTCCTATCTGTAGAATTAAAATAATTAGGTAATAACTGAGTTAATGTATTTTTTCTCCTCAATTATGGGAAAGCCTAAGTCTTTCTGTTAGGAAAGTAATCTTTCTAGACAGTTTTTCTTATGTAATATAGTGTATTTCCCTTTCCTTTGTACTTCTTCATCCTAAACTGCTACATGGAAACATGGCACCACAAAGATGACTTGGAACTAACATATATAGATAAACATGAAAAACAAAATGACTGTTAAAATGCACCCAATTACAACTTCTCTCATTCAGCCTCAGCCCAGCATTTTCTATCGAAAAGAAATGCTCAGCTCTAAATAACATCAGTGTAAACAATATGGCTTTTAAGTTCAACTAATCTTTTAAAAATGTACTTCATATGGGCACAGCTGCACCAATGAAGTTTAGTGCAATAAGAAAATTAAAAATAAAGATAGAGCTCAAATGCAGTGAGTCTGAGAAGAGTGCAAGTCAATGCAAAACAGAACATCAGACCACTAATAACTAATCTTTAGTAAACTTTAATAATAAGCAAGATATAGTCTTTGGCACAACTGACATAACTGTTATTATAGACAAAAATCACTTTCATTAAAAAGTATCTTTTAAAATTAAAGCCCTGTTCAGAAGTATCTGTAAATGTAATGGCCAGTCTTCGCGAACGAAGAACCGGGGAAGGTCTTTACACCTTCCAGCCTGCGCGTTGGATTTTTTTTTAGGTGAGACACAGTGTGCACGGAACTGAGCCCACCCTATAATCCTGAGGTTCATCTGCCGGGGCCAAGCACGCTTGGACGGTGGCAGCGAGGTCCTCAGGACGTAGATGGATTGCCTTACGGGCTAACGAGCTCCATCTGCCCGGGGAGGGGCCCCGACCGGGAATCGAACCCGGGTCTCTGCAGTGACAGTGCAGCGCCTTTACCCTCTAGACCACCAGGGGCTCCCCTCAGAAGTATCTATTCACATGAAGAACTGTATTCATCTTATTTCACCATATACAGTATCTTTATGCTGGAAAGTATTAAATATGCCATTACTGTGCATTACTTTGCTATTTGTTGATTTGGTGTTGGTGCATCTATACTAAAAAAATCAATTAAAATTACCATCTTCACCTATGATGAGGTTACATCATTAATAAAATACAGCAGCCTCTGGCCTAAGTAAGTACCAGTCATCTAGGAGGGTTTCTAAAACTTGCCACCATCAGTGGTATTAGGTGTTATGCAAACATTAGGTATGTTTTCAATGTACATAACAGTAGCTTTCCCCTATGTTTCCAGTGGAAACATAATCAGGACTGACACTGACAAATACAACTCCTAGCCTCTAATCTACAAAATTACAGTTTTTCTCTCAGGCTAAAACACCCAATTAACATCTATTCCCCCTCACATTCTAATGCTTCAAGGTAAACAAAATTTATTCTACACTAACTGCTAGCATCCTCCAGGTTGCTGCTTCTGGAGATGGAGGGTTGTGATGATGGAAGGAAAGGCAGGCTTACAAAGTCAAGTATTGGAAAAAATCATGAATTTCAGTTACAATACCTTTACTACTAAGCCAGAACAACGAAGAAGGACCTTCTCCATCATAATACATAAGCCAGAAATGAAACAGTATGTTCTGCCTCTTCCTGGAAGTTCAAGCAAGATGTTCGAAACATAAGGAATACCAAAATTCTTGCCTCTGACAGCAAAGGTAAAGTTAAAAAAAAAGAACCTTAAAGTATTTGAGGTAAATTACAAATCTTTCGAAATCTCCCCTGCCTGGCCACATGAATAATGAGCTGAAAGCATTCAGATCTGCATATTAATCCAGCAGGATAGGACACCATATGTGATGAGAGAGGTCAGAACTGGAGAGGTATCTTTTGACCTATGTGACTATCTTTTTGGATTGCAAGTGAGGGTCTGAAAGAGATCATTTTCGTAAGCTTTATCAATGTGAATTTTCAAGTTCAGGTTTCTATTTGGACGGATGGCACAAGACTGGAGTTAATTCCCAGGGGAAATGCAACTCAAAGCACTCTGTTCCTAAACTCGCCTGTGGTTAAAATGGACACAGCAACGTCCATTCATCTTTCCAAAAGATGTATGCTCTGTTCATTTCCCATCTTTTCCACAAGAAGGGTACATCTCCGTCACTGTTGCAACACTGTAGGTGCAACAGCAGGATGAGGTCATGACAACCAATCAGAAGTCACTAGTGAAGCGTTAAAGTAAACATAGCTGTTGGAGATGCAGCTCAGCTTGAAAAATGCCCCCTCCATTATTTGAGCAATTTTCTCAAGACGTGACCTGCGACTGAAACGCCTGAAATGTCAGTTGACTCTGCTTTCTGTTTCCACCCAATGTACATTTTGGCATCTGCACCCTGCTAACACTGCAATGTTTTCATCCCAGATATACCTTGGCCGCCTGAATTCCAGCACTACATTCAAGTGTGTAAAAATGCTGTGTTTCTGCCAAACACAAACTGTCCCACTAAGTTCCCAACTTAAAATGGCTCATCAGGTTAGGCAGGAAAAGAAAACGTGCCACAAAAAGTTTTTAGAGGACCACCTGTTGTCTATTATTTTTACATAGCACTTACTCATAAATCATAACACAGGGTAATTAATCAAGCTGTCAAAGAGAAGGTCAAAGGTTATGTGGGAGAGTCAGAAGGTCATGCATGGGCTGATAGAGGTCAGGGTCACACTGCATTCCTCATTATCAAGTTGGGATGAGAGACGGCCCAAGCAAACAAAAGTGAAAGCAGATGGAGAAGTGAGTGGATAAAAAAGAGGAGAAAATTTCACAAACAAAAAGAAAAGTGAAAGAAGAATGTCAGTTGCCTTCTAACAAGGAGGAGAATAGAGTAGAAATACTTTGAGATGTTCTCAAAAGGTTGCACATAATACAAAGAAACTACAGTTTGCCTATTTAAATACACTTAATATAACCTTCCATCCAATCTTTTTGCAAATATTAAGCGACGCTGCAAAACGGGCACTGTAGTTTAGGTTCAATTTCACATCTGAGGTCAGTATTTTAAAGGTGAATTAGACATAAAGAACCTATTACTGTGGTGAACGCAGATAGATATATATAAAATTGCTCCTAAATGTTTATGTTTATTCCCGTTTACGGTTGCAACCAGTACACGTTCAATAAAAAAGTGATAACCCCCTTGAATGATATATTAAGACCTGTACTTTCATATACACAAATCTTTAAAAACACAAAGCATCATAAAAGTCCTTCTAGATGATAAAATATTCTATCATTACACTGACCTGAATCAGATGCAGAATAGTGTGCAAAATTAGCTGTCACCCTTTCCTCAAAATCTTTGTTAATCTCATTTTGAATGTTTGCAGCTTTATCAACACATGCATCAATGTCAGCTCCTTGGTTACTGAACCGCTGTACTTGGAAGAAGATATAATTAAAATGTTTTGGCACAGAAAAGGTGAAATTGTATCTTCTCCTGTTCCCTGAGGAGTCTGTAAAACATGTAGGATATATTGACAAACACAAACCCTTGTCTAGAGCCCTGACATCCCAGGTCACCAGACTGCTATTTATTTCAAAACATTCACTTTACACTCAACCAAACTGTCGCCTGCTGTGTAACTAACTTTTAATGGATATTAGAGCTATAGAAACAATAAACTCTTCATTTCCTTTCTATTACTGCCTTCTAATTTGTCACTGCATTACATCCGTATCTATTTGCATGCAGCACTGTATTCATCTTATTTCACCATCCTTATGCTGGAAATTATTAAACAAGCCTGACTATGCTCTACTTTGCTATTTGTTAATTTGGTGCTAGTGTAGCTATACTAAAGAAATCAATGTTCAGGGCTACAAAAACTCACCAGAAAAGCTGTTCCAACATTTTGCGTTTACTGCTGAAGTTTTGAAAATAATTAATGTTTTACATCTATCTGTAATTACTAAATATGTCTACATGTTAGATCTGCAATCCTGTTTTATAATGTTGTTCCCAAGGTCAAGACTGAATAAATACATCCATGAATTATAAGGATTTTTACTTCCTTGGTTGTGTACTGTATTCTTTATAAGGAACTTCTGTGCCTTTACAAGCACTAGTTTCACTAGGATTTTCAGCAGAAAATTATTTCTCGTGGCAAGTGAAACACATGAAACTATGCTATAGCATTAACTTAATTCTGTGAATTAACAGAAGAGAACCATGCTCAGGTTCAACTACTGCTTAATAAACATCAGACCCACCACCTCTCCCTGATGTGAGATTCAGCTGTTTGGAGAAATCAATGGAAGCTGAATGGAAGCGCATTTACCCTAGCCATGCAGGCAGGATACTGGGCTGCAAATAATCTGTTCACAACCGCCCAGGCTGCAAAATCAGCTTCTGCTTTTCTTCACTAAGTGTAGACAGCTTTGGGGTCCATATAACCTGTGAAAGAACAAACCCACCAGTTTGCCCGTAAGACATACTATAGGAACCCCCTCTGTAATTAAAGTCTATACTCTAAAAGTTTACTCTGTCATGCCACCCCACCCCCTGCCTTAAGAAACTATTTTACTCTCTTTTCCAACAAAAATTTCAAATGCTTCAGAGGGGTACAAGATCTAAAACAAGAAGCTTGGGCATATTCCATTTTTTCACTAAAATTTTAATTAAAACATATTTTAATTTAGACAGAGCTTACCTTTTGAAAGTAGTGCACCAGAAACCATGTAAATCAAATAATTTTAATAAAGCCCACAAGTATCAAGTAATTATTGGTTCTAATATATCAATAGACACCAATATCTTCAAAAGACACAAACCAAAAAGAACACCAGTTACTCTCTGGAAGTTATGTTCAATAAGGTTCAGACGCAAAGCTGGATTGTAGGATTTTTAAAAACATTTCTATGGTATTTCCAAGCATCCCATTAGCTAGTAGTAAAAATTCTCAACTGCAAATTCATTTTTCAATACACTTTGCCTCCTCTCTGACAATGTCACAGTATGTCTTAATTATTCTCATTAGCACTTCATAATAAATATACAGCAAATAGGTTTGAAGTATGTATTTTCTATGCAACACAACATGAAAAAGTAACTAAATTTATTCTACAATAAACCTCATTTCTTTTGCTTTGGTAATAGTGTAAAATCTTTTTGTAAACATTTTATCTTTCTGAACTGTAGGTATTCTTCTGATGGGCTCAGAGGTTTGTCTGGATTTGTAACATATTTAGCTTGCAGAAAGGCAGCCCAAGTTGCCAAGTTCTTCTACTTTACCTTTCATCTCCAAGAATTTATATGTATTAAACCATTACAGAAAAAGATTAAATGCCAGTCTCTTGGAAGGTCTGTATTTCAGTACTCGAAATGAAAAATGCAACACGCACATAAGTGTTTTTTGCAAAATCTTGAAGTTATCCAAGTCTTGAAAGACAACTCCCATTTCGTGTTTTGTGATCAGAAACCCTGTATCTCAATGACAGGAAATTCAGCTGGTTTAGCTGCATGTACTTAGTAATTCCCTGAGAAAACAGCCAATTGTAATCTATCAGTAAAGTTTCTTGTTTGTACCTATCTTCAACAAACAGGTGCAATTCAGGACATTGATGCTTCTTCCTTCTCTCAGTGACCTAAGTCAGAAGACCTTCTTATACTTCTGCTAAAAAATTTTATTACTTATGAGTTATGTTTTTTCGTAAGCTTTTAAATTAATAACATTAAAATTTAGAAATATGCAAAACATGATCTCACTGGGTCAAATAGTTGTGTTGGTAAAATTATGACTGTGAAAGTCCCTAAAACATAACAATATTAATAATTTATATTATTCATTATATGGCAAAAACTTTTAAAACAGGTTAAGGGACAGATTAATTTTATAATCACAAAAC
>NW_020955197.1:3022178-3129179 GCF_003031625.1 Empidonax traillii
TCTCATCATCATCGCAGATCAGCATCTGCATTGTGTGCACTTGTAACAGGGATAATGGATCTCACTTACAATACCTACAAACTCAGCTGAGAGCCGTGCAAAGCAAATGGCCATAAATGCACCCATCCTGGCCCAAGTCCTGATGAATAAAAATGAAGATCTTGTCAAATAATAAAGTGACAGGTTAATTTACAGCACAGAATAGTGTGAACAGGGAGAGCTCCGCTTTCCCAATCTGTATGAACGGTGCCACCTATCTGCAGATAAGCAGAAAGCCTCAGATGGACTATTTCAGAAACCGGGATAAACACATGTGATGTTGCTTAGTTTTGTAAATATCAGAGGAATGGAATTGATGATAAAGGAAAATGTGAGATTAGACACACACAGTTGCTTTCGAACCTAAAAAACAAGATTTCCAACAAAGAACTGCTGTATCAAACAGTAATAAAGAGCCTCAAGCAGTTGTCTGTGCTCATGCCAGTTTTCATGCTTTAATTCTGCTGCCCTGTGGTTCTTAGCTTTGACATTGAGATCTGCACGGCCACCAGAGATAATTATTTCAACCTTCAGGCCATCAGGCACTCATTTTTGATCATGGATATGTAAGAGATTTCTTTTTCCTTTTTCTTTTTTTTTTTTTTTTTTCCTTCCCAGGCTTGCCAAGTGGATATTAATAGAAGGGTAAAATAAGCAAAAATGGTAAGCGTTTTAAGAGAAATTAAGACACTGCACTGTATGCTAGCTTTTCTACTAGTTTTTCAGGCCTTTCTATTGTTTAACCTGACTCAGATCCCACTACAAATACTGACAGAAATATGTGAACTGACTTGAATTTTTCATTAAGGCATTATTACAAATAGAAATTAAAAAATTAGCTTTGACTTTATAATACTGCTATCAGTAGCACTGTTCCAGTACCTCTAATCCCCCAACACAATTTGCATACCATGAATCCACACATTTGATACACTTCTTACAGTAACTCAAAAAAATTACAGTAATTTCTCTCACCCACACTCAACACACTTTGAATCAAAACACATTATTTGTATTGTAACTACCTTATGTAAAGTAATTTTGGAAGATTGCTGATTTCAAGAGTTGCACTATTAAAACTGAGTCTGCATTGCAACTTATATAAAGTACCAATTATAAATCAAGTCTGTCTGATTGGAATTTGGGAATTGGTGTATGCCACATGTTAAACATATCCCCAAAGTACAAAATTGGCAGGCTATTTCTCTAAGTCACAAACACAATGGTATTTATCGATAATATTATCTTTGTCTAACATTTTAATACGTGAAAATTATTTTAGATCAATGTATTTTCCACTTACAGACTAAAATACCTGTGTATTTCTAAAATTAAAGCATCAGATACAAAGAAAAATTCTTGTTCTGCACAAAATGCTTAATTACACTGTGTATCATTTGAGTCACTCATGTGCTGCTACCCCAATTTTACAGGTGCATGAATCAAAAATTACCTAAGTGATCAAACATAACAAAATAGTAGACAGATCTAAAATACTATGTGTTAGGCTGCATTATTCCTTTCATATGCAACATTTAAAGAAACAAACCAAATGCAAGCAATAGTAGGCTAGACCTACTACATGTCTCTATGAAACAGAGATTTATAGCTAGGAGCATCTCTCCTGAGTTTTATTTTACTTCAAAACAAGTCTGAAACTAAAAATCTAAACACATACATACTCTAAGCCACAGTATTTTGCCATGTGGGAAACTGATAAACAGGAGTGGTTGTGCAACAAAAAGCCACTCAAAAATTTCCTGAAAAAAAAGCCAGTGGGTATTTTTACCCTAAATATATTGGATTTGGTCTTGCAATTACTTTTGCACAGAAAGGCCACAGGTGCAAAGGACAGTGAACACAATGCTGTGCACTTTTGAAGATGCAATTTAGCATAAAAATACTGAATTGTAAGAGACTTTTTTTTTCTATTTTTCTAAGAAGTCAAACAAAATATAACAACTGTACAAAAGGGAAATACAAAACAGTCTCCTTGGACATAGTCCAAAGGTGCAAGTAAAATGTATTGTCTGTGCTAATTATGCAATATTAACAGAAAGATTTTGACAAAATACATTTACAAGATTTTTTCCTTAACATATTTTAAATTCAATTTTTTAAAGTAAAATTCTCATGTTATTTCAAGATATATATCTAAGAAAATAAGCTAGCTTTTGGAGATATTATGTTTAATGGTTTCTGCCTCAGCTCTAGTGTGAATTCATTTTACTTTATTAAACAGTAGGAGTCAAAATTAATGCCATCCCCAGGCAAAGTAAACTTTCACATCTTCAGTTTTGTAAAACACTAATTCCATATCTAAGCACAAGTCACTTTTCAACTCCAAGAGCCTGTTGTGCCTTTTACACTCCTTGGAATTCATACTGCTTTAGAAATGTTGCTGAGAAAGGGAACATTCTTTGATAAATGGATATTTTTAAGAGTCTGGAGTACTACTGAACATCAAAGCAGTTCACTCTAGGTTGGGAATGGGCATTTATATGCATTACCTACAAAATTCACAAAGAACTTGCAGGGTTGTGTAGTAATGGAAGAAGTAAAAAAGGTCGAGATCTCCAAATGCCTTTGCTGCAATAGGAAACCATCAAGCCATAGCTAATGCTATGTAGTAAAATAATAAATTAAAAGAAACATTATTTCATGCCTTTTTGCATCCTTTCTATTAACAGCAGTACCAAAAGGCAGGTCTTTAGGTTAGTGACTGTGACTATGGCAAAGCAGTTGGATACTGCAGCTTTTAAGAGGATGAAGCAAATCATTTTGGGTATAGATGCAACCCAGCTGTCCCAACAGCTTCCCCAGATCTGCTTCTCTTTGCTGCTCTCCTCTGTATCACAGCCTGCACAGTCTGATGTTTTCTGCTCATCCAATACGGCACATCCAGCAGTTGCTCCTTTTCACTCCTTTCCAAGTGGGCACTATCCCGAGAAGCACGGATAGTGCTAAAGATGGTTTCCACGTCCTCAGTGTTGGCTTTCAGGGATAATGAGCATTTAGCATGGAAAAGTCTTCACAGACCTTTGCAAGCAGAATGTTGCAGTAGAACTGCGAGTACGATGGGAACAGAGAAACTTTTGAATGTTCTGCCCACCACAAGACAGCTGGCACACAATTATCATTCCTCCTATTCTGCAGATGGAAAAAATGAAGCTCAGAGAATTGCCTCGTACAAGAATTGTATGACAGAGGTCTGAACACAATCCAGATCTCCCAACCCTACTCTCTGAGTAACTATTTGGAGAATATGAACAAGACAAGTAGGAAGGTGTAGTAGGTGGACCCTGGCCAGATGCCAGCTACCCACTTAAGCCACTCTCTCACTCTCCCTCTGCAACTAGACAGAGGAGAGAAAAAAAAAACAGCTAAGGATTAATAAACTCAGGTAACAGTTGGGAAAGGTCATTTACTGATTACCCTCATGGGCAAAGCAGACTCAAAGTGGGGATAGTACTTAAATTTATTACTAACAGGATGAGAGTCAAAGAGTGAGAAATAAAACAATCTTAAAAACACCTTCCCCCCACACCTCCTTCCTTCCATGTTCTCCCTTGTCCCCCCAGAGGTGAAGCGGGACAGGGAATGGGGGATATGGTCAGTTGTTTCTGCCACTGCTCAGGAGAGAAGTCCTTCCCCTGCTCCTATGGGGTCCCTCCCACGGGAGACAGTGCTTCAGGGACCTCTGCAGCATTAGTCTATCCCTTGGGCAGCAGTTCTTCCCAAACTGCTGTCCTGTGGGTCACTCCTCCATGGGGTGCAGTCCTTCACAAATGAGCTGTACCAGTGTGGGTCCCCCACAGGGGCTACATGTCCTACCCAGGTAAAACCTGCTCCAGTGTGGGGTTCCCTCTCCACAGACTGCAGGTCTCCAGCAAGACCCTACTCCATCTTGGGCCTCCCACGGGGTCACAGCCTCCTTCATGCATCCCCCTGCTCCAGCATGGGCTCCTCCAAGGGCTGCAGGGGCACAGCTGCCCCACCATGGGCTGCCCCACGGGCTGCAGGGCCTCAGCTCCGGCATCTGGAGCACCTCCTGCCCCTCCTTCTGCAATGACCTCGGTGTCTACCTTGTTGCTCCCATGTTCTCACTCCACTCTTCCCTGGCTGGAATTCTTCCTGCGCCACAACCTTCTGTTCTTCAATATGTTATCACAGAGGTGTTACTGTTACTCCTGATTGGCTCGGCCTTGGCCAGCAGCAGGAAGTCCATCCTGGAGCCGGCTGGCATTGGCTCCAGGGACAGGGGAAGCTTCTGGCAGCTTCTAACAGAAGCCACCCCTGTAGCCCCCCTGCTACCAAAACCCAGACAGAGAAACCCACTACAGAAGGTATAATTGAATTTCAGTGTCAATAAATTCAAGAGCCACTTGCCAATAGGCAGATTGGATAAAATGCTTATGGTACAAAAAGGATCCAACGGTACTGCGAAAGAATAACGCTTGTATACTCTATTGTATTATAGAAATTCTGAAGCTCAGCATAGAAAAAAAGAAAGAGGTAACTCTGATCATTCCATGCTACTTGGGAAGGACAAGCAGAGAACTCACAAGAGGTAATGCAGTCACTTAAAACTTTTAGTATTGAGATATTCAAGCAAGCAACATAGAAATAGTAAGAGAAGACCAGGGTGTGAATGCTATGGAAAAACATGTTTGCATGAAGTATGAAAGAGCACCCTCTGTTGTTTTTGGTTAACAGAAACAAGTCTCCCAATACCTCAAAACAATATTTAAGTTCCAGAAAAGACTGAGATAAATCATCACTACTGACATACAGATATCTGCAAACAGTTCCCAGGGAGTTCAGGCTCTGCAGTTTGTTTGGGAAGGACAGTTATGCACGCTGAGAGTTACTGGTTTATGGAAGGAAGAATATGCTGTGCCCTAACAAACTCTAGCTGCCCTAGACCAGAAGCTTTTTTATAAAAAATTATCAATTTGTATATGCAAAATTAGAAAAAAGCCCTATGAGGAACGAAAACTGATATGCTGGGCGATTCTTATTTATGATTTTTATAAGGCAAGAGTTTCAGAAAGGGGTTTCAAAAGTTTCATCAATAAATACATGAGTCACCAATACTATTTAAATCAAAGTACAAAATATCTGTGTGACATATGAGCCATACGACAGATGAGCCATTCCAATCAGCCAAAAGATGGAAGATGTTAAATACACCAATGGCAAACAGTGGAACTTTTAAGAATATGAAATTTCTGCAACTGGGAATGTGTTTTCCTTACTTAAAGCTAAAAATCTCACAGAAATTTAAGGTTTTCATTAATCTATTTCCTGCAACCAGAAATTACTGATTATCTTAAGGACCTAGAAATTATAGAGATGATGATCCATATTGTTTAATTCCAGTGATACACTGATGATGGTGTAAAAAAATAGAAACAAATTGTGCTATTATAGTGAATAAAGTGAGATGCATCAGGTGCCTTTAGTAGATTCTGCTGAGAGCATGAATATGGAGAAAATTTAAAAATGTACTTTCCCATTAGGGTCCATACCTTAGTGCCTTTCAAAACTACACCACCAGCGAAGAGACCAAAATGAGAACCTTGGAAACAGTTAATAAAGTTTAGACAGATTATAGGAAATATTATATTACAAAGATGTAAAGTATGTGTTTTATTTGAGAACAGTCTTGCTGAAGAAACATGCTATTCAGAGCTTCCTTGAAAACTAGTCTCAATTTGATTAAATATTGACCTAGTGAAAAATTCTTAAAATATTTTACAAGGCTTCAATATAAAATTGTGAAATTTTGTGAATACAGAAACCCACAATGCATATGTATTCAGCACTAAGCAGCTTAACAGTAAACATTTTCATGATGAAACTTTGCTCTACATTAAATATGAGGAACATGAGAAAAGTAAAATTTCAAATAAAAAGAATTCCCACAGATTTCAAAGACACAGAAGCAAAAGAATTCCAATATCTTCTGCCTGTTTAAAAGGATTTTTTTCACTGAAGGTAGTATGAATATGTCAATTATAAGATCCTTTATCAGTCCTACACTGAAAGAAGCTGTTTGTTACAAGTGACAACATACAAGCCATTTTTTTTTCTGGTTGCACAGATTACTGAATATTGAGGACCACCCTTAAAAAGGGACACACAGGAGTTACCATGATAACAATAATAATAATGGCTTTTCCTTTTACTGGTTTACTTTTCCCAAATATTTCCAGAAAATTCTGTCCCCAGTGTTGAAGACACATTTTGCACAGTAAATAAAAAAACCACAAACAAACAAACAAAAAAACAACAAAAAATAAAAATCAGCAAATAGCAACATCTGAATTACCTCAATTCAGCAACCTTAATGTGGCCCCCCCAAGGGGCACCATATTGTAACAAGCAATTATAACAGTCTGTAAGGCAATTTTTCAAACTACTAGGAAATACAACGTTTTCTGTACTACTATTCATAAAACAATTTTTAAATGATTCTATGTGTGCTAGAAAAGGCCCATCAAAGTACAGCATCTAACAACTAAAACTACTGATTGGTTCTTAAAGAGGAACTCGCATCTTTACCTTTTTCCATCATGTTATATCTAATACCCAGTGTTATTAAAACTGCAAGAGGCTGAAGAAAAAACATATTCCTCCTTCCCCTGCCCCTTTTTTCTAATAGGTTTTCTTTGTGATTTAGACATCTCCCTGTGTTATGCATAATTCTTTTCTCTGACTCCCTTCATAAATGTTCAGGCTTCAATGTAACAGGTATGTAGGCAAATGTATAACCTTATACACAAAACCCTGTGCAGAGAAATCACACAGCATTCAAATGTTGGCATGACCAGATTCACTGAGATTTTGAAGAGATGGGAAAAAAATCACATTTATTAGAAAATATGACTACAGAGCCACTAAAACTAGTCAACAGAGTGTGCCGACTTCTACAAGCATCTAAACATTTTTTTGTAAATCAACACTAGTCCAAGCTGGCAGCCTCCCTTTAAATAAAACAAGAGTGAAAATTACACTAGCCACCTAGGTGTGCAGCTTTATTAACTTCACAGCTACCTTATTTACCTGTCCCTTTCCCCAAATTACACCTAAGAAAAACTGCACTGCACATCCATGCAGTTAACTTAGCTTCAGAATCAGCTACTGCATCTTCCAAAATGCCCTAAAGGAGTATTATTCCAGCTGCAAAAAATGCCTGCATACTGCATGTTCTCAATCCCCCTATTGAAATTGTCCGGTTTTTTTCTTACCTTCAGCAATATAAATCACGAAGTTATGAGACATAAATTCCTTTTTAATTATTTGTCCCTCTTTTTAGTCCAGGATTTCACAACTCTGTTTCTCTTTTACACCTCCTGCAGCATAGTTAAAATCACCTATTTTACCCAGATAGAATTGCAAGAAGCTATTCAGCATATAAAGGCTTCATTCGCTATGTTACTACTGCTACTAGCTTAGGTACTAGCTCAAAAATAGGTGTAAACATTAGATAATTCTTTTCTGCCTACAGCAGACTCCAGCTGTGGCCCAGCCTCACAAGCACACTAAACTGTGCAAGGACACCAGCTCAAGCTCTGGCATACTGCCACATCTTCTACCTTATCATCAACCCATGCTCTCCCAACAGGGCAAAGGCATTCACAGAAGGATCTCAGACCATTCCCAACAGGCAGTGCAGACAAGGCAGCCTCCCTTTATTTTGGAGAACACCAGAGAGAAGGAAAAAGTTTACCTGCATGCATGAGAGTCATAGCATGTCATTTGCCCTCAGGGTCAGAGAATATGCTCTGGTTGCCTTTACTTTAAGCGTATAGAGTATATCAAAGAACACTATGCTCAGACAAAGCGCACAACTGACACAGGCAGACTGCTTTGTGAAACACAGACTGGTCGTGCACTGTCCAAGCAGTTGTGCAAAGGAAAGCCCAGAACTTGTTTTAGGGTGCTACACCCAAAGGTCAGGTATCTCAGAGAAGGTTTCTTCCTCCACCACTGTAGCTGCACATGTTCTTGCCTGCAAACATAGGAAAGTAGAGGCTAATCTGATGCAGACTCATACCAGTGCATGACAGATGACACAAGCTTACCCTGAAATTGTACTTTTGAGACATTACTTAGAAAAACAGAAGCCAAACTATCGCTGACTAAAGAGTTGACTAGCTTTGGCCTTTGTATTTTCTCAAGCATATAGGAGACTGAAATGTCCTGTTCCTCTTTATATAAAAGGTCACAGTTTAAACATGGTGTACTATTAAAATCTGGTTTGGAATTCTGTAACAGTAAGTTCATGGCAACACTAACATGAGTGCAGGAAGCATAACGTTATCAGGCCATGTGGAAAAGATGGGGTAGTTCTCCCGAAGAAGTGATAATCAACAAAAATCTTAATAGTGGGGAAATATTTAAATACTGTGCTCTCACTCTTAAAGCTGCTATGAAAATTCAGACACTTTCCTTGCATTCCTTCAGGATGTCTTCTGCATTTTTGTCATGTGAAACATTCATGTCTTTATGTCATCAATGAAGAGTTTCGATACTTTCAACAACACATTTATTATGAGATTCTATGCTGCTGGTTTGCAATAAAAAAAGTAAATTGAAAGGAAAGTTAAGACTGGGAGAAGAGATTAAATGCAGCATAAGTTCTTCAGTTTAGGTACAAGTTTAATACAATATTCTTCTACACTGTAACTGTATCGAGAAATATAAATTTTGTTAAGAAATAACGAACAGGCTGGTAACTACATTTGAAATTCATCATTTTTGAGCCCTCCTTAAAGATACTATAATTGCAGTTCTTCTGAATTGAACTTTTAGCATAGCAAGAACAGTAACTTTACCAGATTTGCTGTACAAATGTTTTAGTAATTTCCTGCTTGGCAATCTTACCATATATTTCACACCACTAATAACAGCAGATAATCTCTGATTTTTTTTGCTTTTCATCACTGACTTCTTTTACTGATAATTTTTTTTAAAGAGAATGTTCTTCCAGAGCCTCCTCTGGCATTTACACATATCTGTATTTATTTTAGCACAGCTATGTCCACTTCTTGTCAGGTGAAATTCAATGAAGCCAACAAAGCTAACAAACCACAGACAATGCTGACACACCACATAACTAGTCATGTGAAGAGGGTTCTCATCAGCCAGTTGACATTAGCAACTAGCACAGCTTAATGCCAGGGCCTTGTAGAGCAAAACTCTCGATGCTGAGGATATAACATCCACCATGCTACACAAATTAGAGTGAATTGTACCTTCTGGCTAACTTTCATGTGCAAGAAAAATCCACTTTGCGTACCCTTAGGCTGCTCTGAGATGATAGTGAAAGGATGGTGAGGACAGCTGAGAGATTCTCTGCTGAAACACACTACTTAACCAACTTAAAACACCCATTAGGTACACTTATCAGCTTTGCCGCTCAAGATATAATTCAGATCCCAAAGAGCTAATGCCCAGATTTCCACAAACTGATGAGAACCATTAGAATAAATGAAAATGCTGAAGATGATTACTTGACCTCGCTATCAGGGTCATGGATGCTATTTGCCCTCGGATGCCCAGTGCTCTGCAGTGACAAAGAAGGGAGACAAACAGGGAAGTGAAAAACACCCCAAGTGGGACAATGTGGAACAGCAAGAGAAGAAAGTGGGAAGGCATAAAGTAATCATATAGGACAGAGATAAGGAAGAATAGACAGTGAACATCAAGTTCAAGTGAGAAATAAACAATAACAACACTGCAGAAAATGTTTTTGACAATTTGAAAATAAAAAAAGCCTTCACGTACTCATTCATAACTGAGTTTTGTTTTTGCTTTTAAAGAAATGTACATCTCAGGACAGTCTGGATTTGATTCTCTTTCAAACTATGAAGAAAACAATTCTAAATGATTTTGAAAGGATTTGTGAACACTCTACTCCTATCAAAACAAGATGTACAAATGTACAATATACAAATTTGTCCAATGTACAAATATCAGCCTTCACAAACACAGAACCTTTGAATCAACAGTGACTTTGATAAAATTTTACCTTTACCTGTGTACCAGAGGTCAGAGCCTCTAATAACCAAGGTAATATTTTACTACACAATAAAAGAAGAGTAAAAGCAATAATAATTATGCACTGGCATTGCAGCACAATGCTGACAGGTCATTGCATGCTTTTTTCAATCTCATGAAGACAATGATCAGCTGAATGCAGTGCCCTGATGCTTCAAAAAATCAACTAAACTTACACATTTTACAGAAATCCTACCCTGCTGCCATGCAATTGACAGAATAAAGCAATATAATTTAAACTTTTCAGTTACTCCATGAAATTGCAATCATGTAAATGTCTCATCATTTCAGATAATAATTATGAACTGATAAAAAAACTTGGAGGTACATTTTAAGGTAAGAAACCAAAATAATTCCTGTCTGAATTAAATTTACAAACCAATGTATACTACAAAATTAAAGCATGCAGAGAAAGGTTTTTACTGAGAATACATTAACTTCTCCACAACCTTATTGTAAAAGATTTGCATTTTTCCTTCCCACCATTCTGAATCAAGTTAGGCAGCAAAAAGAGACATATAACAATAAATAGTCTTGAAAATGTGGATTATTACATGCTTTGAATTTCTGGTAAATTAGGTATAGAAATATCAAAGAACACTTTAGATGCAAGGAAACTTACTATCTGAAAATAGAGACACCTAGCATAAATAATGTGAAAAAATGCCTGAAAAGTCTTTTTAATGCCCACATACTTCATTTTTCAGATCTTTAACTGCTGGCAAGTATTCACTGGAAGATAATCCTTTGTGACGGATGGGCACTACTTGCTTGGGAACTTGTGTTCTCTGATGAAGACCAAGATTTGAGAAAATAAGTCAGAGGAGATGGGAAAAAAATCTCTATTTAGAGTTCAAATATCTCAGCACCATCAAGGTGCCATACTACTCACCACCACTGTGGTGAACCATTTTCAACATGACTCTGCTGCTTCAAGCTGGGGGAGAAGTACAGAGGATAGTAGAATCATAAATAAAACATGGAGTAGAATTATGAAAAATAATAAGCAAATAAATAAATACAAGAAATGCGGGGAAAAATCCTCAGCTGAATTTCAGTACAGACAACATCTTATAATACCATACTGTAAAAAATAAATTTATTGACAAAGTCATGACTCAACGTTTTTACAAACTAAAAGAGGGTAAATCACCATATTAACGGATCAAAGATGGAAAATTCTGAACTGGCCATAGATGTAAATACAGAAGGGAATAGTCAAATAGTACAAAAGAATGTACAGGGCTTTCAGATTCCCATCTCTATCAAAAAAATGTAAAAAAAAAAAGATCATCATAAAAATTACACTGGATATAACAGGGAAAACAGTTCAAAGACCACACATTTAATAAGAGAAACAAATGTAAAAGGCAATAAGTGACCTTGAAATCACATCAGTTGCTGAAAGTTTATCAGTTGCTAAAATGATATTAAGTTTGCTGAATAATAGGATATATTTGCAGAATAACAATGTTAGAAGTGTGTGTGGGGGGAAGCTTGGGAAATCACTGGTTATAGACCCTTTTTATATTCAGGTCTGTAATTTTCCCTAAATTTTTCAATATCAAGATACTGAAATAACAAAGGATTAGAAGAAAAACACACAAAAAAAATTTTAAATGCTGAATACCAACGTAACTTAATCTCAGCTAAGGTACTACTCAGCAGGTAGCCACGCAGAAAAGCTTATAAAATCTAAGTACACGGTAAGAAAGAGAAATACTGGAATGATAGGAAAATATGACTACAAATAGTCAGATTAAATGAAAAAAGGGAAATTGCATGCTGCATATCAGGAAAATCTTCCTGACAGTGAAACTGTGGAAAAATTTCTCAACAAGCTAGAAGAAACACTCAGTGACATAATGAAGGGAACAATGCTGGACTAGCAGGGGGGCAGACCAAAAGATCTGAAATGTATTTTCTTCATCTAATTCTAACGGACTATTAAAGGAGACAATCAATAGTCAGGGAGGTAAGTTATTTTGATAAGCTCCATGGTTTTCATTCTTTGAGAGGAAAGACCCTGGTTGAAGTTGGGAGGGGGAAAAAAAAGGAAAAACCAAGCTGTGTGCTTTCTTACAGCTACTGTTTCCCATTGTGGATGTTACCATTATCTTTACATATGAAGAGAGATTGAAATAATCTAGAGAGATCTCCCACACTACAACACTGAGATAAAGAAGAACTTAAAAGAAACACCACACGGTCTGGCATCAAATTAAATGGGGAAGAACAGAGTCATGTTTCCCGGGGGAAGGAGACAGAACATTATGGGGTTAGTCACACTATTAGTGAGGCCAATAATGCCACTTAGAAGAAAACTAAGTGTGATATACACCTAAAGTTTTCCTACCATTTCAGTCTGGCAGCGAGACATACTGGTGTACTGAAGTCATACAGCAACAGCACAATTCTAACAGATAAAAACAGTGAAAAAGGAATTCAGCCATTTAGGTATCTTTTTTCAACAATTCAGCAAAACAGCTGAATATGTGAAATCTGAGCCCAAAACGTGACTGTCGTAATTAAAATTATATGCAAACTCTGTATGTGATACTTATTTTAAAGTATAATAATATGTCAGAATATACTTATATTTGAATATTCTCATATTCCCATTATATTCCACTCATTTTTACCCACAGTCAGAGGACTAACAATTTAGACAGAATGGCTCAGAAAACAGCAGGTTTTTAATTACAGATGTTCCTAGTGCCGTTAATATAATCAGCTGCCTCAGGAACAGTGTTAAGGTGCAAGAGCTACTGGTAAATTGCACTGAAATAAACTGGTTTAAAAATAATGCCTACTGAAAGATACAAGAAAACAAGCATGGTCAAATGGCTTATTCACAGAACCATAAAAAACTCCTAAATTGTAAACCAGCTGTGCTGCTGAATTAGCATCTGTATTTCAGTCAGGTCACAAGCCTGTTGTGTCTCAATATCTGGAGCTGTGAAAGGAAAATAAACAATATTTATCTTTTTACTTCATGAGGCTTTGGCTATACACTCTTTGGGGCCGGTAATGGGGCTCTCATCCTACCCTTCTAATGACTGAGCATGTGACAACACAAAAAAATACTATTTAGGATGATGCAAGAGGAAAAAATATTTGGGCAATACATTAGGTTCTAGTTAGGAGTCGTCTAACACTAATGCATTGTATTGTCCAATTTCCACTATTGTTTTTGTTACACTTTACCAGACCAGAAATTAATGAAAGAACATACCAGGCTCATGAACTTTTATAAATTCTTTATAATGGCTAAGTTTGTTCTAAGTAGACTAATAAAGAGCAGGACACTGAATATTAAGTGAGTAGACAGGCTCTAGAAAGTATTTTCTTTAAAATCAGCAATGAAATGAGTTGGGGGGACAAGAAGGGCAGTACAGTTTTCAGTGAGTGTGCAGAAGGCGGAAAATCAAAGCAAAACAAACAAAGCAGAATGAAATAAAATAAACAAAAACCCAAAACAAACAAAAACAAACAAACAAACAAACAACAACAAAACAGGAGGGAGGCATTGTGAAACAGCTTCACATGGGAAATTGTCCTCTTCTTTCCTTACTGATAAATAAACTGATAAAGTTGGAGGTATATTTTAAGATAAGAAACCAAAATAATTCCTATCCGAATTAAATTTACAAAGCAATGTATATTACAAAATTAAACATGCAGATAAAGGTTTTTACTGAGGCTATGAACTTCTCCACACCTTATTGTAAAAGATTTGCATTTTTCCTTCAAGGGAGGGAGGAATTAAAGAAGGAAGGAAGGAAACAAGGAAGCACAGAAGCAAGGAAGGAAGGGGACAATTTCCCATGTGAACTGTGAAGCTGTTTCACAATGCCTTCCAAATCACCTCAGCTAGGATGAATTTTGCTCTATGACTGCACGGACTACAGGTCTAGTACCCTTCAAATGGTGGCACATATCACAGTCGTACAGATGCTTAAGGCCTCCTTGTCCTCCCCTGTAATGGTAGGAAAGGAAAGATCCCTATCTTGACTCCTTTACAGTTCAACACTAGTTTTGGAAAGGCACAGGAGAAGGACTGTTTTGCAGGCTGCAGTCTGCAAAAGTCTTTACTTCTACAGACTTCAAAGTCTTGAAGACCACAGTTGCAGCATGCAACTTTCTACTCTGTGCACAGATTAGAAAAAATTCCACTTGTCAAGTGCTCCTGGGCAACACCTGTATTATTCAAACAATTAGACGCTAGCCTGAACTTGGCACCAGAAGCAGCCCTCCTAGCACAGGCACAACATTTCATAAAAGGCTGAGGCTTACTTTTCGAGCTTCACAGACTAATGCATAACCCACTGCATGATTCATTTAAAGACTCTCTTTTACTAGACAACTTAGCATTTCAATAATCAAACTAGACTCTCAGAGAGCCAGGAAGGGTATGAAGGGTTGGCTCCTTCCTACATAACAGTGCCAGAGTCCACAAACAAGGTCAGCAGTAAAAGGGGTTTTGGAAAGAATACCAGTAAGTTAATTAACCGATTCAGATAAAACTCTGAGCTAATCCTGGAAATGAACTTAAGCTGCCAAGCATCAAGAAGGGAAAACACTCTTATGTGTTTTGTGTTTAGCTACTATTCCCAAGAACCTTCAGAAACTCAAAAGATCTACCACTGTTTCGACACTATGGTTGGATGAAGTGTACAGAAGACATCAACTATCAAGCCACACACAAATTTTGACAAATGATATCACATACATGCACAACACTTACATAGCACCTGTAGACACATGTACACCACTGATACTGGGTTCAGGCCTTCATCAGTAACTATAGGTAGCAAAGTCTGTCTTTTGGCAGACAGGGGCTGATCAAAGTTTCTATGAGCGCTGCCATCTGAAATGCTGTTAGAGATTATTTCTTTGCTCATAAGGAATTCAAACTGAGAGGAAAAGGAGTGGATAGTCCACAGAAAGACAGACTGACAAATATTTCCTTTGCTGGTACACATTTTACCATTAGCATCCTCAACTTTGTGAATATTCGCAGTGATGCAGGAGTGCTGAAAGATCGTAACCTGTAAGCAGGACTATATTGCAACTTCTACAGTATTTCTTGTGGATTAGAAACATTCAAATGTTAAGTCAAAACCAAAGAAATAGCTGAGTACATGGAATGGTGGAGGCAAAAACTAATCTCAATGGGTTGGAATATTGTGGAATTCAGGTCTAGGATACAACGAAGACTTGCGTTTGTCTAAATAGTCTAAACAAAACAATAAGGCAGTTCTCTTGTAAAAGGCTCTCATAAGAAGTGTCCTTCAAGAGGAACAGGAAAGAGAGGTGGATTAGGGGTAAAAACTGGATTTACATAGTGTAACAATGGATAATGAACATTAACTACCTCAAATAAATGGGGCAATGTGCCTTTGAAGTCTGTGCCCTTCTCCACAAAATCTCATGAAAAAGCATATGTGTGTCAGTCACTACCAAGGAGGAAGAAAGCGGATAACTTCTGTTTTATTTTGGCTTTTCTGAAGGAATTTACCTGGAGACACAATAACATTCTCTACTTCAGCTGAATTCTTACTTTTCGATCTGTTAGTACCCTTTCATTTATATCACAAACATGCCTTTGTAATCCCTCACGGTTCTCAAAGCCTGATCATGGCATCCACTTCCCTGGGGATGTGATTATGTTGTATGCACAACCAGTTAGCAACCTGAAAGTGGTAAAGCATCTGAAAGTGGTTGCCAGTTCTACGACCACCTTCACTACCAACTGTTCCCCTTCATTTCCCAGTTTCTCCTTGATGCCACAAAAAATCCAACAGCAAAGTACCACTTAGTCCCACACTAAAAAGGAGAATTTGGCAGAGAAATTGCCTAAGAAAAGGAAAGGAATACAACTCCTTTGAAAGTATCTCCAGCTCTGTATGGTTTCTGCAGTTTAGATACTGCAGAATGTTTTCTCCCGTTCTCTTATCTGTTACCCAGCCTTCAACCTGATGCTGAGATAGAAAACTGATTTTGGGACTTGTGAAAAATCATAGCTTCAATGACAGAATATAAATTCTGTTACATACATAGATACATCTGAATTACACACACAGAGAAATTATGTGGTTGGATATATAAATCTAACTGTATTTGTCTCTTACTTTTTTACAAAATATAAATATTTTCAGTTATGGATTTGAGCTTTACAGGCCTACATCTTCCCAAAAATAGACATATTTCAAATCCTACTAATAAACTTAGAGGAAAATACCTATAACTACATTATTATTGCCATCTAAGATAAACCTTAATGCACAGTTAGGAAGTGACATAAGATTAAGACTGTTATACTTGTTGCTTGTCTAGTCAGAAATCCCACCATCTTTATCTCTTTAAAAAGATAGACTTTCATGTAAAAAGACATATATCTCTTTAATAAAGCAGAGATGTTATTAAAAGCCAGCCCTTGTCAGCAAAGCTTATCGTCTATGTGATATAAACCTTAAACGCAGTAGTTACTATTTCAGAAAGAATACAAAAGCCAGATCAAAATAATACAAGACTGAGACTCACAAACCTAAGGAAATTATTTCAAACTGCCCACAGAATATGAAATTATCTTTTTATACAACTCACTGCATTTTACCTAGGTAATGTGGTCCACATGGCAAAGTACAGCTCTAAAATAATTCATTGTTCAAAGATCCTTATCAGCTGCAAAGCCAAAGCTGGAGCAGGGCCATATCAGCTGCAGAGCTGACACATAACAGAGTGAAGAGTGGAAAGGACAGATTGCAGTGTCTCCCCAGTCTACTGCTGCTATTGCAAAACACCAATCTCTGAATTTCCATCCAGTTTGTTATGTGAAAGTCAGTTTATTATTCAAAGGGAAATATTATTGCATTTTAGTATGAAAAAGCATGATATAGAAAATACATTGACTCCTTCAAAGGCAGAGAGGCCCTGCAGAGAGACCTTGACAAATTAGAGGGCTGGGTAACCACCAACCGGTGGTTCAACAACGGAAAGTGGCAGATTCTGCACTTTCTGGGGCAACCCTGGATGTACTGCGGAATGAGATGCTGGAAAGCAGTGCCCTGGCAGCCAGGAGGGCCAACTGTGTCCTGGGGGGCATCAGGCACAGCATCACCAGCCAGTCAAGGGAGGTGATTGTGCTGCTCTGCTCTGCACTGGTGCTACCTCACCCTGAATATTGTGGCAGTTTTGGGCACCACAACATAGAAAGATATTAAGCCATTAGAGAGTGTCCAAAGGAGGGCAGTGAAGACAGTGAAAGGCCTTGAGGGGAAGCCTTTTGAGGAGTGGCTGAGGTCACTTGGTGTGTTCAGCCTGGAGAAGAGAAGATGGAGGGGAGACCTCATTGCAGTCTACAACTTCCTCGTGAGGGGAAGAAGAGGGGTAGACACTGATTTCTTCTCTATGGTGACCAGTGACAGACCTGAGGACATGGCCTGAAGGGGCATTTAGGTTGGATAGTAGAAAAAGTTCTTCACTCAGAGGGTGGTTGAGCACTGGAACAGGCTCCCCAGGGAAGCTGTCACAGCACCAGGACTGACAGAGGTCAAGAAGCATTTGGATGATACTTGGGCATGTGGTGTGGTTCTTGGGGATGTCTTGTGCAGAGCTAAGATTTAGACTAGATGATCCTCATAGGTTCCTTCCAACTCAGCATATTCTGTGATTCTGTGAAGAATGGTTCTCCTGTAAGGAGATCCTTATTATCTGCTGCTCTTTTTTGAAGTTTGTGAGATTTCAGAAAGTAATGTATTAATGTAGATTTGGTGTCTAAGTTTACCATATGCATCTGAAAATGCTGATGTAATTGTATACAACAAGGTATAAAAAAAAATTCTCCTAAAAAAAATCGACTAGGTACATTCTGTATTTATTTCACTCATCTAAATTATAATTCAAATTGCATTTAATAAAAAGCAGATATGTGCATGACTGGCAAAACTCCACCATATTTATTTATAAATAATCAGCTTTAAATGTAGAAATTGCTAAAACTTGCTAAAAGAAAATAAAAAACACTAAAAATCACTAAGTTGCTTTAGATGTTCAGTGCATCTCAGACATGCATTTTTAGAAGAGCTTATGCCAAAATGCAGCTACAATTCCATTACAAAATGGGGAACTCTAGAAAACAGAAACTCCAGAACACACCGGCAACCTCCTGGCAAAAGCAGAGCTATTAACATGATGTGTCTCCTCTGCTGTGGGATCCAGCTCTCCGTCCCCAGCACCACTGCCAACCAGGACTGCCACCTGCTGACCATCTTCCTTGCTAGGTCTGTAACTGCAGCAGTAATTAATGTGCCAGATGATTAGAGGATGCACTTGGCATTAGATGCAGTTTGGAAACAATGTATAAGGCTCTTGTTGAAAGAAGAAAACTTTCAAAATGTGTTTTAAAGAAAAGGGAAAATTAAGAATTTTAATCTGTCCCAATGCATCATGCCTGAATAATGGCTCTGCTATTACTGAGCAATTGTGCCAATTTACCTAAATGACCGTAAGATATAAACCTAAGTTACTGAGGAAATTTATATATTAAGGGGGAAAAAAGTAATCCTTTTTACAGTAAAATCTTTTATAAGTATTAAAATAATCCACAAATCAAAATATCCTATAAATGTACTCTCAAAAGACAAAGTGCATTACTTTATTATTTTGCCAAAGTAATGTTAACTTGAATTAAAAAAAAAAAGCACTGATTTGTAAAAATGGCCATAGTACATTTCAGCCTCGTATTTAGAAATAATACAGACAAGAATTCACGATAAAATTTAAAATATACATTACCAATATGATCTAAACCACAAAGGTAAATCCAAATAAACATTATAAAAATAAATTATTGAAGCATATTCTGAAATATATGCACGCTCTCTACTTTTAAGTTACTCTTTATTACTCACTCTCAGTAACAGTACATTTCCCACAGGGATCGATTATGTAAATCTGTAACATATAAAATAAATGTATGAAGTACAGTTGAAACAAAAGACCAGAATTCAGACTCAACTTTAATATAACTGAAAGTATATTATACCAACTACCATTTTCCCTCCAAACTTTCTTCAGTCTCTAATTACATGACAACAGCAAAACCTATGAATATAATTTTTGAAACTGTCTACACTTTAAGACTCTTAATAGAATTGTAAATTGAAAGAGCAAACAAATTCTCCTGCAATGAGTCATACTTTGCAGTAATATTTTAGGAAGAAATATTTCATGGTAACAGATATAGATCCTGATATTCTCTTTGGAGTCTCATTCATCACATGCATCTGAATATTTAATATGCTGACAAGCAGTCATGACAGCTTCCTTCTTCGTACCACATAAAATTTTTGAAGACAGTGGTCTTAGAATTCAACTAAGAAAGTGAAAATAACAAACACAGTATCCCACAGCTTGTGTTCTTACCAAAATTCTCATAATGTTATGACTGAGGAAATATCAGTCGAGTATTCCTAATGTGTGTTTCCACCTTTCACATATCTAGAACTTGATAAATATGTTAATGTTGCTCTGCACTGTGAATACAAACATTCAAAAAGACCTATCAAAAGTTAATACATCTGCTATTTGATTATTTTTCTGTGTAGCACAGTATGTCCATTTTGAACTTTTTAACATAATTTAGGTTCTGAATATTATTTTTATATATGGGATGGAAGCAGGGACTCACTGCTGAAGGTGATACAAAGAGCAAAAAATTAGTTCTTTCACTCAAAAGATTTTATCTCCTTCACAGGGCATTCAGAAGCAGGAACTTATTGAATAAGTTGCTATCACTGTTTCTTACACTGGAGGTAAGGTTGCTTAAAGTATTAATCTGATGATCTGAGGAGTAAAATCCATAAGCTTATACACATAATGCAGGATGCCTACTTTTCTTTTATAATTCAAATAAAAAGCAACCTCTGTTTGTCTTGAGAGATCTGAGAGATTTTCTTGTCTGGAATATCTACTGTGTACCTTATGCATTTTGATATATAAACTGGTACAAAAATGTTTCCTGGCATCAATCTGATCTCAAATGAAGCAACATCAAAACACAGATAAACTGATGCTTTTAACTTCTCATCAGATTAGTATATTGTCTTTCTAGGGAAGACCTCTCATCATTTCAATATATATTACACACCCTGAAGTGGATTCTACAAGGAAAGAAAGAGATAGCAATTCACTAGCCACCATAATGCACATGGCATATGCTGAAATTTTCCTTTTTACTGAAAAGGCAGTATGAATTACAAGCGGAAGATCTGACAAATTATTATCTCATTTTCTGCTGCTGAGAGTTTGTTATGATCCCTGTGAAGCAACTTGCCTCAGCCTCAGGATTTACTGATTCGGCTGTAACACCAGCATTCCCCCATCAAGACGGTTTCCATACTCCCACTTCACTGCTCTTCCCTACCATTGATCCTGACTGCTATGCATCTGACTCTGACTACCCTGGGTGGTCTCATGTCAGATCCCAGCGATCAGTGTCTCTCTCAACCAGTTGCCTTCTGGGGGGACTCCTATCAGCTGTGCTCTTACATTTATCTGACAACTTTATTAGCTGGCTCTGATAGCGCTTCAGAACATCTTCATGGTGCACACAACCTTCCTCAAACAATCCCACCTTTGTAGTTGACTTAGAACAAATAATTCTCTGAACATGTCAGCTTTTATACTCAATAATAAGGTTGAAACAAAGAGAAATTTCACATTATGTGCAAGCCGGGGGTTAGTTTTCATGTTTGGGCTCAAAAAATCAATCCTGGATTGATTTTTGTGTATATATTGTTATTGTCAGAGGATTAATTGATGAATTTTTCATTTGATGAGTCAAGTGAACCAGGCTCCAAGACATACAGTGAGGAGAATTTTAATTTACTCTGCTTCTTTGTGCTAAGCAGCAACATTATCAACACTTTCTTAGATTTCTCCTACTCAAAAACAATGTTTTAGAGTATGTTTGAGTGCAAAGCTGAATTTCTGAATATATGCACATCCCACATTAAAACTTGCCTAAATTAGATGTTTCTGAATGGATTTTCATTTGGTTTTTTTGGAAGCACCCTTTAGTTTCAAAAGTTCTAAGCAGATTTTCCCACTTACTATCATAACATATTTGAAATTCAGACTTTAGAAAAACCAAGTCTAGTTAAACACAAGAAATCCCAATTCAACAGAAAGTATAACCTCACATTTCACTTATCCTATACTAGCTTGTTTTTTTTTAACCACAGCTTTCATATGCAAAAAATGCAAAGCCTCACAATTTAAGTGTACCTTTTTTTATTGTAAACTCTACATTAGAAGTCCATCTTCTAATCTCTGATGCACTGTGGTGTTTTGGTAAACAAACACTGAAATGTAGAAATTGTTTAGGCTCAGAGTCCCTCTAGCTTATCTGCTGAACACAACAGGCCAGAAGTGTAGTGTGCAGGTTAAAACTCATAGTCTCTTTTTGTAAATTGGTGTAAATGTGTCACTGTACATTAAACTCTCTCAGTCCTGGATGGCTCCATATGAAATACTGGTTTTGAAGCAGGAGAAGGGCTCACTGCTTGCTCTGGTTTCCAGACAAGTCTGCAAGGCTTTATTCAATACCCTGGCATGTCTGGAGTACAGGAGGTGCAACTGCATTTTCCCAGGCCAGGAAAGAAGGCATAAAAAAATAGCAAAGGAGGGTCCCTTATAATCCAACATGAGCTTCCTGCAAAGTTTAGGTTTGCTTCAGCATAAGAAAGCAAATCCAGTGCAGGACAGGTTGCAACCACAGACAAACACCAGCAAGACAAGGGCGTTCAGTTACGCAGATGAAAGGATAACCAGAAGCAAGGATTATTATTATTATTATAGCTAAGACAGAAAGCACATAAATATATAGACTTTTCCTAAACCATCACAAATTTTCCTAGACTGTGTTCGTCCAACAGCTTTCTACAGAAAGATCTACATACCTTAGGAACAGCAAACAGCAATTCTTGATTGCTATTTAATTATGGGCATTTCAGCAACACTCAGGAAGCCCCACAAGAAACAATACTGCTCTGTACACAGTGCTTTAGAAACACATCAGAAGCTTTCTACTCTACAAAATCAACATTTAAATCTGTGCTGAGATTCACAGAGAAAGTATCACTAAATAAGAATGACCAAGGCAAACAAAGGAGCAAAAAAAAGGGGCATTAAAAACAAATGAGATGCTCTAGAAGTACAACCAGTTTAAAGATCAAGCCAAAAGCCAGTCTGCAAGTCAGTATAACCACCCTCTGTGGTATTTGAAAAGCCATGGCAATCAGGGTAAGTCCCAGGTGACTGGAAAAGGGGAAACATTGCACTCATCCTTAAAAAGGGTGGAAAGGAGGACCCTGGGAACTACCAACCTGTCAGCTTCCCCTCTGTGCCCTAGAAGAACATAGACCAGATCCTCTTATAAGCAATGGTAAGGCACATACAGGACAGGGACGTGATTCAGGGCAGACAGTGCGGCTTTACCAAGGGAAAGTCCTGCCTGACCAAACCAGTGGCCTTCCATGATGGGGTGACTACATCAGTGGACAAGTAAAGGGCTATAGATGTCATTTATCTGGGCTTTTGTAAAGCCTTTGGCATGGTCGCCCACATGTAGTTTAGTCCCTAAACTACAGAGAGATGGATCTGATGAGTGGATTGTTGGACAATGGAGAAACTGGTTGGAGAGTCACATTCACAGGATAGTGGTCAATGGCTCAGAGTCCCAATGGACATCAGTGACAAGTGGAGTTCTTCAGGGGTCTGTATTCGGAGCAGTGTTATTTAATATCTTCATTATCACACAAATGAAGGGATTGAGTGCACCCTCAGCAAATTTGCAGATGACACCAAGCTAAGTGGTGCTACTGCCATGCAGAGGGACCTGGACAAGCTCAAGAAACTTGTGGGAACAAGACCTGCAGCAATCTCATGAGGTTTAATATGATCAAGTGCAAGGTGCTGCACGTGGGTTGAGGCAACCCCCAGTATCAATGCAGGCTGGGGGATAAACAGATCGAGAGCAGCCCTGCCAAGAACAACTTGGGGCTGCTGGTGGATGAGCAGCTGGATATGAGCCATTAATGTGCACTTGCAGCCCAGAAAGCCAAACGTTGTGGGCTTCATCAAAAGCAGCATGGCCAAGAGGTCAAAGGAAGTGATGCTGCCCCTCTAGTCTGTGCTGGTGAGACCTCACCTGCAGCTCTACATCCAGCTCTGTGGTCCCCAGCACAGGAAGGACATCAGTGTGTTGGAGCGAATCCAGAAGAGGTCAGCAAGATGACCAGAGGGATGGAGCACCTCTCCTATGAAGACAGGCTCCTATGAGAGAATTGGGATTGTTCAGTACAAAAAAGAAAAGGCTGACTGTGGCCTTCAAGTACCTAAGGGCAACTGGGAAGAAAGATGGAGATGGGCTTTTCACAAGAGCATGCAGTGACAGGACAAGGGGGAATGGATTCAAATTGACAGAGGATAGGTTTAGTTTAGATTAGATATCAGGAAAAAATTCTTTACTGTGAGGGTGGTGAGACACCTGGAACAGGTTGCCCAGAGAAGTTGTGGATGCCCCAACTGGAGGTTGTTCAACGCCAAGCTGAATGGAGCTCTGAGCAACCTGGTCTAGAGAAAGGCATGCCTGCCCATGGCAGGGGTGAAAGAACAAGATGATTTTCCAAATCAACCCATTCTAAGATTCTATGGAGAGAAAGCCATTAATAGAGGTTAATAAAAACCCAAAGTATTTGGTGGCTTCTTTTACTGAACACTGACAAGGCTTTTTCCACAGCATTTAACCTCTGCAACACATTTAAATAACCACTCATTTCCCTCCAACAAAAGTGTCCTACTGGCTCATCTCAGTCCTGCTGTTACTTCTCAGACATGCTGAATATGAAACTGATACTAATCTGGAATCTCCGAGTGCTCTTTTTGACCATTTTACCATCTGGCTTCTTTCCTCCACTGAAATTCAATTTCTCACTGAACCATTCTCACTAAAGTTACTCAAACAGTAACATATAATATAATGGCCAGCCTTTGCGAACGAAGATCCAGGGAAGGTCTTTACACCTTCCAGCCTGCGCATTGGATTTTTTAGGTGAGACACAGTGTGCGCGGAACTGAGCCCACCCTTTAATCCTAAGGTTCATCTGCCAGGGCCAAGCACGCTTGGACAGTGGCAGCGAGGTCCTCAGGACGTAGATGGATTGCCTTACAGGGCTAACGAGCTCCATCTGCCCGGGGAGTGGCCCCGACCGGGAATCGAACCCGGGTATCGGCGTTGACAGCGCCGCGGCTTAACCACTTCACCACCAGGGGCACTCAAACAGTAACATATTGCCATGCCAAATCTCAGCCCTCATCTGTACTTCTGCTGTGCATGACAGTCATGAAATGAGACACTACTCTTACAGCTCTTCTTCATGTCCACTTTGTGGGTTATAATCCCCTCCTCTGCAATGTCTTACTATTTGATTTGCTTTACCTTTATCATCCTCACCCACCATCATCCTGATTCATTCTCATGTTACTATTACACTCAACACTGATGACACTCACCTCTGTTTTCTTGAACACAGTATCACACAATACAAGAATTCATGACTACTCTGGTAAAAACTGTGCATCTTCCAAGGATGAACACTACAGTACCTAAATGGAATAGCCTAAGTTCTTCCCAAACTCTAAAGGAATTTTCAGAGTCAGGTTTAAATCCAGAAAGTTATACAGTGAAAAATCTTACCGTATGTCCTAATGCACACTCCAATAGCTTCATGTCCAGATGCCACCTTTATTGGTATAAGCTGAGCTTAAAAAGTAATGTGTACCTTAGTTTTGGCTTCATGCATAGTCTGGTTTAAGCACTATCATGACCAGTTCATTAATTAATGCACTCTTCAAGAACAAATGAAGACAAAATCACTAAATCTGCAGCATCACCTTCAGATGATCATGAAAATGTGTTCAGTCCTTTTATCCACCCTCTGAAAGACTCTGACTTCCTACAAGCTGGTATTTTGGGCCATCCCATCAATCCAAAATACCATTCTTCTATCTATCGCCATAAAAATCAACCTGACACAACTCACTCCTGCTTTTACTACTTGAATAACATCTTCCCATCTTCTGACTTCTCTCTTCCAAGTTCTCCTACAATAAATAATGTCCTCACTCATTCTGCTTATTTTGGAGCCTCTGTTCATTACACTCTGACAGCCAGGTTATTTTAACTTTTTAATTTACTCCTAATTAAAACAAACTTCTGTCATATGCCCACTTAAGTAAGAAAATCACTTTAGGTAATACATCACAATCAAATAATTAGCACATTAAGTAATCAGATCTACGTATGAAGGCAACACACATTCTTATAATCCTTTCCATTGCTTCCCACGCCCAAAATCACATCTCTGGACTGTTCCCATGGCACAGGACATTCCCACAAATAAAGATACTGCCCAGATCAAGGATTTAGTATTAAAATACTAATTGATAACATGTTCCTTATTTCCTCAGTTTTTTCTAATCCTTCACAAGAGAATTTTCAAATGTCACCTAGCTGATCTCATTTATTCATTTATTGCCTATCAAATTAGGTGAGAAAAGGCATAATTATTCCTATTTGCTATAGGTACATCTTCTTGTTAACACGGTTTCCTTAAAATACTCTAAAGATTTGGGTTTTAACTATATTTATAGAATCATAGAATCACTTAGGTTGGAAAAGACCCCTAAGATTATCAAGTCTAACTGTTAACCCAGCACTGCCAAGCCCACCACTAAACCATGTCCTGAAATGCCACATCTATACATCTTTTAAATCCCTCCAGGGATGATGACTCGCTCCACCACTGCCCTGGGCAGCTTGTGTTGGGGCTTGATAACATTTTTGGTCACGAATTTTTTCCTAATATGCAAACTAAACCTACCTGGGCATAACTTGAGGCTATTTAATTTCATCTTATCACTTGTTACCTAGGAGAAGAGACTAATGCCCACCTGGTTACAACTTCTTTCAGGTGGCTGTAGAGAGTGACAAAGTCCCCCCGAGACTCCTTTTCACCATGTTGAACACTCCAGCTCCCTCAGCCACTTTTCATCAGATTTGTGCTCCAGACCCTCCCCTAGCTCTGCTGCACTTCACTGGACTTGCTCCAACACAGCACATGTCTTTCTTGTCATGAGGGCTCCAAAACTAAACACAGGATTTGATGTACAACCTCACCAGTGCGTGCTGGTGAGGCGGGCCACACTATTTTTGCTAAAGGCCAGGATGCTGTTGGCCTTTTGGCCACCTGCTCACACTGCTGGCTTATGTTCAGCCCCTGTTGACCTGCACTCCCAAGTCCTTTTCTGCTTTGCTCCCAGCCTGCAGCACTGCATAGGATTGTTGTATCCTGAGTGAAGGATTTGGCACTTCACCTTATTGAACCTCATACGACCGGCCTCAGCAACCCCCAGTATCAACCAGATACTGGGTATTGACCCAGATGTGAATTTAGCTCCTTATTCGTTGTCTTATCGAAAAGCTGTTTCTTCCATCTCTTTCTTGTCCTTGTAATGGCCGATGAAAATATAGTCTGGTGTTATTACAGATTTAGTTTTCCTTTCTTTGCTATTTAATACACTGCTTTAACAGAGGTTTTTTAATTTACTAGTAAGAAGCTGACTCTCTCCTCCCACAGGCTTCTTGAGAAATATATTTGAATATGATGTGAGATTATAACCATTGTTCATTTATGCATTACATCATATTCATATTCAATAGCTAATCTGAAGTCCAAACACAAACAATTCCAAACACACTGTGGCTAATCAGTTAAAAGTTAAGTTTACATCCTAGAATAAGTTTTTTCTGTTCTCCTCAAACTTGCATCCACTCGTTCCATACAAAAGTGAGAACACTGAGAAAATCCATGTCCATCAAAGCAGAAATGTTTTGCCAAATTATTTCTCTTAACTTCCTACATAATCTCTTGAAAATTGTTTAGGACATTTCCTCAGTGTAAAGTTTATACAGGTAGTTTTCTACTAAGACTGTCATAATAATTTTCCAAATTGCTAGCATGTACCTTTTTTCCTTTCTCATCTGCTACATCTCCAAGTCAAAACATTTTTACATACAATCAACATCATTTTTATTATACAACTAATCATCCAGTAAATAACAGGGAATAGAGGAGAGAGGAAGAACAGAAGAATTTTATTCCTTGGGTTTGGGTTCTCTCTCATTTCTGCACTGTGCCTTGCACAAACTCCTATAAAATTGGCAGATTTGGACTTTTCATTTTCTTGCTTGAGCTGCACCAAACTGTTCTTTAAATTCGTTTGGAATTTCTTATAAATAGCTGAAAAGAAAAACAGGCTCTTTAAGTCTTAAGAATAAAGCTCCTAATCATCCGAATTTTTTACTCATCTTTGTTTATCTGGACTTTCTACAAAATATAACTTCCTTTATTCACAGAGCGCAGTATTTTTCTATGAAAGTGGCTGCTGATCACAGCATTTCTTTAACATTTGGTTTGAGGTTTGGAGATTTCTGCAGATTAGCTCAACTAAACTCTGGCTTTGGGCAAACACATTCTACCTTCAGGATTTTTTTATCTAAGCGGCGAACTATTTTTGCACAGTGAATTGTCTACAAAATTTGCAGCTGATGTCCAGGAACAGAACACAGCAGTAATTTTTGCAGTAATTTTTAAACCACAGAAGCATACAGCACCAAGTGAGTGAAATGCAAAGGATGGCAACTGCTGATCTAGCTTGTCGTCTATACAGAATATAAAAACTGAATGACAAATTCCTGTACCAAACAGAACTTAAAGGGATACTGTACATTTGATTTCAATGACCCCTTTAGTCTGGTTATAGATTTGTAAGAGAGATAGCTGCAGTCCAAATTATTATAAATTTTTGCTCTAAAAATACTATTAGGTATTTATAGGGACTACAAACATATACACCTTCTAATTGTTTTTTTAAAAACCCATTCTTTTACAATTACTAGAAATAATCACAGCTCAAAAAGAAAGCTCAGAAGCTTATGGGAAGCAAACATAAAATACATAGATCAAGAAAAAAAAACCAGACAACAAGCACCTTTTTTTTTTTTTTTTTTTTTTTTTTTTAGGTTAAAGGTATAATAAATTGAAAATATGAAAATAAATTCTATTTGAATTTGGCTGAATTTATAAGACAACTTGGACTTAGTAATTTAAAAAGCAAAATACTTGAATGCTATATAAAATGTTAAAAAAAGAAAATGATGGATGTAAAAGATGAGACTCTTCTCTCAATTGTAACCAGATACAAATGGCAGCATTGTGTAAACACTCTTTTGTCTGTTTGACTTTCCAGCCTTTCTGACAAACTTTACCAAACTTTCGAGCTCTTTTGGCTCTGCCCAAAGCAATATCAAGCAAACCAGCTCCATTCCATTTCACGTAGAGAATCTATACATCTGTCTAGAACTAATTTTAGTTACTAAATGCAACGATATTAAAAAAAAAGAGTAACTGCCAGACAGCTATTAAAGAACAGAATTTGAAATACAATGGTCCAGTCTTCACTTGTTAAAAGGATGAATATTTCAAAATTAATTTACTCAGTTTAAATATACATATAAGTAGTTGCACTGCAGAGGTGTGATAATATTTGGGAAAAAATTATACACAAATTTTTACTTCACCAACAATTATGAGATTTTAAAAGACAGAACATTTAACACTTTACCATTAAAACAGTGCACATTATGATTAATTTAGTACAACGCAATGCAAGTCAGCATTGGATGGATAACTTCCAATAACTGGACACATTATCACCAGTATGCAAAATCAGAAAATCCTCAGGCCAGATATGCAATCACCTACATTTATGATGAAGTATCACTGCCATCCCCACAGTCAAGTCAGCTACACTGAGACCTCTATGAGTACACATAGGAGCAATCTAAGAGCATCGTGCCTGACACAGTACTACTTTTAAGAAGAATTTTCAAAGTTCCCTTTCAAGCCTGTTTCTTAGCACTGAATGCTCTCTTCTAGCTATGGGTTCCAAAGGGTAAAGAGGCAGAAAAGGCAGGGTCCACACACAATCTTTAGCTACTTCTATAAATACTACATTGTAACAGTAAAAAATTTTAAGACACAAAGAAGGGGAAATGTTCAAAACAAAGTGGTAAAGTGCTTATACAAGAATGAGAACAATAAATAATAATAATAATAATAATAATAATAATAATAATAATAATAATAATAATAATAATATCTTAACTCTCACATGATAAGGTTATAATTCCTCAAAGTGCAAGAAAATTATTTTGGTACAGCAAGAATTTGAGCACTCTTCCTCATCCTTTTTACTGCCAGTACTTTTTCTAGTTTTTTACTTTCTTTTACTGGCACATTTGTACTAAGAGAAATCATCCATATCTATTTTAAGACAAATCTGATGTTGCTGGTTAAGTTTCTAAGTGAAGTAACAAAAGCTAACATTTGTAAAAGAAATTAATGTTACCACACTTGGGCTAAACTGGGTTTATACAAACAAACAATCAAACAAACAAAATTAACAACAAGTAAGCAAAAAAAGTAGTGGTATAAAGCATTCCGGGAATCCTAACAAGACAAAAGCTGCCTCTGTAATTGGAAAGCATCAGCCCTACAATCCTTCAAGGTGACATGTTGTAGAGGCAAAGGGGAAGCACTGTATCTGTGGCAGGTGCAGAATGTTTAATCTCGTGTTAAAAGGCCACCATTCCTAGCACATGGCAATTGGGCTAACAGGATTGACGCTGGGGAACTCGCTCAGCAAGTACACCAACCTCTGAATGGTAGGGGTTTCTTCCAGCAGCTGCCTGAATGTCAATCAGTTGAAGGGGAATGTTACAGGGGTCACAGTTTGGGGCTGGTTCTCTATGCCTGACATTTCTATCCCTTAGTCAGAAAGACAATGAGAGAGATACAAAGCCCAAGCATTACCATAGTCCCATTCAGTGGTACAACAAAATTGAGCGGAGTGGGAAAGGCCTCCAGACACAAAATGATCAACAGAACAACTCAACCTACTCTCCTCAAGGGAAGAACGAGGAAAGTGCCACAGCACTGTGCAGTCCAAGCCTATGGGGACAGTGACAGCTTCACAAGGGAAGGTTAATTTCACACAAAGACATTATTTTTCAGTTGAGCACTAGAGTTTAGTACAGCTTATTTCTAAGCAAAACTGAACATCTACATTTGCCCTTGTGAGCAATGTCCTTTCAGTGTGAAAAGCCCAGATTTAAAAAATTCTAATAGGAAATTGCAAGTCATGGGAACAGTGGTAGAACATTATAAATTAAGAGATTCATAATTTGGTTATAAAAATAATTAATATGATTAGAATATCTATTAACCTGTAAATCCATGAGACAGGCTAATCTAGGAGATAAACTCTAATACCCAGGGAGTAAGTTTCTGACAAAACCACAGCTAGAGCAGTCTTATCACACAGGTCGACAGTCTTCACCATTGTACAGCAGCAAAGTTAAAAACAGTGAAATTTTGCCAAGAAATAAAATATGTAAGATATCAGCATTTAGATGGGGAACTTGGCTTAAGTAAGCTAAACAGAGCAAAATTACTTGAAATCTACCTTTGGCTTTGATACTTCTTCAGTGTCAAACAAATTGCTTAACTTACTTTGCCTCTGTATTTTACCTTCAAGAAAGGATTTGTAATGTTTACTAAAATCCTCTTAGATACAAAAGGATGAAGCATCATGCATGGTACATGTTAGCATAAACCCCATAGTTAATACAGGCTAACTACATATAGTTTAAGTCTGCATGAAAAAAACTAAGTACAAACTGACATCACAAGTTTAATAACCTACAGAGACAGGCAATCAGCGTCTAAAAAGAATGAGGATATACTCAAGAGAAACTAAACACAGTCTGACAACATGGTTTGTCAGGAGTTGGAATTCCACTAAAAACTTCAGCCCTTCCCTTAAAGGAAGACAGGTAATCATGCAGGTCAGTGCCACTAGAGAATATTCATCACCTGGTCCTCATGCGTAAACAAGATGCAAAACAACAAAACTGCACATTCACCTGAAAGAACTGAGTCTTGAGATCCAGATCTTCTTGAAAAAACTGAATACAGCATATACTTGTGAACAACAGTTTATTTCTGTAACTATGCTTATAGGTTTTGTTCAGTGCTGTCCCTCATTAGTGATCTTTACCCTTCAACATCTCTTTGCATTAGAAAAGGGCACTGAAAACTCATGGTACACCAACAGATTTTCAGCCAGTTCGGAAGCTCAGTTAAGCAAAAATGTTCATAAATCAAACACAAGAGATGTTACATGCCAGAGTGTGAACATTTTGTGGGAACATTTCTCACAGAAACTAAAATTGGATGTCTTAACCTTTTAATCTAAATCAGAACAAATAGCTTACAAATCAAATAGGGGAAAGAAAAATCTCTTTCGTTTCTACATAGTTCATTGACACTAATACAAATAGCAAATTCTGACTGAACAAACGTGAGAAAAAACCCAGAGCTGTTCAGTTGCTGCAAAATTATCCCTCTGAAAGATTTCTGCCTGTGCAATGGCAAACAAACATTTAAAGGTCTGTGTGCATGGCACAAGTGACATGCTAGAAAAGCAGTATCTTCTCAGGGTTTGAAAGGTGGAGATTACTGCTTGGTTGCATGGTCACATGCTTTTTTCAGGAAATAGTATTTTCCTAGTCTTTCAAAAAATGTAAGGAAAGCAGAGGTTTGCATACCCCCACAAGTCAGGGCTATGTACTTCGGAGGTCAAAAATTTTCCTCAAAACTTTCAATATTTTCTATTAGTATCCACCATATATAAACTAATGCTGTTTTATACACAAATGAAGTTGTTAGAAGGTGATTTTTTCATCTGTGACATAGAAGGAGACAGATCAAAGAGTTAAAATAAACCCCTGAAGTGATGGAAATAAAAGTAAGTCTCATATCACATATATTTGGTGCACTACACATTTACAAGAATATATACAAGTTCCACCTGTGTACTTCTGTAGTCTTAGCCACACAGTACTTGGAGACATGGTTAAAAACAAAGGGGGAAAAAACTAGTTATATTGTAATGAATCTCATTTGTGAATACTATAAATGTTAGAACTGCTATATTAGCAGTTCTAATTCACAAAGTACTAGTAGGAATTTTCAAGGAGTAACTTAAAATGATGCAAGTCAAACAGTATGCAATGCAAAAGTAAGCACTATAAATGCATACCTTTCTAGTGCATGAAGTGAATAGTCTGATATGAAAGAAAATAGGGCTAGATTCTTCCTTTGCACAGTTCATTTTTTACAACTGATCTTCAGTTTGCTCAAATATATAACATCACCATAGTCTATTCATTTCCCTGTAAAAGCAGATTTCTCAAAAATAAGATATTATGTCTCTAAGAAAATGTAAATCTTCTTTAGCTAAGCACCAGGCAGTGGAAAAAAAAAATTTAGAAATCACTCATAAGGGATGATATCAAAGCATGAAAAAATGAATGGCTACAAACTAAAGCAAATCTATATCCAGAAATTGTGCATATAAAAATATACTGAAGAAACCAGAACTTCAGTCCTCGTCTTTGGTAGCTTTTGCATACTATTGCTGTTTCCCTTACACTCTTTCACAAAACTGGCCACAGCAAATCTTCAAGCCATTTCAGAGCTACCCTATTTCACCAAAATGGCACATTGTCAATGGCAAACGGACTGTTTCACTTTCACTGCTGGCCCATTTCAGTGTCCCTTGAATGTTTACAGCTACCTAGGCAAAAAGATGGATGTTGTTCTTTGGGGATGGCAAGCTGTTTCACAGTTTAACCCAAAGAAACTCAAAAAAGTATATTATCTCTAAACAATCCTGTCTCTTTTTAAGATTAATATCCCATGACACACTGGAAATATTTTTTTTCAGATTCTGCATAACAAAAAATATATTTTCATAGTGGACTCTAGAAACTTCAGCTTCTGCTTTACTATGAGTAGAAGAAGTAAAACAGACCTTTTCAGATATCATTAGTATTCAGTGTTCTTTTCCATGAGACAGAGCAAACTGTGTAACACTACAGATGGGTGAACTACAGATTCTTGAGAGGATAATGAAAAAACACCATAACAAAAAAAAGCGCATGTTTTCCTATTAACACCCACAGTTTTTGTTTAACTAAATTGGTATATTGAAAATATTATCAACATCGAGACATTGGCCAGGGTGCCAGGAGAAAGGAGTATAATTTTGGGGATTGTCACAGATTTTTCGAATAGCTGGTGTAAGAGCAATAAATTCCCTGCACTTGTTACTGCACATCTCAGTGACCACTACATGTGAAATGTGTTTAATCCTTTTTTCTTCCCTCTGAGAGTTTCTCAGAAGTGGGGCTATGCACAAGCACTGCAATGAGCAAAGTGAATTGTCCCACCTTCGCTGTAATCTCCCTAAAAATGTTAACATCGTTCAGGAAAATAATTTTAAAAATGTACTTTGGAATAAGAATCTGATGTAGTTTCAGATTCGCTATGATTATATCAAAATGGTCTAAGCACAGTCATTCTTCAGAGCCAGTCAGAAAGACAGACTCTAGCCAAAGAACATTTCTCTTTCATCTCAACATCTAAAAAGATTTTTCTGCAGTCAAAAATTCAAAAATCTAAACAGCCCTGCCAAAAGTTGAAGTATTTTGATTCAGAAACACTGACCGTGGAAAGAGCAGGTTCTCTCTTCATGGCAGCATCCTAACAATAGTAGACTTTGTCTTTACAGACTATGACCCCTGCTAGTTTCAACATCTCCAGTTTGGATGCCATCCATAAAAGACAGTACTAAGCACAGCAAAGGCTTTCTAAATGTAATCCCTTGCTGGGTCTGCAGGCATCTTAAGGGTCTGTTCATGTCACCCAGTCAACTGGCCACAGCTCTATTAGCTCCCATTTTGTCTCTCCAGAGCTCTGCATTTCTTCCAGCTCCTTCCAATAGGCAATGCCAGCCACTGGGCAGCAACACCCAAAGTCACCTGAGAAGGCAGCACTGCTCTCAATGCTTTTATTTTGGTCAATCAAGGACCACACTTCTTAACTCTATTTCTGTCTGCATTGACAGGTTACAACTGCATCCAGACAGGTTGCATTAAATTCCCCCTGAAATGTAAGGATTTCTTGACCTTTCCCTAGGCTCTGCTGTTCTATGACCCTTCATTTCCTCTTTCCTCTGGTTTCATAGTGCTATTACCTGATAAAGTAGGTTCCTATCTTTTTCATGTACAAGGGATAGAAGCCATGCCCATTCATGCGCTCTCTCATGAGCGAAAAATATACCCTTTAGTTTCAAACTTTTTAAACTTGCCCTAATTTTTATAACCTCTGGAGAAGCAACTTTATTCACAATCTGGCACACATTTTGTGGGTCACATATCTCGTGTGTTTGTGTCCCGTCTTGTAATGCAAAATGTGCCACTGGGTTCGATTCCCGGTGAGGACACTCCCCGGGCAGATGGAGCTCGTTAGCCCTGTAAGGCAATCCATCTACGTCCTGAGGACCTCGCTGCCACCGTCCAAGCGTGCTTGGCCCTGGCAGATGAACCTTAGGATTAAAGGGTGGGCTCAGTTCCGCGCACACTGTGTCTCACCTAAAAAAAATCCAATGCGCAGGCTGGAAGGTGTAAAGACCTTCCCCGGCTCTTCGTTCGCGAAGACTGGCCATTATATATATATATATACATTATATATATATTATATCTTTGAGAAATAGTCAATACATCTCCTTTTTACTATCTAATAAATTACCAGGTTAAAAGAAAACAGTAACATGAAACAGGACTTTTTCAGTGCTGTAAAACATAATCAGCATTTCCAAAGAATGAAATGCATGTGCAGCTTCCAAACCCAGAAGACGTAAGAAATTAACTATGATTTTACCTGGATCCCCACATCTTATATTAATGCTCATGAAATTGAAAAGTTACAATCAACCAGATAATTAAGATGCACTTACCTTTATCTACACGCACATGTATATACCTGCACATATATACACACACAAAGGTACTTCAAAAAGCAACAGTTTTAAATTGAAAAACACAAACTAGAAAGAAAAAGGCTAAAAAAGAAACTACAAATGTAAAATGATCACACTATGAAAATATTAGCACGAGAAGTAGAAATAAGGTAAAAAATACTGTTGGTTACATTTTCAATTAATCTCTCAAAGAGAAAAAAAAACACTTGACACATGAATGACATTTTCAAAATCTTATTAGATGAAACTGGCAAGAAGTCAAAGTAGCAAATACTTATTTTGATTGTCTTATAGATTATTTCATATTGGAATTCTTGTCAAATCCTAAATAAACTCTCCAAAAATTGATACATATAAGGCTAGAAGTGAGCCCTTCATTTTCACCACAAAAACACTAAGTATTTCTTATTTATCTGAGATGGAAGGTATTTATTTGAACAGCTCAGTCAATTGCACATACTTTTTATTTAAAGCTCCCACTACTCTCCTGTCCTGAAATGTTCCACACCTGTATGAAACTACGTTTAGAAAAATAAATTAAATGTACAGAAAATCTTACAGGACAACATAGATAGGGAAGGTCGATACACGGTATGGGATGAGGGGGGATTAATCTGAATCAAAAATAGCCGGATAGGGTTATTTTAAGATCTGTTTCAAAATGAGGCAAAAAGAAATACTGATCTAACATGGTGAATATAAATACCATGAATAAAATATGAAAAATGCCAATATTAATAAATTAGATTAATGACACTCTTTTGACACTGCTCATATAATCAAAGCCAGTAAATATTTGATTCAATGTGAGGTCTTAATTAATAAATGTTATTTTAATCAGCTGTTAGAAATAACTTTTCAGTATTTCACAATAACAACATTGTATTATTTGAATGGAACTCAGAATCACTTATTTTTATCATCAGATGGTATCAGTTGAATATCAGCACTCAGACGGTCCTAAATTCAGTATAAATATCACTGTTCATGAACCAGGGCTGTCAAGTCTGGAAAATACTGTATCTGATCTCAACCATGCGTGATGTGGAAGGTGCATATTCCACATGAGTAGTTTCTGTACTTCATGGAAAAGCCTCCTGTTATCAGCATTCAAGAACTCATTCCAGAAGACTCAATCATATTACTCCCAATGCTAGAGGAACAGTTGGGATTCAAAACACAGGCTCAGATACGAGGGTCAGCAGAAACTCAATCACCTGTGCACTGAAGCACCATGTACATTTTCTGCTGATATTTTTCAAATGATTTTTAGGGTAAAAAGAACCTTTACTTATTAGCTAAGTATATCTGTTCTCAAGGAAAGCTTAAAATTGCAGTCTCTTTTCAAACCTACAACAAACTCCAAGGAAGAAAACTTTACAATAAATGACAATATTCAATACAGTTACATTTCTTTGGCTTAGGCATTCAGAAGCAAAAAACAGGCTAAGACCATGGCACTATTAAGTGCAACTCTGTCTTTCACAGCTAAAAGAACAATTAAAATTAATTACTACCAAAAAACCACCAAAAAAAAAAAAAAAAAAAGAAGTTGTTTTTCTTCATGTACCAGCAATTATTTACACCCAAGCCTAATTATATCTTCTACCCTCCAAAGCAATCTGAAGTCTCACTGCCTTTGGCACAGCAGAGGTGGAGGCTGCATGTAGTACACAATATAACAGGTTAAGCTATTGCTTCCAATCTCTCCTTTTCCTAAGAGGATTAGCACTGCAATATGCTACAACAAATGGTTGTGAATATGCAAGTCGGTACACCTGGCCTTTCCCAAAAATAATCATCCAGCTGAATAGCCTCAAAACAGGTTTACTCCTTAAATGTTGCTGAGATGAAAGGAAACTAAATTCACAAGGCCAAAATTATTAAAAAAATACATAAAAATCACCTCTACTTTCATATGCTTAAGAATTCTCAGTAACTTCTAGGGTTGAAAAGGTTAAATCAGCATAAGGTATTGTCACCATTCCTTTTTTTTTCTCTAAAGAAATCACTGAAAATTGAAAAATTCCATTTTCCTAATGACATATTTCACCATATTATGCGTAAACTGTTTAATTCTATGCAAAAACATATATTTTTTAAAATAAATATATTCTGTGTAACTCAACTCTTCTGAAGAGGGAGCACAGAGTGAATTCCCTGGGATGGGTGATAATAAGAAAAGTAATACCATTTATTAATTTTGTACCACCCTACAGATTCCTTGAAAAAGAAGAACACGTCTGAATTTCACCACAGAGTGCCACAGGCACGAAGTGCGAGAAACTAAACAAGCACATCCTGAAGGGAGAGAAAATGCCTGCAGCAGCAAATGACCTACTACATACCTCACTCTCAGGTTTTTTGATGTTATAATTTGTTAATTTCAATCACCCACAGTTTCAATTTGTTCTAACAGAATTATTAAACTTTTAAAAGTTTTTGATCAAAAGGGACATATATCATTCTAAAGATCTATGTATTTTCAAAAGGTTACCATCCTGAGCAAATCTGCATAACGAAGTCTTTGTCATATCCCTTTTCTTATTACCTGAAGCATCAATGTGCATTGTTAGAACACTACTAAAGTACTTAAGGATGAAGCATATCGATTTTTCATTTGAATTCCTATGGATTAAAGTTAATATTTTCCAGCTTGATACACAGTAAGCAAAGCACAATTTCATTCAAATATGCATTTCATGGTATGAATAAGGAAGTGTTTATCTCCCCATTGAATTGTTAAGTAATTTAAGTACTGATTCATTTGAAAAATCAACAGGGTATTGGCAATTTACTGTAATACTGAACACATACATATTCCATACCTATACTGACATACATGTAATACTGAATTTATGACATATATTTTAAAGAATACAATTTACAAATTACCATGCATTAAGATTAGTTAGGCAATAATTTAACCATTGGTACATACAATAAATAAGACAAAGGTCAGTTTTAATATTTTTAAATAGGCATTAAATATTTTTAAGTTATAGTGATTTAATTTTTTTAAAGAATATAAAAACCAGGCATGCCTATTTTTCATTCCTGTATTAATGTGCTCCTGAACGAACAGAACAAAGGTGCTGGCCACTGAAGCCTTTCATAGGTGAAATTAAGCTAATGACTTAAGATGAATATGTCAACCAATAACAATTAACAAGTCATTCTGTACTATATGAAAGCAATTTTCATAAGTAATCATTATTCCTCTTAAAATGGCATTTCAAAAAGTTCAGGTGCACAGCTGCATGTCCACACAAGGGCAACAGAGCTTGGGAAGGGTCTGGAGCACAAATCTTATGAGCAACTGAGGGAGGTAGGGTTGTTTAGCCTGAAGAAAAAGGAGGCTCAGGGGACATCACATCACTCTCTACAACTACCTGAAAGGAGACTGTAGTCAGCTTGGGGGTCAGCCTCTTCTCCCAGGCAACAAGTGATCAGATGAGAGTAAATGGCCTCAAGTTGTGCCAGGGACAGTTTAGACCGGATATAGAGAAAAATTTCTTCATGGGAAGGGTTGTCAAACCCTGGCATAGGCTGCCCAGGACAGCAGCAGCATCCCCATCCCTGGATGCATTTAAAGACATGGAGATGTGGCACTCAGGAACATGGTACAGGAGTGAACTTGGCAGTGCTGGGTTAACAGTTGGATTCAACGATCTTAAAGGTCTTTTCCAACCTTAACAATTCTATGATTTGACTTGGCTTGGTGCCACTCCCAAAAATATGTATTCACACAATCATTGACAAGATCACCAAAACAGAAAATGTTGCCAGAAAGAACCATGAAAGGTATTTTAAAACCTTTATTCCATGACCACAAAAATGCACTTATATGTATAATTTCTTATACATGAAAATAAAACCCAGCAAAGTTTCCATCCATACTACAATCATACTAGTATGTATTTACCCACAGATCTTACAAATAATACACATATCACAAATTTAAAATAAACAATAAACTGAAGATACAGACCACAATTACAATTTCTGAGAAATTAAAAAGTCACAGTTCCACAGTCAACTTGCTTAGGCAGATCCACAAAACTCCACACAGAAATAGTAGTTAGGTTGTTGGACCTGAGACTACTGTATACCTTCTTGCTACAGTCTGGTAACTGTATGCAGTTAGGCAGAATGCTCCTGACCAAATAAACTCAGCTATGCCAGTCATATGTGCTCATTTAAAAGTAAAGTGGTAGGAGAAATGAACCTAACTCAAGAGAGACGATAAGTCAAAGTTACAATTTAACAAAAGATTACAATAAATACAATGATACAGAAAAAAATTGGTTTTAAGCCCCCCCCCCCCCCCTCCCCCAAGACAGATGTATAACCCAGCACTCTGGAACGAGAACAGAAGTGTGTTTGCCAGCCCCTGTGCTGAGCACCGTGATGTACTAAATGTTCACATAACTCTTCAGACCTAAATTTTAAAATTTCTTAATGTATACTACCATTTAACCTTATTTAGTAAGGTTCAGTTGCAAGTGTTTTCTGTTAGCTAAAATTACGATTTCCAGAATAAATCTTTGAGTAGGAAATAAGAAAGCTAGTAAATCTAAAGTTATATTTCTATGTTGAATTTAATCTCTATTCTTACAATTACTGGACTACACAAACAATAAGATCACAAAGTACTGTCTTAGGTAAATGACATTTTTTTGAAGCAGATTGATTTGCTAATACTGCACATATTTTAAAAAAAGGTCATAGTTTAAAAAACAAAGGGGAGGGAAATACAATAGAAACGTAAACCTGACCTATCTATAATATTTTCTTTTCAAACCTAGGTTACTCGAGTATCTTCAATTAATTATTCTATTTTTTTGATGGCATTTTTCCCAAGAGAAGTTATTTAAAAAGTTTAACCCCTGAGCAAGTCATGGTTTCTCCTGCCTTTGAAAATGTCAAGTGCATTTATTATAACTGCAGGAAGTGTTACCTTCTACCCAGAGAATCTCACCCTGCACAATCTTAAACACTCTCTCTCTCCCAAAACGGCTTTGATTCAGCCATTCAGACTGCTTCAGCTGATATTAAAGGCAGAAGCACCACAGAAAAGGGATCAGCAGTTAAAATGAAATACAAAGAGGAAAAAGCCGAGATCTTGGATACAGTACCACAAAGCTTGAGAGAAAAGCAGATTTGAAAAAGACATCAGAGTGACTAAAAAAAGAACAACATGACAGAAATTAAATAAGATTTTTATGTTCTCCTTCTATGCATTTAAACTCATCTCAACCTCTATTGAAATTCCGATCATACCCAAACCCCAAGGCTTTTGACATACTTTCAAAAATCCACACCCCTTCTTACTCTTTTTTAAGTCTCAAGAGTCTCTGTTGGGTATCCAACAAGTTGAAGGGGGGAGAAAGGGTGGTGGTGATGGAAAGGGAGAATATCAATATACATATGATAAAAAGGCTATTTAAACTCATATTAAACTTTTTTCTTAAAATGATGATGACTATTTTAAATATTCACTGTGTGTTCTTAACCCCATATTTAGCCAATTAAAAACTGCTGAAATAGTTTGGGAGGGAGAAAAAAGTTATTTTCCAGCCACATTTATTCAAATACCTGTATTTTGAACAGTGATTTTCTTAGGTCAGTGACAAAGTAAGAATAAACTAACGCAAGGTGCTACAAGGCTCTAAAACATGACAGCCAGGAGAATAAAGGAAGACAAAGCAACCTCTAAGTATCTCTACATTATCAAATTATGTAGCACAGAAAACTGTAAGAATGTAATACACACAATTAATACAACAATGGTAACATGTATCTTAGAAAGGATGCACTAATCCCAAAGGAATTTTTCGAACTGCAAGAGGGTTTTTTTTCCAGTTCAGTCATGACAGGGCCAGAAGGTAATGATACATCTGCCATGATGCAACAAGCGAACCTGTCTTCTGTCAAGAGTTGAAATCATAAAGGAATAAGCTGTCGTTAGCAACCCCTCTCCAAACAGTAGAGCTGTCATCTCATTGTTTTCCTCTGCTGGCATGGGGGCTGGTGTGGGCTTTATATCCTGTCAGTTCAGTATTAGCCTAAGCTTTTAACCTTTTCTTGAATTTCTGACAATATTTTAACTCCTGCACATCTTATCACATATTGCTATGTATTTTGTGATCAATTAATATTGCTGTCAACTACGTAAATTTTCCTTCTATCTGCTTGGTGATCAGTATGCAAGAAATTATGAATTCCTCGTAAAATGTTACTGAAGGAATTAAATACACTGCTTTTTAAATTTTCTGTCCAGAGTATGGTGGATTTGAAGCCAATTAGATGAGACAAATTATTTAATAATACACTGTGATTTGTGTTTATGTTTTTAGAAAGATCTCAAAAGGTCATCCAACCACCTATAACTGTTCTTAGTATAATCAGCACAAAAGTAGGACAAGTTTTTTCTGCTAAGAAGGACTTTACAAGCAGTGTTAGTTCTACGGTCTAACAGAATGAATAAACCAAATACATATACCAGAGTCAGAAAAGCAGTATTTGAAAACATACAATATACAATAAAACAATATAGCAAATTACTGCCCATTTTAGTGAAAATCTATGGTTCAGAAATATATTAGAATATCCAAATAAGATTATGATTGCTGTGGCACTGTAATTGACTAGTAATAAATAAATGAGGTATTTTAACATCTTTCTGCAACAATATACTTACAAGACATAAAAGGTATATAAATAGTAGTATTCTATGGCAGAACAGTAATTGCAGTGAAACGTCAGCTACTCTTTTTTTCCAGAAAGTGTCACCCATCTTATTGAAACTATGCTAAACATGTGCAAACTATAAGAGAGAACAAAGATGATGCTTGTCTAATAAGACATTCTATGATTAAAAGTGAGACTGAAAAGTTTTTTAGCAAGAATTTTTGTTAGTGTAGTTTAAACAAAGCATAATTTCTGGGCAACAATATGTAAATATCCACTGTTGAAACTGACTGATTTTTACAAAATAGAAAGACAAAATACAGAATAGTATGTGTTACTGTACTAGACACTAACCATTAAGACTACGCAATCACACAAAAGTTATGGTGGGGAAATTTACTGCTGTTACACTGAATGACTTTGTTGTTTCATTCAATTGACTAACAAAACTAATGACATCCTACCGCATGCAGAGGAAAGTAATAACCCTCACCAACTCTTAGTAAATATTGCCAACCTGACAGTTTTGTACAAATGAATAATATTAAGTGCTTAAATCCAATATTATGATCAAAAATCTTTTTAAGAACAGAAATTGTAAAAAAAATTAAGAGTAAGATAAACACAACAGAAAACCAAAGCTGAAAATCGTATTTTATCAGTCATTAAAGAAATATTCCATGGTGAATATCCATCTCATGCAAATCTTTTGTTTGTTTGTTTGTTCAGGCAATGTCAGGCAGGTGCTGCTGAATTCCTCCTGAAAAACTTGTCCAGGTTCTCTGAAGAACCTATTTGTCTGGTCTGTGTCAAGTATTAAGTCTCCTTTAAATAATAATAAAAATATCAAAGACACCTTAACATTTTTGGAAGGTTTCTTAAATTTGATTTTTTAAAAAATCAAATAAGTGAAAGTTGCTGTGGTTGAATTTTTTTAACATCCCTGGGACCACAACTGTCTTAGGTAATAAATTTACTGTATTTACAAAGACACAGAAAATATCCAACAATTTCTTTTTACTTGTGCAGTAAATTGATGTCTTCTTTATTCTTTAGAGGAGAGGTATCAACGATAAAAGTACTCCACAATTCTTCACAATGCCCAAACCAAGATAATCTGAGCTCCTGTTTCCCCAAGGAACAATCTTCCTCCATAAGTTCATCAACTTACCCTTCTCTAACATAGGGAATATGGGAACCCTTCAACTGCCACAATGAAACTAGGAACATAAATCCTTAATTCTCAACTTTCCAAGTTAATGCCCTCATCACTGAACTGAAGAATTTACCTCTGTGTCACTGTCTCACTGGTGCTGCTTCAGTTATTGGATGTATGACTAAATAATAAGTGATCTACTAAGAGCCTGATCGTACTGACAGCGGACAAACCACTTAGGCAAAATATAAAAGAGACAGACTAAAGTTACTCTTCTAATCTACACTTGATTTATTTGTTTATTTCATTTACTTTTTAAATAAAAAAAGAGAAGTGGAATGTTTTCAGTGCAGAATTCTCGTATCAGTGGAATATTCCCTCATTCCAGGAGGAGAAACTTGAAGTGCAGTCTCTTATATGTCAGACTAGTGCTTCTGTCAAAAATCATTATTTTCCACTGCAGAGAGTTTCAGCAATTATAGGAAATTGTCAGCTTTTTAGCTTAAAAACACCTTTATAATAAGCATTTATTTTAATCAAGCTTTTGTTACAGTCTTGCTTTATTATCAGATTTGTCTTTTTCATACTTGTTTTTCTAAAACAGGTTTTGTCCTACAGCGTTTTAATGTATTTACACAGATCTGTTTCTCACATTGTATACACTTTTCTCCCTCCCCCATTTCCTACAATCTGTTCTCTGTCTAGTCACTTATTTATTCTCTTCTTTCATATTTCAACATCTCTTCCACACTACCAAGTTTGAATACTCAGATTAACACAATAATGTTACCTCTTCACATAAACGGTTGTCAACTTCTCCCAAAACCTCTTACATAAAAGATCAAATCTACACAACAGAACTTGATGTAACACATGGAAGCAGAAGCATTACCCACAGGAAACACACAAATTAAAATCAGAAACACATTTCTAGCTACTTGAATTCTCACCAGAATATTTCTCTTTGCATCTTTTCTTTACAATGTGTAACAGCCCCAAAATAATAGAAATATGATAAATTTTAAGCCTGTACATTCCATATTCTATACATGCTCTAAGAGAAAAGCAGGATTTCTTAATTCTTTTCCTCAAAAGCTGTATCATAGAGAAATAGGTTCTACTCTTTCCTTAACTTCCTGCTTAGCAGTATCAGTTCATCCCGCTCAATCCACTGCTCACTGATTACTTCAGCTGTTACATCTCTGTTTTCAGTTTTTCCAAGAAATGAACTGAAAAGAGAAGCAAGAGAAAAGCAGCAGAGAAAAAGATATGGGTTTGGCCTTCTTAAAGTTTTTTGTTTGTTTGTTTCTCTATTTGGTTTCGTTTTAAGAAAAGCAGGTATTTCTGAACTAGTTACTGCACATAAGACATTTAAGCAGTACTTCTGCAATTTTTAATTTTTATTTTTTAAACTAAAACCTAGTCTTCAGCAGATGTTTTAAGATGCCTACAAAGCCTGCATGTATTTAAAATGCACAACAGATCAGCGGAATTTTCAAATCCTAGATACCATTATCCACTTGAAATTCACAGAAGTCTATTAAAAAAAAAATCCTATGTTCTCTTGTCATCAGCAGTGTAATCTTATGCTTTGATAAGGTCTGCTGGTTTCATTCAAGGATGAGACCTCTTCTTAGAAGAAACACAGGAAGATCAAGGAAAATAATTCCTTACTTCAAACTGGCTATGTTGCATGAGAGTTACCACAGTTTTTATTCAGGCCATTTATCGTCTAGGCTAGCTAATTTCATTTCATCAGAGGAAGAAGTTGACGTGATATCAGCATGTACCTACCTGTATTCTCTTTTTAGTCATAACTTAATGATTCTAAATAACCTCAGTGGGATCCAACTTCCATAAAATATTGTCTTATCTAGTCAGAAATACAACCAATTCCCACTACAGTGATTACAAGATACAAAAAAATAGTAATGCACTTAATGATGCAAGTGATCAAAACACAATTGAATACAATCTAATCTTCATTTTGCACGAAAAAAAAAATCATTGCAAATAGTGTGTGTTCTAAACAAGTAGTAAGTAATGGCCAGTCTTTGCGAACGAAGAACCGGGGAAGGTCTTTACACCTTCCAGCCTGCGCATTGGATTTTTTAGGTGAGACACAGTGTGCGCAGAACTGAGCCCACCCTTTAATCCTGAGGTTCATCTGCCGGGGCCAAGCACGCTTGGACAGTGGCAGCGAGGTCCTCAGGACGTAGATGGATTGCCTTACAGGGCTAACGAGCTCCATCTGCCCGGGGAGGGGCCGCGACCGGGAATCGAACCCGGGTCTCTGCAGTGACAGTGCAGTGTCTTTTCCCCTAGACCACCAGGGGCTCTAAACAAGTAGTACATTTACCAGAATTTTAAGATGCTCAAAAAGAGAAGAGTGTGTTTTACTAATTTAAAAACTGTATTAAGAAAAAATTCAAAGATAAGAACATAAAGTTGGATGCCCCACTGTGATCTAGTGATTACATTTTTTTAAAGATATTTTCTCATCAAATATTTGGGGTTTTTCTCAGTTTATTTTTTTTTAAGAAGCATTCAAAATGCAGAAACAGATAATCTAGTTTTAAGTATAATACTCATTTGAGAGAACAGAGGTCTGGTATCTGTCATGCTGGCACAATCACTGCACAAAATAAATAAAAATACAAAAATAGCAACAGGAAGTATAACTCTCCTCTACTAGAAATACCCTTAAAAATTAACTGTTAATTTAAGCTTAGGAGCCCAGTTTTAAATACTCAGTCTCTCGTGTTACCCAAGACAGCAGCAACCTCTAGGAAAGAACAAAAATGCAAGTATGTAAGCACTGCTACAAAATTTTAAGTAGCTACAGCTATTTAGGTTTTTTTGGGAAAGGTTTTGGAACCTGCACTAGAGGTCCTATACTGGACCTACCATACAGTTGTACTGTTCTTAGTAATCTTAAACTACTTTTTGTTCTGTCTCTGAGTCTTGATTTAAAATTAATAAAAAACTTTATGTTAGAAGAAGGCAAGTCTCACTCTACAAGCATACGTTACTTTTTCACATGAAGTGTACTCTGGTACTTTGATAATGCGTAATACAAACAAAAAATAACATATTTATTATATAAAACATACTTATATAAAATATATAAAACAACTAATATTTTATATGCTTTCTTCCTTCCCATCATTGGAAAAATAGTAAAAAAAGAAGAAAGCCATTTCCTAGACTTTAAAGACAACTGCAAAAAATTTAAAACTTCATTCAGCAAAATGTGAAACAATAACAGTGACAACACTGATATTTACAGTAGCACATTAGCTTAAATTGGTAAATATAATAGAAATAATAGTCTTAAATAGGCTCTTCTAATGTTTACTACAGGAAATTTCATTTAGGTAGGAGGGTGTAAGTGATTAATTACACCTACAAAGTTCCAATGATAAAAACATAACATAAATTGTCCATTGCCTCTCAAACAGATGTAAATGTAACAAAATAGTGTCCATAAAATGTAAATGTTTTCTACTGTCAAGTATTGATAAGTAGTACTGAATCAGAATGAATCAGTATTTAGAACAAAACTGAAAAAGACTGTGCCTCCAATAAATTCAGTACAAGCCTAGCAAAAAAACCTGCTGTTATCATGAAAGCTCATGTTATCATGAGATAACAACAGATGTTAAGTGAGAATATGTAGAAACTTAATGAATTATAAAGGAAAACATAACAAATTTCTGTAGTGCCTTCTATTGCATCTCATCAACTGCTAAGGGCTCTTGTCACGTTATCTGCCATATTAAACTATATGGCAGTGCCACCACTGTAAGAGAGAAATTTGGTTCCACTAGAAAACACTTCCAATAAAATCAAACAAGTGTTGCCATCAAAACTAAAATGATCAGATATTACAATATGAAACACTGATTAAAAACTTGGAACATCACAGATTTACAGTTCTTCATATACAGTATGCAGACACATCCATAAGCACACACAACCTTTACACATACATTCACTTCTACTTACTCCAATAGCTCTCTTTATATATGGTATCTGTGTGCCACTGTCCAGATCTTCATTAATTATAAGTCTCCTAGCCCACTGACCGGCTCTGACAACACCATTACCATGAATTAGGACCAGGAGCTTGTCAGGATTTATTAGTGCATCTTCACTCATAAAGATAAAGCTCTTTGGTTCACTCTCAGTTGCATCAACCTGCAATTACAGACAACATACACTTTAATGCATTAACAAAAAATCTTTAAAAGAACATCTGCAGTTACAAAGTTATCTACCACATTGATATAAAAACATTTACAGTTTAACAACTTGCATTTGAATGCATGTTATAAGGGCTAATGTCTGTTCAGTATTAAATAAAAATAAAGCAAAAGCTAGTATTTGTGCAATGTAACTTTGAAACATAAAAACATACTGCATTTTAGAAGAGCAATCCAAGAGAAATTTAAAACAGAAAAGGGGCAAAAAGTGTGCTTTAGCTTTGAAACATCAGTTGTGTACAGAAATTTACTGGAAAGATAGGAAGTCCATAAATGAACAGTTGGGAGGGGAAGGGATCAAGTAATTTCTCACCTCTGATATGCCTGAAGCAACAATAAAATTCTTACATAATTAAAAAAAAAAAAATCCCAGAGAGTTCCAAATCAGCCACCTCAATATAAATACCCAATCAGCCATGTAGGAACCAGTATTGTAAATTTGTCTATTATAAATCTAATAGGATAGGCCTAATAAAATACAGAAATCCAATTTGGGTCTAAATAATAGCTTCATTAAAAGTCCTGCACCTGGGTCAATACTTAGTTAATGCGCCATAGAAACAGACCAACAATCAGCTTCAATATTCAGTAAATCATAACCTAATACCACATTTTGTCCGTAAGAGAGTAAAGCAACACCTTTTGTTCAATAAATACTGAAGTTTTTACATTTGGTTTAGCAAGTCTCAAGACAAAAGAACTGTGTTGGTGTGAATACCACAAGGGCAAAAAAAATCTCATGTCTACTCATTCTTCCCTTTCTACATGGAGAAGGAAGAACAAAACAAGCAAATCTCCTAATCCTACTGTACTTCACACCCCTCCACCCCCACAGGTTAACTGTACAGGTGCTAGGAACAGGCTCTGTAACAGTGAAGTAAAGTAACACAGATCAGGATACGACCCTCATGTCGAGAAAGAAGGAATGGCTAATTGGATTATGTTAATTTTTTCCCATACATGTGTACATAGTCATAACCACTCTTAACATAGGAAAAATTATTTCTGCATGAATCTCCAGATTTTTTTTAATGCAAGTCCCACCAAATATTTTTTTTAATGTAGTGAATGAGTCTTCTTGAACAAAAGGAGTTCCCAAGGGGAAGAATGGTCCTATCTCTCTTCAGTATCTGCCATACCACTGAAGACCTTATTCCTTGCTCAAAATTGAAGTAACATCTCATGTGTGTCAGTTTGCACTTTCTGCACTGGGAAACAGACTCACCTTCTTTCACACTTTGTGTGAAAATACAAAATATGGTAAAGAATATGTTCTGTTGAAAAAATTTAGAATACCTAAGTACAGTAAGTGTTATACTTGGGGCTACAGTCAGATCATGCTGCTGCTTCTGAAACAGTAGTACTGATACCTTAGAAGGTAACACAGGATTAAAAAGTCAACACTGGATCGCAGATAGTACTTGGCAAGGTGTAATTGACTTTTACACATAAACTCAATATTTGCAACACCATAATTAGGAAAAACACTGTGAATTTGCATTTCAGACAAATGTACAACTAGGCTGTTTGTTTAATGTTTATAAATAAATTCTTGTGTAGTATATAGAAAATACTTAGCAATCATATGCATGTGATTGCATATATAGATAGACATATATAGACAATAACTAGTTCACACTTCTGCAAATAAGTTAATTTTTAACAGCTAAAAATATCTACTAAGCTCATAAAAAATAACTCTTCATCATTTTCCCCCAATTAATCACATGTGGAAACTTTCTGCCAAGCTACTTTATCTTCAAACAGCACTAATTTAGTAGATCCAGCTTTCACTAAAGAATGCACATAATGGTCACTTACTTTACTAACAAACCAACATAGAATACCATTTAAAGCTGGACATATTGAGACCGTGTAAAATAATTTCTATTTATTAGCCACTTGTTCTTCTGGACCTACTCAAGGACACTGATTTCCAATTCTTTATTTAAATTCAAAATGAATAAATCCAATAAAATGTTTTTTAGTTTATTTTAACTATTTCATTCAATACTGTTATTCACATGTGAGAAAAATATTCCAATAATCTGTAGCTGGGCATGTCAAATCGATAATTTATGCTGATAATTTACTGTTTAAAATGACTGTTTAAACTTTAATTTTCTTTTTCTTGGATTTTTTTCCCAATGAACACCACCACCTTAAGGTTTACAAATGTAGTGTGAGCTCTCTATGGATATTATGACATTCTTAAGGTTTTCAATCACTGAATTTCCTTTTCCATATGACTTCTGTCTCAAATGAGTTATCACCTAATAAAGAAGTACCAGTCTAGAGACTATTTCAGAAGCATACTACTTAGTATGTTACACAGCTGCTTTCAATATAGAGAGTAAAATCAAACTACACTTGAAATCTAATCTTACTGACACCCATGATACCACACTGACATTGGCTCAGTTTTTCAGTTCTTAGCCATTACCAACCAGAGACATATGAGGCTCTAGGAGTCTTTTATTTTGTATACTGGAAGTTTTTAAGATTGAACATTAACAAGGAAAAAAACTCCACTAACATTTTTCTTATTCCAGTTAAGCAACACAATAAAGATTATGAGCCTAGAGCCTACAAAGAAGTGAAATAGGTATAAACTGTAACTGGAGGAAAGAACATGACAAATAAATGGAATAGAAACTGAAAAAACTCAATAATATTGTGAGAATTGCGAGCAGCTGTTGGAGAAAACTGCTCATTTGTTTCACAAGATGAGAAAGTCTTCTGTTACATGTTTCTACATAAAGCTGGATAACTCATTTATGTTACAGTCTTCACAATACTGAGAATCCTGATTTAGAATTTTTCAAAATGGTAAAACTGAGAACTGCTGATAAATGTTACAGGCAACTAATTAACACTTGCTCATTACCCACTAATTTTACAAACCTAAAATCACAGGAAATTTTATAGACAAGTACTGACTTTACTTGGGTAACAAAATGGACAAAAGGAACACGCAGTAGAGATAACAGACCATTGTTTTTCAAAGAAAAACAGTTCTTAGCTGTCTAGTAGATGGACAGAACTACTGAATGAAGAGAACTACTGAATTTTAGCTATTGAAGTGAAAGAAGAAAGCACTGATAACTCAGAAGACTCTACCAAGTGAGACCTTTCGGTGCCACTGTCAATATAACACGTCCTGGTTTCAGCTATGATAGAGTTAATTTATTCTCAGTAGCTGTTACAGTACTGTGTTTTGGATTCAGAATTGAGATTGTTGTTGATAACACACTGATGTTTTGTTTTTTACTAAGTCATCTTTACCCTAAGTCAAGGACGTCTTTTCTTGTCTCATGCTCTACCAAGGAGGAGGTTCTGAAAAGGAACTGTGAGGGAGAACAGCTGGGTCAGGTGACCCAAACTGCTCAGAGGGATATTCCACACCATATAAAGTCATGACCAGTATATAAATAGGGGGGGAGTTATCCAGAAGGGGAGCCAACCTGGGTTTGGGAAGTGGGGGGAGGTGTGTCAAAGGGTGGTGAGCAATGGTACTGTGCATCACTTGTTTTTTAATTTTTATTATCATTATTATAATTTACCATTATTACTGTATTTTACTTTTTTTCCCAATTGTTAAACTGTTCTTATCTCAACCTACAAGTTTCACTTTGATTCTCTTCCCCATTCCACCATGATGGAGGGGAAAAAGGGAGGCTGAGAGAGCAGCTGGGTGGGGCTTAATTTCTAGCTGGGCTTAAACCACAACAGCATGTTAGTAATTATTTAAACTTTCATCTCAAGCTTTTCCAGAAGCCATTAGAGCTGCATTTAATTCAAAAGCACACTCTATTTGTCCTGAATAGCTAAAGAAGAGCAAAGATCAATGACTGAAGATCTCCTCATTAAAAAGATTATAAAGATTTCCCCATTAAAATTAGGGAAATACAAATACTTCATCTGGATAAAAAAAAAAAACATGCAGTCTTCTTTATATTCCTAACATAACCTTCAATGGAGCAAAAAATGAAAAATTTAAAAGTAGTAACTGAATGGCTTCTCTCTGAATATGTGACTCTTCATGAAAATTTTCAAGTCCAATGTTGAACGTTAACAGAAGTATAATATTTTACAGTAACAATAATGCAATATGGATCTCAGCCTCCCTGTGTAGGAAAAAACGTTCAGAATTATGTTTTGTCAAAGATTCTGGCATAATTAAAAAAAAGGCAAGGTTTCCTGATTTGCCAACTGGTCTTACTTTCATATCTGAACAGAATTTATTACTTTTTTGTATCCAAAACTGCAGGCGCCACCTGAGAGAGCAAAATAAAGACAGCAAGTTGGACTTTGCACACAAGGTTGAAATTTAGAAATATGAGAGAATGTGAAATGCTGTCATGCTAAATCTTTAAAGCATAGTGTTTCCACTCCCTATTAAAATCATACTGAAAAAAGTGCACTCCCTCTAATACAGTCCTGAAACACATTTCAAACATTCAAACATCATTACACTACTAGCTTTATTATCAGCTGGCAGAAAAAAGAAAAGCCAATACACCAACTTACTGATGACAGGGTTAAAGAAAAAAATGTTTTGTATTCACCTTTAAAATATTCACATAATAAGGTCATATATGTAAGAGCCATCTTAGTCAGATCAAGGTCCCAGGGTCCTGTTTCTGACAACTGGCAGATTGCTTAGGGGAACAGTAAGAGAATAAGGTGGTTACAGAGTGGTTCTTCCCTTTTTTCAACAACCAGTAACTCTGGAATCTTGTGAGCCAGAGTTTATATAACTGGACAAGCATGTACAATAGTTCAAAGCATCTATCCCACCTTAGTATTGTCAAATGATTTTTTTTTAATGCATTTATACCTTTTTCCTTGATAGTATTCAATGGCAATGAGTTCCTCAATATAAATGGGACATGCATGAAATAGTACTGTCTCTCTTTCTGCAGAGATCTCCTGCCTGATAATTTAAACTTGATGCCCCTTAGGTTCTCTATTATGAAAAAAAGCAAAAACCCATTCCCTATTCATCTTCTCTACACCTTCCATGATTTTATAGATTACTCATCTTCTTTCCTCAAGATCAAGTCATCTATTTTCCAAGCTAAAGAATCTTTATTTATACCCTTTCTTTGTCTGAAAAGCATTTCATGCCTGTGATCATCCTTGCAACCCTCCTCTGTATTTTTCTTTTTAATTCTTCATATCCTTTTTGATATGGTGTCCAGACTCCACGCAGTGTTCAAGATGAGGGCCCACATAATGAGTGGAATGACTAGGTTTTTCTATTTTGTTCTCGATACCTCATAATTCCTAACATTCTATTTGCTTTGAGAGCTTTTGCCATTGACTGCCACTGAGCACTAACTGATGTGCTCAGAGAACTATTCACAATCACTCCAAGCTCTTTCCTGAGTTGTAATAGCTCATTCAGAGGCCACTGTTGTGTTTACAGAGTGAGTTATCTTCCCCATAATTTCATATTTACCAGGATTGAATCTCATGCCATTTAATCATCCAGTTATTTCATATTATGAAATAATTTCCAAACTCATCACAATCAGCTTTAGTTTTAACTATTCCAAATAATTTTAGAAAAAAAACAGAAAGGTTTGTTAGCTTGTGTTAATTCCTTTCTTTTTTTCCCTTCTATTTACAACTATGTCAGGCCTTAACACCACTCCACCATTAACAAATTAATCAATCTGTAAAATTTGAACACTTTTTTCCTGTTTTAACCAATTATTAACTCATAAGGAGACTCCCTGCATATATTCTTTTTAAGAGCATTTGTTAAGCTTGTTGAAAGCTTGTTGGAAACACATATACTCTTTTATTGACAAGATTTTTCTTCTTCATGTGATCTCCAACTCCTTCAATGAATTTCTGTAGTTCTTTCAAAAAGAAACCTGTACTTGCTTCCCTTAATATATTATTTATATTATCATCATCATCATTATTTTCTGATTTCAGCAGTAAGTTACATACAAGCTGGTTGTTCTGCTGCTTTGTATTTGACTTCTTATACAACCCTGGGCCAAAAAAACCCTCATCCTGGAATTTCATTATTATATGATATATTAATTTGTCCTAAGGTCTCCTCTGCCAATACATCACATTTTAGACAGTTGCTCAGAACTCTTTAAAAAAAAAAAAAAAAAAAAAAAGGTGTGGAAATGTGACACATAATATTGGAAATAATCATGTTGATTTTTCTGGTTTGAGCTGAGCTCTCATTCTACCTGAAGGTCATCAGTATTAGCCTTATCAGCTCTTTTTTATTATTTGTCTTTACAACTGTAACAAGCTCCTCAAATTTGGTTTTTGGTGAGCTTACTGTGATTTTATATGTAACTTGCCAACATTTTTACACTCATCTATTTTCATCCTAAAAGCTGTCTTATTACTTCTATTAGTCTCCTTTATTAGTTTAAACTAGGGAATTATTTGGGAATTATTATTTGGGAATGTGTCAGTAGGGAGTTAACCCTAACCTTTAAACAGCTTTAATTTTTCAGCTTCTATATACATTGCTTAATTTTTCTCATATTTGTACAGGTTGTCACAACCTCGTTTTGACTGTGCTGAGGGCTCACTATGAATAATAGCCATTACTGAAGAGCGGTGCTCACACCTTGTGCCAATTTTTCCACAATGCTCAAAATTTGACACCTGAAATCTTACTTTCCTCAAAAATGCACTTAAATTATGACACTTAACAGAAGTTGGAACTAATACATTTGAGAATAGTTTAAATGTACTACTGACAAGCTGCATCAGTGCTTAAACATACTTTATAAATACGAGGAAATTACAAATTGACTCAACAGTGGGAGCTAAACAGGACCATTCCTTTCCCAAGACAAGAAACTCAGAGCCAGGAAGATGAGTCCCCACATGTTTGACAGAGGTAATGGAAGTATTGTAATACTTATTCCAAATTTCTTCATCTTCGTTTTCTGGAGCTAGTTGATCAGCCTTAGTACTGCATTACTTACACGCATATTCCTTATGTTCCTTTTTTTAAAAATCAAAGAAAGTCCTATGGCCACAAAATTTAGGTACTTTTAAGTTTATAAATTATAGCTTTCTGGTTTCACAGACAGAGTATGACATGGCTTGAGGAAGTCTTTTGATACATTACCTGTCTGGTACATGGAAGTACCCCCTGGACCAAAACTTCCTCAATGATGACAAGTAGTTGTGTAAGGAAGCTGGCGATCATGACTACCACTGCACTAGGCAGACTGCCATGATGAACATAATGCCCTTGTCTCTCTACACAAAGAGATCCAAAGTGCGGAAGTGCTTTCTCAAACAGTCTTAGGTCTTGGGGCAGCCATGCAACTAGCAGGCTGGGAGTAGAGAAGAGAGACGCTGCTTCCCCTTCAACTGCTCTGCAAATCTCTTAGCTTAGCTCCTTCTGCCATGACCAGAAGACACTGAAAAAGCCCTTCTGGGAAACCTTTAGTAGTTTGGGCAGGTTATCAAAACATTCCCTAAACACTTAGGGAATGGAAATGGAAATGGGAATGGTGAAATGTTACAAAAGTCCTGAAGCAAAGGACCTTTTCTTTTCTTTGCCTAAATGGGTTTCCTTGACTGAATATGAAGGGCCAGCAGAGAACAACAGTAATGCAAGAGCTTGTCAAGAGCATAAGAATCCTTTATGACAATGGAAAACCTACATAGTGTTGTCACACTACAGTCTCCCCTCTGCACTCTCCAGTATAGAATATAAAAATACCTGAACATCATAATATCACTTAATATGTATTTACAAACACTCTGATATGCGGGCAAACACTTCATGTCTTCCAGGGATTGATCAAATATTTTTATTAAACAATATAATCACTTTATATTACATACTTATTACAAGTTATTGAAAAAGTGTGTTTTAAATAACAACTTTGAGTAGTTTACCGAAACGCAGTGTGAGTGTATTCCTCTGAAAAGACATGTTTGCTCTCTACATCCAGCTGTAGAGGTCTCAGAACATTCTCAAATAATTTTCAGAAAGCTTGCAAATACTTTTCAGAAAGCTTATGGCTCCCCCTGTCAAAATGACAATTTGAAAATTCTGGTATCCGGTAAGGCAAGGAAGGCTCAGCTGGAGAAATCAAACACATGAGAAGTGAGGTGGAACTGCATCTCCAGATGCATGCACATGCAGAATGCAAAGGCAGTATCCTGAGACAATACCCTGCATGGAGCCCTGGCACATCCTGTCTTTATCTGAATGTGGGTGGGGATTGCAGGCTATGCTGTGTACAGATCCAAATACACAAGGCCTTTGAAAAAATAAATTATACTTACTGGGAGAGTTACTTTCTTCAAGTGGCATTCCTTCTGCAGTAGTTCATACACATATTTAGTAATGATCTGAAAGAAAAAAAAAGTGCCAACAGATACTAAATCACTTACAATAATGACACATCCAAGGAGACAAAGACCAGTTGGTTAAAGTTCTAAGCACTTGTATATGTTTTGCCACATTTCTGAGTCCTTTATTATATAACTAATTATAGAACTTGGAGCTTCAGACAAAAAAAAATTCTCTCTGTCCCTCAAAAAAAGCTGCTTGCCAGTACAGTGGAATTGTAACTCTACCTGTGAATCCATCACGGCTGTGTGAATAATTAGGTGCCTCAAAACTAAGGTTTATAACTAATTAATATCTACTCAGACAGGCTCTCTTTTGCATAGAAATACTTTTAAAGCGTATTTTTCCATAAGCGGACTCCTGAAACCCTCTCCCCTGCAGGTTCAGTTCATGAGTTACGTGGAGAGCAGATCTGTAGCCACCTTTGTAGAATAAGTTACCTTGCCATTTGTACCCACTGAACAGGGAAGGGATGGGTCAAAGGTTTTTAAACAGAAGGAAGACCCTGACTGATTCCCCACCACGGGAGAGTTTAAGCCTCTTGTCTCCATGTAGGAATAAAATTGAAATTTAACACCTGAAACATATGAAATCATTTCAAAGAGCAATCATTTAAAGAAACCCAACCCAACCAACCAAAAATCAATCTATTTGCAACAAACAACTTGCCATCTCAAATATAACAAAGTTGTCCACAGTTCAGTGTATTGCCTAGAATCCAGGGAATTTTCTTCTGTCTTTATATAGTCTTCGAAAAATGGAGTTGCAGATATAAGAACTTTCCAACTGTTATTAATTTGGGAATTAAACTGAGGATTAAGTTAAAGCACTTTGTCCACGTGGGGCGGTAAAAATGGTTTGTAAGTAACTGCCTGGATTTCACTGGCTACAATAGTTTTAATAGTTTAAAAAAAAAAAAAAGGCAAATGAAAGAAGAAAAAAATGGACTCATTAAGAGGGTCAAATGGTGCTTGCCTTCTCTTTAAAGCTTGGGAAACTGTATTTAAATTCCAGACAGGACAAGATCTAAGCCTCAAAATATTAATCCAAGAATATCTGGGTACAAACCCAGATGGTATTCTTTAGTCCGACCCCTCAAGGCCACCATTACATCCATCTGAACCCACAGTATATTAAGCACCAATAGAAACATCACTGTAACAAAGCTCTTAAGAGATGGCATCTTAAAAATACACTATGAACTGAGCAAGTAGAAGCCAAGGTACCATAAACTTCAATTTCAATTTTTCAAGCACACATTTACAAAAGACACTTTCAATGAAGTCCAGAAGTTTTGTATTATGTAAATGTGAGCAAACACAGTGTGCAAATGTTCGGAACACATTTGAACAAATCAGAGGTACTGATGAAAGCTAATTAAAAATGTTGGTAGATGCCTTCACCTTCCCTTCTCTAAACCCCAAAATCGACTAGGATTATGTGAATTCTTTGCCACCCTGCTCAAACACATTTATTGATAAAATTATGTTCAAAAAACTTTACGGTTTTAAAGAAAATCAGTCTTTCTGAACATTGTTATCTACAAGGAAACTGCATTTGGAGAAGGAATTTAGCTGCGAGCGATGAGTTGATTTAAGACATGTTTTTCCCCAAAGCAGTACGCTAGGATCACGCATACAGTGTAATTTTACCTTCAGGGGCAAATTTTTTATGGTTCACCGAAATCAACTTCAGTGTAACACCAACAAGTAAAGCAGTTAAGTTCCTGCAGTCTCAGATGCTGATGTTGTATGGACATTAAAATGAGTATAATGAAAATATGGCCTCAAACATCGAAATTTTATTTTTTACTCCTAATTCAGGCATCTACTAACTGTCTGAATCACTAAAAGAACGCTTGGAAGTGGAAAAAGTTGCTATGGAGAAAACACATTTTAGACACCACTTAAAAAAATCTACCCTTTTTGCAGCTAAGTGCTTGTATCTATTTCTTCTATTCTCTCTGATCTATTTAGACTGGGTGTCTTCAGGGCATAAGAAAACCCTCACTCGTTTTTTTTCCACCACCTGTCCCCCTTGGGGCTCTGATCCTAACTGACTCTTTATGCACTACTCTAATACAATAAATAGTAATACCAGCCTTAAAAATGTGACTTAAATCAGTATAGCACCCTAGTGTGGCAAAGACTTGACCTAATGAATGCTTTTAATAAAAGCAAACATGAATTAAGTAAAATATAGTAGGCTCAAATGTTAAATGTGAGATTATAATCCTCAGGCAGCTCAGTACCTGGATGGCCTCCATGGCTCAGAGAGATGTGAGGAAAAACTGCCATGAAAAAACCCTCAAACAAAAAGATCCCTATGTTCAGGAGCTTAAAACAAGTGGGTCTTCTGATTTATGTAAGATATAACTAAGTAAATACCTCCATAAGTACCTTTTCAAAGTGCTACAGGACCAAATAAATCATCTGCAAAGTTCAATAGCCATATGTGATCTTTCATATGGATCCTTCATATGGATCCAGAAAACAGCCTATTTTAATCACTGAGAAATTAAACTAAATTACTTGGACAGACAGCAAAAAGGACAGAGAAGACCACAGAAAGAAAAAAGCACAGTATCTTACAACAGAGCTGAGGTTTTACCCTTGCATTGCTAAATATTCTGCTCAATGGAGACAAGACTATAATGCTGCATGAAGACTGAAGAACAAAATTGAAACTACGAGTGGAAACCTAGTTCTGGTAAACACAACTGCAGTACACACTACACAGTGAGAGGTCTTGGCTTCATACAATGCGTGTTCTTTTAAGACTCTATTGTTCATATCGAGGACTTTCTTCAGGGTTGTTTTCAATTGCCAAAAAGCATTGAAAAATTCTGTTAGCAGCACAATTTGTGAAATCTTTGCAATACAACATCCTGAAGCTATATGATCAAGAGATCAGTAACTGTAGAGAAGTATGTGAAAAGAGAAATTAAAGACTGAGAGCCAGTGATACCAACATGTTTAAAATTACAAAGATCACAAAGGTACTGAAGGCTAAACACGATTGCAAGTGGATACAAATGCCAAAGAGACTCTTTAATGCACAAAGTATTGGAGTCTTTAAATAGAGAAAAGTCCAGAAAAGAGTGCTAAAACATGCATATCCACAAAGCAAAAAGGCAATTCCAAAATAACTCAGCTTAAAAAAATATCCCTCCATTTTAAGTCTGTAAGAAACTGAAGGAAGCCTTGTACCATATATCACAAACATCAAGAACCAGCCTGGCGCACGTGAGGAAGAGTAATTGCAGCTGACCCACTAGTGAACTTTTTATAACAGAGATAGTCAGTTATACAGACAACAGATCAAAACTTGATGACTTGATTCATAACACCTACATCCTAAACTTGATGACTTGATTCATAACACCTACATCCTAATCCACAGGAACTGCTTCAGTATATACCACACCAAAACCCATGCTGGGAGGCAGTGAAGTGCACTGAGCCTTGCACATCAAGTTCCCCTCCCCTGCTGTGCTTTACAACCCAAGTCCTCTGAATTCTCTTTTTCTCCCCTTCAGTGTGCTCCCACTTTCAAAACGAACCATGGATAACTCCACCCACCACCAGATTACATGTACAAACAGCAAGCTGCCACAGAAGGGGGGGGGGGGGAAGACAAAGTAAATTGCTCAAACTTGCAAAATGTTTTCTCAAGTAAACTGTCAGCTATAAACATATTAAACGAGGACATAAGCCTGTGTGATTTGTGGCCTTTCACTTCTAACCTGGCACCTATCAGGAATCACTAGAAATCATTACCATGCAACAAACATTCATGGATTGACGACAGATGTGAGGAACCCTTAGGTCAGTGCAAACCTCAAAGTTTCTTTAAAGACAATTAAATGCCACATGTCCCTCTCTTCTCCCATATGTGCATCCCCCATGACCAAAATGCCAACAACCCTGTCAAATGGTTGGTGTATGGTTAACACATGACAAAGAATAAAGCACATGTGACATGACAGGATAAAGTGCATGCAAGCAGTTGACATTACAACCACTCACATGTTAGATGACGGATCACAAGCCCTTGGAGCACAGGCCTAAGTTGTCCACACCATTGTCTGCTCCTACACACTTATGGCAGATTTTGGGGAAAAAAGGAAATGGAGAAAACTATGGATTAAATGTATTCTCCTGGTGGACCAGATCCAACCACTCCTACATCATCTTCCTCACTTACAGATACTCAAAACGCAAACAAAACTCCATCATCACCATTACTACTCTTGCTATGACTTTTCCTGGCTCCAAGATTAAATACAAATGGAGATGGAGCTATTCTCTTGAAGTTAAGAGAAGCTACTTCCCTTTACGCGCAAGATGCGCTGGCAATGATACAATCAGTGGATTGGAGACATTCTGCCTCCAAAGATCTCAGCTTGTGAAAAAACAATCCTTAAACACTTTATCAGATCACTTTTCATTAATTTCTAAACACAACTCTCAAAGTATGTGAAAGTACAGAGAGTAAGAGAATCTACTCGCATTAATTTTCATTGCATGTTTTTGTAAGAAGCCAGACACTTTACAGTAATACAGATAGTATATTTAAGTAGACTTTAGCTAATAAAACATAGCTGAAATGGCATTCGCCTTCTTGATTGACTTCTTGGATTAAGTAATATCATAAAAACAGTTAGCACATTATTAATGTCATTAGTAGTTTATTACTCCTTCATAAACCTTATGAGTTAACTATATTTTAACCTCAATTTAATCTCCTACCTGAGCATATATTACAGGGAAAAAAAAAAAAAAAAAAAAGAGAAAAAGAAAGGGAAAAAACTAGAATTGAAATTAATTAGCTCAGAATCCACTGTAGTCTGACCATCTCTACCCTCTACAATAAGTCACTCTGGCATAACTTGCCATATTTTGAGTTGAAGACAAACGCAAGGTTTTTCTTTTTTCTTTAGAGATGCAAAACCAAATCAACCTTAGGTTCACTTGTCCCATTCTGTGACAGCTGAACATTACTAGTTCACCTGAGAAATTCACACATAGATCAAAATCAATCTCATTTGCCTATGCGTTCTTTTTTTTCATAAAGTAGTAAGTTTGACTTGACTTTAGAGTACAGCAAGAGATTCATGTCAGCTCCTCAGTCCTCTAAAATTACTTCAACTATTAATTCAGAACTGACATAAGTTACAATCTCTTGAACCTAAGTTTCTCAAAAAATGGACCTTTCAAGGCAATAGAAAGGATACTATTTTCAAATTGTTTATATTCAGCCTAAGAGATTAGGCTACTCAGCCCTACTAATATTTCTAAGAACTTCAAGGCAGAGTGCACAGGCTGGGTGTTTTGTAACTTACCTTAAAAATAAACAAGCATTAAACACTAGAAGCGATGTCATTATGAGTAATGGATTTTTGTGTTTTATAAGATTTGTCTCCCCATTGCTAATATGCACTTCAATGAACAAAGAGAAAAGAAGCACAAGAGGGAAACAATCCTTATAACATACAGTAGTCTACCATCAACATTTTCCTCTTTGCAGTGTAAGAGCAATAATGTTCAGTGAAACAAATGCAAAATGAATTCCAAATGACTGCCCTGCAGCAAATCGCAAGTGGCGGGACTGGCTTGAGGCTTGCTACTGTGGCTGCCATAGCCTTGGTTGAATGAGCTTTATTTTGACCCTTAGGTGACAAACCTGCCAATATGTACCAATGAAAGATGCAAGGAACTTTCTGACATACTGCTCTTGGACACAGACTTAGCTAAGAACTGAAACAAACAAACAAAAAAACCCCACACCATCACCATTCTAGAACAAATAATCCCAAAAGCTGAGTGGACTTTCTAAAGGCTCAATTCACTGCAAGTTTAAAAAAAAAAAAAAAAAAAAAAAAAAAAAAAAAAAAAAAAAAAAAAAAAAAAAAAAAAAAAAAAAAAAAAAAAAAAAAAAAAGGAGAGAGAGAGAAAGAGAAATAAAATAAATGGCATTTTACAAAAAATTCACAAAAGACCTCACTTGGATTATACTGTGAACAACTCATTAAGATGGAATTGACATTATCTCTACAGGATTTCTTGTGTTTTCTACTGAAAGAAATTCAATTCAACCTTAATACACAGTTGTGATATTTTGGATTTCGGGTTGACTGATCACAATTAGGTTCTCAAGATCATTTGACAGAATTAAATGATAGACAACAGGGATTTGTTATGAATGTAGCATATACTGTTGACATGATTTGACCCAACATTTTGTTACCATGGTCTTTGCTGACACCTGTTGGTTTATTTTTTGTTTTCCTTTTCTTTTCTTTTCTTTTTAAGAGAAGCATCGCTAACTTTAGAAATCACTTGACAACTATTTGGCTTTAGAAATTGCTTAATTACAAAGTCCATCTTATGGAAATTCTCAATTCTTTTTAAATATACACACATATACATATATATGTATTAGTACTAAGCAGAAGATTCAATCAAGCACCTTGCACTAGAAGCAGTTAAACATCACGAGAAAGCATGACCTCCATCCCCAAGTTGAGATAAGAAACACGAGGATGAAAAGTTTGCAAAACAAAGGAAAGTAAAAAAAGCCCAAAAAATTAACAGTGGAACAAATTTAGGTGAGGCTTACAAATACACTTTAATATTCCAATGCAAGAACTATCATCCCTAAATTTCATAGTAAAAATGAGTTATGAAAAGGGATCTGGAAGTAAGAGCAGTAGCAGTTTTGATTATTCCACCTATTGAGGAAAAAAATGTTGTTAGGTGGTGAGGTAGTACTGTTAGTTTTGAAAGGTTAAAAATCCATGTAAAACCTAACTGACATATCAGATTAACATAGTTAAAGCACAACAGCTTTCAGTCACATACAAAAAAGTCAGTGATGTGTCAAGCATCTAATTTTTCCACCTTTGATCCCTCAGCAGAAATAACCAGATAAATATTCACAGATGGACTAAAGGCTTAATTTTATGTAAATTCCAGAGCAGAACTCAAATTAACATCTTCTTTACACAGCAAGATGCCTTCACCCTTTTGCAATGTGTTGCAGAACACTAGTGGGTCCAAATAAACAGGATTTACTTAATTTTACCTGAAAAGGTCCCTGGTGCTGACTACTAGCAGCACTTCATTTTTTTTCTTTTACTGGCACAATGTAGTTGATAACCTCCAAACACAAATTACAAAAATGTTAATTTTTTTTTATAAAATAATACCTGCACCTCTTTTCACTTGGTCATGTAAACCAAAAAGATCATTAAGTGAGTTAATAGGTCATTAACTCACTGCACATTTAAGCAGTAAAAGTAGAAGCCTTGCTTGTTTTAGGTAACTGACAAAAGCCTGCAGTTAACTTCTTAGAGAAATGGCTAGCTTGCTTCCTGCTTTTCCAGTCTACAGTTATGATACTTCGTACTCTGAAAGAAACTTCCTCTTAAGGAGAGAAAAATCTGTCCTGAAGACACTGTCCCTTCCAGGGTTATCAAGCTGAAGTTAAGCAAAACACCTTGGATATTGATGAACTTTTTCATTCTTCTTCCTCACTGCTTCTAAAGAAAAGATTTCCTTTTTCTATTCCCACAACTGAGACCACCTAACGCAACCTTGTGTTCGGCTGGCAGGCAAACCCAAAGACCCTGCAAATGCTGGGAGAAGTTTTGGATCGAGAAGTAAGTAAGATTGCTTCGTATGTGGCAAGTAGGCTCTTGTATAAAATACAGAAAACCATTTAACCATTTTATTTAACAATGAAATAAATTATTATTTAAAATGTCATCATTAAATAAATTTTTGAAAGGCGAATTCATGTGGTTGTTTCTACTTTGTTTTTAAAACAATCTTATGAGAAAAACATTCTTGGTAACAGGTTTATAAAATAAATTTCATAGCCTTCTACTTAGAGTAATGGAATAATGTGTAAGAATATTGTTAGTTGCTCAAGGATATTTATGCTGATCCTATGAAAAAATCACAGCAGATCCTTTCTTGCTATGAAACTGTGACTGAAAAACTAATGTATCCCATCATGGAGCACACACATGTTCAAAGACAGCACATCAGTGCAGTAGTTCTCATTATGGTGTGTGGGCATGAGTAGTAGAACAGCTAATAGTGAAGCTCTGTACACTAGAATTTACTGTATTTAAATGAATTTTACCTATATACTTTGTTTGGGAAGGAATCACATTTTTCTCAGTCCAACCATCAAGATACAGTCCCATTACACATACAATAACTTAACATGACAATGATTAACAAGGATCACAAAAATTCATGATTATACGCAAACTTCAAATCACAGAATCAATTAGGTTGGAAAAGACCTCTGAGGTCACTGAGTTCAACCTGTGACCAAAAACCACCATGTCAACAGGACCATGGCACTAAGTGCTATGTCCAGTCTTTCCTGGGACAGTAATTCTACCATCTCCCTGGGCAGCTCACTCCAATACCTAATCACTGTTTCAGTGAATAAATGATTCCTAATGTCTAACTTAAACTTCCCCTGGCACAGTTTAAGACACTGTCCTCTCATCCTGTCGCTAGCTGCCTGGGAGAAGAGGCCAACCCCACCTCACTACAATCTCCTTTCAGGTAGAGAGAGCAATAAAGTCTTGAACCTCGTTCTCCAGGCTAAACAAAGCCAGCTCCCTCTGTCATTTCTCACAGGATATTCTGGCCCCATCAACAGCTTCATTTACCTTCTCTGGACCATCTCCAGCACTTCAATGTCTTTCCTGAATTGAAGGACTCGGAACTGGACACAGTACTCAAGGTGTGGCCTCACCAGCATTGAGAAGAGGGCAAGAATCATGGCCCTAGTCCTGATGGCCACAATATTTTTGATGCATGCCAGGATGCCATTGGCCTTCTTGGCCAACTGGGCACACTGCTGGCTCACATTCATTTGATCAGCTTGCACCCCCACCTGGTAACAGCTTGCACCCCTAGGGTCTTTTCTGCTGGGCCACTTTCTAGCCAGTTCTCCCCCAGCCTGTAGCGCTGTTTGGCGTTACTGTGGCCAAAGTGCAGGACTCGGTACTTGGCCTTACTGAACCTCATACTGTTGGTCTCAGCCCATTTAACCAGCCTGTACAGGTCCCTCTGCAGAGCTCCCCTACTCTCCAGCAAATTGAGACTTCGACCCAAACTGGTATCATCCACAACTTTGCTAATAGTAGACTCAATCCCCTCATCCAGGTCATCAGTTAAGATATTAAACAGGACTGGGCCCAACACTGATCCCTGGGGGACACCACTGGTGACCGGCTGCCAGCTGGATGCAGCCCTGTTCACCAGCACTCTCTGGGCCCGGCCATCCTGCCAGTTCTTAAACCAGCACAGAGTACATCTGGGCTGCAGCTTTTCTAGGAGTATGCTATGGGAGATGGTGTCAAAGGCTTTGCTGAAGTCCAGGCAGATCACATCCACAGCTTCTCCCTCATCCACTAGGCAGGTCTTAAAAGGAGATCAGGCAGGATTTGCCTTTCCTAAACCCCTGCTGGCTGAGTCTGAACCCTTGCCTGTCCTGTATGAGCCATGTGATCACATTCAAGATGATCTGCTCCATAACCCTGCCTGACACCAAGGTTAGGCTGATAGGACTGTAGTTCCCCAGATCCTCCTTCAGGCCCTTCTTGTGGACGGACATCACATTGTCCAACCTCCAGTCAAGTCATATCAAGTATGAAATAATGACAATTTCTACTGAACAAGACACCAATACATTGTCTGAAAAGGAAAGGAAAGTTCTTGTTTCTGCAATTTTTATACCATTTCATAGAAAAATGAAGTAGACAATATTACCACCCAGATATAGATTAAAAAAAATTGGATATCAACAACAGTGAGCAGCATGCTTGTGTGCAATTTAAAATTATACTACAACTACTAGCCTGCAAAGTCCTGTGTTTGGTGAATGGTATTATAAAATAGAGAGACACATAAAAGACATTTCAAATCCATATCCATCATTTTTCAGACAAAGTAAAATGAACACAAATAACAGTCAGGAGATTAAAACGAAAATGTGAGAATAGGAATCAAGATGGATTTTTGCCTACAAGCAACTTGTTCTATGACAAGAGAATTTGGTACAATGAGATGGAGAGAAACTGCATTGAGGATGGCCTGCCCTCCATCAAAGACATAACTGTATCTACTGCTCTATATGACATGCAGTGCCGTAATCACATACTAACGTGACACCTTTACCATCACTGTCAGTCAGTAATCTGGGCAATGGACACAAAGGCCAATAGGTGCTCCCATTTTGCTCGGCTCGAGGCCTGATACACACTGAAGAGGCAGGAGACCAGCACATCACCACAATTTGGCAGCAAGAAAGTTGACAAATGGCAAGTTATCACACTAACATCTACGGTTTGCCTATAACTTTGTTTTCCATGTTCCTTCTTTTCCATTTTTCTCTTCCGCAAACTGAGTTGCGAACCTGGGCTACCTGTGGGTCAGTGTTCACAAGGTGGTTCTATTTTGACTGAGCTCCTGCTTCACTACCTACAACAGCAGGCCCTACCACATTCATGACCCAGGCTTGGGAAGATGCTCTTGTAGACGGTATCCAGGTGAAGTGGCACCTGACAAGACAAGCAGCTACTGCACTGGCAGTAGGAGCTCCCAACACCACTTGCAGCAATTTGTGGGCAACAGCAAGGCAGAAGCAGACAGCAACCTACAACTTGCCATGAGAATCCCATTTTTGTCCCCTAAGTGATGCCAGAGACTATGCCTTGAGTTAATGAAACAGAAGCTTTGGATTTTTTAAATGCCAAAATGCTTCCAAGTGATACTGGAAACAACTACTGCTGCTCCTTTTCATAGTCAGCAAAATAATCTGGTTTTTGCTGGGTTGAGAAGTGAACATTATGGTGTCTTCTGCTATTTGTGCTGCTGGCTAATGTGCCTTATTTTCCCAGCACAGTATTCTTAAAACTACAAGTTGTAATGAAGAATCAAGAACATTTTCATTCCTGAATATTGCAAATTATCCCAAAGATATGTTCCTATGATCTAAGTTAGGCCTTTTTCCGTTACTGAATGTAGCCTGTCCAACAAAATCTTTATTAAAAGGTACTAAAAAAATGTGCATCAACCTTCACTTCCCACTTGTATTCACTTTATGATTTACTTAATTTCTGTTCATTTTACCCATATTATCTCTAGGGTTAAAGACTATTTTATGTCAGAAATTACTAGTAGGTCATTTAATACTGCAGCCAAATTTATTCTGCTTCCTCATCTATCTGGCAATATCCTCAACTGGTTTCCTGTGAAGGTGGAAAGGTAAACCCCAGAAAATTAAAACCACAAGATTATATTGAGTTTTTCACCAAAGAGTCTTTCTAAAAGAGAATTGAAAAAAACAATTTTTAATTCTTAGGCAGACTATGAACTGAAGTCAGATTTGTCTTACAGAACAATCAATGAGCACTATCTTACAGATTTACTTTGAAATTATCCAATCATACCAGGCACTTGTATAAAGAAAATTTTGTTCCAGAGAGAAATATTAATGATGTATTTTATTAATTTACAGTTTTACTGCATTTTACTGATGTAGAACTGATAAAACCTGGAGCCATATACCTACAACTCAACATACACCTTGACAATCTTCACAAGCCGAATTCAACGTATTTGCTCTGAAAATAATTTGAATTTTATCTACCTACAACTGTACATATCTGGAAATATTTTTTGCGTATTAGACATCATGTAGGGGTTTAACAGTGGGTCTGTTAGCTCCCTGGAAGAAAAGACTGACTTGGGAAACTTTCGAGTGTGGCCTCGAAGATAAGTAAGTTTTACACACAGGCTAATTGGGAGGCAAGGGCGGACTGTGAGTCCATAGATTTAGCATGTGAGAACCACAGCCTTGTCCCTGGGCATCTCCAGGTATCTCACGATTGCTGCCAAGTGTATCTGTAATTATGAGTGGCCAATTACTTGCTTACTACTTGCTTGCTGCTTTTTGAAAATGGTATAAAAGGAGCTGGGATTTAATAAAGAAGAAGCCTTTTCTTATGTTGCCCTGAATCAGCCTTCTTGTGTGTTTTCTATTGGACTGTCATGATTTAACGACGACAACATCACTGTGATCAAGAGCACTGGTTATGCTGGTATTTGCAAGAACTTATCAGATGTCTCACTTTATGTTTAATCCTTGCCTTGTTCTGGTAAAGTAGCATCCAATGGTCTATGACATTCCTAAACTACTTCAATGAGAAGAGGTATGACACCATAAACTAAACAGCAGATTAAAATCCAAGGCAAACAAGAGCTCTGTTCCTGGCTGGCAGCTTTGGTTATACACTTATGGTATCAAGCAGGTCATTTCCTTGTCTATTATAAATTATTCTCAAGGCACACACCCTCTTAAAAGTGCACTTTTGCTAAACACAGCTCCATTGCTAAACAATGAAGTTGAACAGGGGTATATGTACCACAAGGTAATACCATTTCAAGTGCATCCTGACATGTCTTGAAAAGTTGGTGGAAGGTAACATGCATTCTGAAACTGAAACCTTCACAGAAACACAGAATATGCTGAGTTAGAAGGATCATCGAGTCCAACTCCTGGACCTGCACAGAACACCCCAAGAATCACACCATGTGCCTGAGAGCATTGTCTAAACGCTTCTTGAATGCTGACAGGCTTAGTGATGTGACCACTTCCCTGGGGAGCCTGATCCAATGTTCAACCACCCTCCAGGCAAAGAATCTTTTCCTGATATCCAACCTAAACCTTGCCTGATTCATCTTGTCAATTCAGTCCTGTCACTGGTCACAAGAGTGAAGAGATCTATACCTGCCCTTCTGCTTTCCCTTGTGAGGATGCTGAAGATTGCAATAAGGTCTCCCCTCAGGCTCCTCTTCTCCAGGCTGAACACACCAAGTGACCTCAGCCACTCCTCAAAAGGCTTCCCCTCTAGAACCTTCACCATCCTCTTGGCCGTCCTTTGGATGCTCTCTAATAACTTTATGTCTTTTTTATATTGTGGTGCCCAAACCTGCCACAATATTCAAGGTGTGGCCACACTAGTGCACAGCAGAGTGGGATAATCCCCTCCCTCAGCTGGCTGGTGATGCTTTGCCTGATGCCCCCCAGGACATAGCTGGCCCTCCTGGCTGCCAGGGCACTGCTGACTCAGATTCAACTGGCCATCGATCAGGACCCCCAGGTCCTTTTCCACACTGATGCTCTCCAGTGTCTTATTCTCCAGTCTGTAAACCCAACCAGCTTTGTCCTGTTGACCTTGAATTATAGAGGAAACTGGGAGCAGGAGGCAGGACCCATACTAACAGCAGCACCTGAAAGAACCACAGCTTTGATTTTAAAGTGGATATATACTTCTAATGAAACAAGCTCTCAATGAGGGATGAGTTTACATTGATTTTTTAAAGATCTGTATTTTTGAACCTAAAGTGTGCAGACCTTTACACATTTTTCTGGTAAAGACATGGTACTAAGTAGTGGTGGGTTTGGTTTTCTAGCTGCTTTCTCTGGTGTGCTTACCCTCAGGTTAGAAACCACTATTCTAAAGGATATCGCTGTGGCCCTTAGTGCCATAATCTAGTGACCACAGTGCCAGTGGATCAAGGATTGGACTTGATGACCTCACCCGGCTGATTCTATGATTCTATATACTGAAAGCTTGATTAGAAGACTAGTCCTACTCAAACTTACAAACTCCCTATAGAGTTTTAGAGATAGGTGTTGAGAGACATCCAGTTGTAATGTTTCCCTCAGTCAGAGCAGGAGCTCTCCCATAGTACGGCTAAGACTAAAAGCTGACAGAGTGCATCTGCCTTGGTACCAAAGCTATTTGTTACCAAAAATGGAAAGGAGAAGACAGCTGCATATGAAGAGCTTGCAAGCTTTCCCAGAGTCTAAATATCCTGAACTGGCATACATAAAGGCCAACACTGCACAGAGCAATTATATTTTTTTGATTTAAGTATGCAGCAAGAGACTAAAGCACCTGTTCTTTCTTCTCTATGTCACATTCCTACTGTAACAGTCTTGACATTCAGGACAGTTTCTGAACAACTGGTTAACAGCAGAATATGATTTGTAGTTCTCTTTCTGAAGTTTTCATACACAACTTTACAAAACTTCAGAGAATCATTACATCTGACCACTTTACAAAACTTGGAAACCAGTAAATTTACTCCTTCAAAAGTCAGGTTCTCAGTCATAGTATAAGCCTAGCTCCATCTACCATGGTCAGTTCTCTCATACCCCACAGGAGTAAGCTTCATCTAGGGTCATAGTTTACCAGGAAGCTCCACCACAGGAATATGCAGATAGATCTGTAGCAATCATTCATGTTTGGGATGTTCTTGCTTAAGGCATTCTGCATGTTTTTAACCAATCAGCCTGATATAACTTTGAAGCTGCCGATGCTTAGAGCAAGGGAGCTGATTTCAAAATCCTATGCAGCACCAAGGCCTTTCCTGGTCCTCAGCAGAGGAGCTTTTCTGCCCGACCAGCAAGTATGCTGGCAGAGCACAAAAAGCTGGGAGGGAGCACAGTTTGGACAGTTGAATCCAACTGACTAAACCAACATTCACAGAATCATTAAGGTTGGAAGAGACCTTAAAGACTGAGTCCAACTGTCAACCTAGCACCACCACATTCACCCCTGAACCATATCCTCAAGTGCCACATCCAGATGCTTCTTGAATACTTCTGGACCCTGACTCCACCACCTCCATGGGCAACTTATTCCAATGCTTAACCACTATTCAAGTGAAAAAAATATTTTATAGTATCTAATCTAAACCTGCCGTAGTGCAACTTATGGCCATTTCCTCTCATCCTCTCATTTGAGACATAGTAGAAGAGACCAACCCTCACTTCATTTCAATCTCCTTTCAGAAAGCAATGAAATTCCCTTGAGCCTCCAGCTCCCCAGACTATAAGCAACCCCAGTTTCCTCAGCTGCTTCTAATAGGACATGTTTTCTAGACTCTTCAGTAGCTTCGTTGCTCTTCTTTGGACACAAGGCCAATATATATATTATAAGTATATTCTACGCTAGCAATAAAAGCTGAGCGAAGATGCAGGAAGGGGAGACACTTGGAGGTATCTTTTGATAAGGCATTTGTCTTCCAAAGTCACCATTATGTGTGATAGAGCCCTGCTTTCCTGCAGGTATATCTAATTGTCCTGAACTCTAATTTTTGACTGTTTGGGCAGACTGTGTCTAAAGATGAACCAAGCAGGTTTCTCTATTCTTCACAAAATTTCCTCTTATAAAATATATCAATATATAAATGGAAAAAAAAATTGTTCCTTTCCACATTAACAGGCTTAGCCACAAGGCAAATTCTTTTAGCCCTTTGTTGGGATAACAACAAGGAAGTGTTATACCCACACGGATATGTTGGGGATCGTGAGGCACCAGGGGAAATACCTGATGGAGATAATGAAACATCTTTTTCTGAATGGAAAGCCAGATTTGTGGACGGATGCAGCCTTGAAGAGATTGGTATTGAAGAACCACCACTTGGGACTGTTATTGAATAAACGATGTTTGGGGTAAAACTTACACATAGGTTAAACCTTCATTTTAGTTTCTTTTCCCTCATGGACTTTCTGCCTTGCCAGGCATAACCACAATTCCCTTATTGAAGTACAGCGTGGTACCAACCAATCAAGTTGTTTGGCAGGTTTTAGCCACCTGCCGCTCCCCAGTTACTGCCCGGTTACACCCTCTTATGTTTATTCATTCCCTGTTAATCAATCACTGTAAGAGGATTTGCATGCTCCTCCCGTTTCTCCAACCCAGACCCCTAAAAACCCTCTATCTTCCTTCAATAACCTCAGATCAGCCCTGGCTGATGCTTGCCTCACACCTGTGCCTCGCCTCCTCTTATTTTGGGTTGCGTAAGCGCGTGTGGGGTAGTGCTCGCCTGCAGCCTCCTGCTTCTGTCAGTATCTACAGCAGAGCTGCGAACCCCAAGCTGGTCCACTCCCTTCCCCTAGAACAGAAAAATATGGTCCTCAGCCATTTCTATAATACTTTATGCCAGCATAAGCTTCATAAGTACAAGTGAGTTTGGATTACAATGATCCACCTTGCCAGTATACTTTACACATACGACATAGACTTGCTTCTGTCATTCTGCACTTGATTAGAGTAGGCAACACATGATATTTACTGTATTTATATTTTAGTCATGCATGTGACAGTTATCAGACATTTGGCTGGTAGAACCCCCCAAAAGGTGCATTCACTACACTGACTGCTGTATTCCTCAACTTATCATCAAACATAATGACAAATCACTGTAATACTGGAAAAGGATTCATGAGTTCTGCTGGGACTTGACCGTTTATTTAAACATTTTGGCTATTCACATCTTTTACGTGTATTGAATTTGAAAGTAGCTGCTTTAACGCAAATAGACAAAATTTGTCCACACAGGTATTTATTTATGGACAAACACATACTGAAGGAGCTCAGTTTGCACCTCTTGAGTGTTGGCTATGCTGGGTACATTATTTTCCAATGAAAAGTTTGACTTATGTGAAAAGCACATCCTTTTCGTAAAGGAAAAAAAAAAAAAAGAAAAGCCAAATCCCTCCCCTTCAATGAAAGACCTATGAAGTTTTAAGCAGAAGAAAAACTACTAAGTGCAACTTTTACAACTATCAGCATTGTGTCCTCACATCTTTGACACTTCAGTCTGCCTCAACAAGAGCAATTCCTATCCTAGAGCTTCTATTTTGCTGACAGCTATTTTAGCATTCCTCCTCATCTCCCTTGCTACCTGCAGTTGCATACAGGTTTTTACCTCGTACATGGAGCAACATTTGTTTTAGAACTTGGAAGTTAAAAACTTCGATATAAGTCAGCAGTAGCAGAAAACTACACTTAAAAAATCTAACGTGAATTTTCAAAGTATAAAGGAAAGAAAGATTAAAAAGCTGTTTCAACAAAAACTATAAAACCCCTCGTATTTTATTAAAAGTAGGAATCAGCTATATAACAATCAATCTTCTTTTATTTACTGACATAGAGGAAATTGAGTATTGAGCCCCAGATGATCAGACAGTAAGAATACTCAGTACTTTCCAAGTATTTCCATTAAAAAATTTCTTCTGGTTACCAGTCCTAATTTTTCTTCTTTTTCTTGACTCTTCTGTCTTCCTAGAATCATCATAAACTATGAGTAATTTATGTCCCTACCTTCAGATGGTGCAACCAACTACAGTAACACTTCGTTTGTGTCTGTTGTATCAATATCATAGGAAAGTAAAATATTTAGCTTCCACTTATATTTTCTTTTATTTTTCTAACCAACTTAACAAAAGTACATACAATATCCAAAAAGGTGTCTCACGTAGAACCGTAGCTAACACGGAACAACCAGCCCTTTTTCTCATGTTAGCATTTGCTTAAATAACAGCTTTAAGTTCTACTGTTCGTATCAGCATGTGACAAGGGTGCATGTCTAAAGCATGAAAACAGTGTTGCATCTAAAATCAACTTCAAGTTAAAAAACTTAACAAATCTATTTTCAAATGTATTTCACACATTTATTTGTACTTTTATGTGAAACTCTCAAAAGAATTCTGACTGGGATAGTCAGGTTTTACCTCATAAAATCCACTTAGAGCCATATCTAGTGGAAAGGAGGACAGAAAATTAATTCCTGAATCTAGAAGTTAAAAACATTTTTAAAAAACATTTTAAAAACATTTTACATACTTTTTCCATCCTATGTGTCAGATCTATAGTGAAATAAGTAAAAGTTACCATAATATCTATATAATTTATACTGCTGGAATGACAGCAAAAACATATGCACACCTGCCTCCTACCCCAAGTTAATTTAGCAAAAAACCAAAAATTCTTTGTTTTTCTTCTCAAATATCTTTGATATCTTATTACCAAGAATGTCCTTAGGGTATCAATCAAGAGAGGAAGTAAATGATCTGGCAGAGATACTGAAAAGAATTATGAGGTGCAACTATCCAAAAAAGCACAAGAGGCAAATATTGAAACCCTGAAGGCAAGGAACTGATACTACTTGTGGAGGAGCATGATGCTTTCCTGAATCTTTACCGACAGGACAGTGTATGAGTTAAGATAAATAATCTCAAAATCCTAAGTAGCCAACCTATCAAACTGATCTGCTCTCTTTTAACAGTCATAAATGCATCTAACAGCTTTAGGCACACTAACTGGGTATTTCTGCTGTAGTGATCAACAGAAGATAACAGATACCAAGATTCAGTTGTCACTGAGTTAATGAATTGAGCAGCTGGAGCATCTTAAAGTAATTTTAGGTTGTTTGCACATACAGAAATACAATACTCTATTGATTTATAATTGAATTTGTTTCCTTTCAAATTATTCCTATAAAGGACTGACACAGCTGATACAGCTTTATTAAAAAATATCACTATTCTGCTAAATTTTAATAAAAGTATTCCCAGAAAACTGAAATATATAGGTCTCTTGTTGATAACACAGAAAATCCTTCTAAAATTCTTCCTCATGGAAAAGCTGAAAACCCTGTGAAAGAGAACAAACTCCTCTGAAGTTCTGCAACTGAGGTAAACTAAACATATTTTAAAAGAGTTGGTGTATAAAAGGAGTAATCTATGTAACTGTTTTTCAAAAAACTCATGCTGAAATGGTAGGAAAATACTTTGCCTTTCATGGAAACTTTTAACATCACTGATGGAAACAAGACCTGAACATTCACAAGACAAAGGTGCACCAACTGGTTTCATCACATATACTGATACGTATTCTGCCTAAGCACTACTTAAATATATCTTATTCTAGTCACTTAGTAAGCAAAAAAGGGTTTTTTTCATCACTCCTTTAATTAAAAATAACTCAGCTATCTCCCATTTTATTTCCTTCCTGCAAACTTCAAGGATTTTGGAGTTCACTACTGTGTTCATTCTTTTAAATGGAAACAATTATTAAGTACAATGATAATTCAACTTTTTTTTTTCCTAAAAGAAAAGGAAGGAATGGATACATACAGGTAGATTAGTCCAAGTTTCAATATCAGCTACATAAAAATGTCTAGTACCAAAGTTTATTAAGAACTGAGAGTCTCAACTTCTGCATGTAAACTGAGAATGGCAAGAATGGTTCTAATTGAACTAAAGCTGCTGAAGGTTTTATTTTTAAAAAGCTCATGATTAACTCATTGAAACATTCCCCCTACTCCAATTTTTATCTTCTTTTTAACAATTAGTACCATTCTTTGAATTGCAGCAACTTGCAACTGCTTTATAAACAACCATCTGCCTTATTGTATCTTCTCTGCTTTTCACTGTTTATCAATTTAAAAATGTAAAACACATTTATCAACACATTTATCAACAATGTAACAAATTCCCATCTGGGTTTACGAGATGCTCATCATTTCTTTCAAGAATTATGCTAACAATAATTATGAAACTATCTCTGAACCTTTCGAGTACTGTCATGCTACTGTGATGAACCAACCTACTGCCAATTGCTGCCTGCAAACTAGAAGAGTTCACTGAAGCACATCTGACATAATCATTCCAGTAAAAAGTCTTCACAAACACCAGATTTTGAAAGCCGATTAAGCATATGCAAATGAATATATTGCACGCAATAAAGATTCATATTTAAATTTCCTTAGGTACCATTAAATAGTCTTCAGTCGTCACTGTTTGTCCATCTACTTCACTCAGCAAAAAGAAATGCAGAAAATAAACATACTGTTAAAAGCTGAAATCTTTTTAAAATTCTAGAGACAGTACACATATACAATTAATTTTTTTTTTATGCTGCCTCCACTAGTTTTCTATTACCAAAGGCATTGGCTCAAAAATGAGAAAAGTAAAAGAACTAGAACTTTTTGGAAATCTGTAACTCACAGCTTAGGAACTACTACTAAAGATAAATTCAGCATCATACCCCATTTTCAGTTGCTTCTTCTATTTTGCTTAAAGTCTTGTGTGTCAGTTTAATATTCCACACTTACCTAACAAAAATTGAAAATAATCAAGCCAGTATTAAAAAAATCCCTGTAACAAAATAAGGGACAAAAAAGATCCCTAAAGAACTGCATTTATGATTGAACTTGCTGTCCATAAAGTGACAGATGTCATTTAAGCTCTTCCTTCAACTGGTACACTCAAAAATCTCTATTCCACAGAGATTCTTCTTTTTAGTAAGAAATGAGATCACATCTTCATATATTTTAAAGATTCTGGCTAATCTCTCTTCTGCCTATCTGTCTATTGTGTCCAAATCCTGCAACTCTAAATATTTTTGTGACATTTATGTCTTGGTAAAATCTTGCTAAAGCAAAAAACCTTCTGCAACATTCATTAGTAGATGGATGCTCTGGTTCCAGCCAGGACAGGGTTAGTTTTCACAGCAGCCAGGAGGGTGCACGGCTGGGACACAGAGGTTATTCTATACCACCTATCATCATTGTGGGGGCAGGGGGAAGGGAGTCTCTTCCAGGGAGAAGAGGTCTCTTCCAATTGGATGCTGAGGCTGCTGTGGGATTGGGTTGGGCTCTGAGGAGCATTTTGCATGTAAATCACTCTCTGTTTTGTACACTTGTGTTATCAATATTGTTGCTGTTATTGTTTGTTTTCTTATTGCTCTTTTCAGTAAATTGTTCTTATCTCAAATGTTGACAGAGAGGCTCTGAGATATACATACATGACCTATGAGGTCCACAATATGTCTGATTTATTAGGATAGCTGAGACTTTTTATAGTATCTGTGAACAAGGTCTCTTGACAAGAAGGACATAATTGGTTACAAGTCACTGTCCAGATGTAAAACATGCATGACTAATACATTTATAATTGGTTAATAACAGGTAACAAGGCAATTATTTACTTTATCAAACTCCACCTTCTTCTTGGCACTGATTTCCTTTTGTTCTAGCAAAGAGACTCACAGCCATCTTGGCACTTATAGTACCTATAAAACTATATAAAAGCTTATAAAAGTTTATAAAACTACAAAACACAATATAAATTGCTCACACATACATCATGTTCCTCCCACACTCAACCTATGATTCTTACCCTTTGTGCCTCCAATTCTCCTTCCCAGAACATCACAGGGGGGAGGAAAGGGGAAATGGAAGGGAGCAAAGGAACAGCACATGGTTTAGAGAGTCTCAATGGGAGCAATAAATTGGGGAACACCATTCCTAAACCACAACACCCTTATTTTGACACCTAGTGTCAGGCACAAATGGCGTGCACAAATCTCTTATCTTGAGGTAAGAATATTCTGTATTAGGTACAGAGCCCCTGGTCACAATACTGCTTGGTGTGTTCATGTAGATACGGTACTGTCGTGGTTTTGCCCACCAGACCATCCCTGGGGCTGGGGATGGTTTTGTCCAGGTAATTTCCGGACAAAAAAGCCAGTCAAAAGTCCAGTGACGCCTTTGCTAATTACATCTTCAAGAAAACGGAAGAGAAGGTTGTTGGTGCAGTTAAAATTAAGAGCAGCAGCCATGTAGGGGAGAAGAGCAGTGGGCCCGAGCAGGGCCAGACTCCCTCCTCCCCTAGCTTGGGCCGGGGTGGGGGGAGCAGGTGTAGCTCAAGTCCTCCCTTCTCTCTTGTAAGAGAGTGAAAAGAAAAAGTTTAAAGGATGAACTGCTTGGACAGAAACTGCTGTGGAAGAATTCCAGCCGAAAGATAACGAAACTTCCAAAGTCGAAGCTGGCAGCTGAAGCTGCAGCAAGAAAAGTAAAGTGTGAAAGAGGAGGCTTGTTCCCCCCCGCCCCCCCATTTTCGCTCTCTCTCCTCAGCAGGGAAAGACTGAAAAGTAATCCCTGCTACTTGTAAAAGTTTGTTGGAGTAAGGAGACCCCCTATGCGGCTGATAGAAGAGTCTGTGGATGTACCAAAGAGAACCGAGACTTCATGAGAAAGACTGAAGTGAGCCAGAGTCCTGGTGAAGATTTGTAACCCTGAGAGAAACCTGCGCTGAAGCAGTGATAACTCAAGTGGGATACTGGGATCCGTGTATGTGTGAATCCATACTACTATTAAAGATTTTATAACCCTGAAAAATCTCATGCTGGAACGAGACGACCCATGTGAAATGTTGGGATCCATGTGTGTGTGGATCCGTGCTAAACCCATACCAAAAAGTCTATCAAGGACTGTTCTCCCATGAGGAGGGACCTCCATAGGGAAACAAAAGTGAACTCTTAAACCATTATCCCCTGTAACCCTGTAGAAGAAGATCCATAGTAAACAAGTGTCCCCTTACAAGCCTATGGAATGAAGACCCTTCGGGACCTGGATAACCCCCAGCCTTCAGTCTTAGCCCAGGAGGGGGGTAAGTCCAGCCCTAGAAGCCAACACAGAGCAAGAAAGAAAGAAAAGAAATTCCAGCTGAAACGAAAATACTACTACTACTGAAGATCTATTACTAGAGAGAAAGAGAGCTAGAACTCCGAAAATAGAGAATGAGACTACTTCTTCTCCTTGGACTAATATAAAAGGAGAAGAAGTATTTCTGTAAATATATAGCATTTCAACTTAAGTAAAAATTGTTGTAAATATAGTTCTTTAGTTTTTAATTTATTAGTAGTTTTTATTTTACTAGTAATAAATGTTTATACTGTTTTCCCCAAATCCTGTCTCTCTTTTGTCTGCAAAAACCTTCTCTCAACTAGTAGTAATTGTGTGGGGAGTGAAAAGCAAATTAACCCAAAACAAAACCACAACAGGTACCTACCCCAATATATATTCATGTATGTGCAGTATGTGCTGCTCATGACGATATTTTTTGGAGTAGAGAGAAGTATCAGAATGGCTTGTTAATTTCCTGTGTGGTATCAGTTTATGACATGATAACATGAAGGGCAGTGAGGTTCATTTAGGCTGTGTATCAGTGCTGCTCTCCTGGCCCTACCTCAGGCACTACCTTTGGGAGTCCATTAATAACTATGCCCAGTCTGTGGTGGGAATAGGGGAATATTTTTCCCAGATTTTACCCAGCTTTTCATCCCCTTTTCCTCCTCAAGGCCTATTACAACAGCTTTTGAGAATTCTGAATTTCCCTTTGATGTTTAAGAATGCATGCTCTTGTTGCTAAGTCTGCCAGGTCTCTTCAGTGTGGACCACACCACGTTTGGAGTCAAGAAAGATATTTTCTAGGATGATCTTCTAAATATTTGCCCCGAGGGCGGACAGTCATGAGTGGCATATAAGATGGGAGAAAATGGGCCAGCTTTTGAGGAAACTCTCTGCTCCCATGGTTTGGAAGTTCATGCCTGAACAACTATAGGACGCTAATAAAGTGACAGGATATTTGCTAGGAGAATAATATGGCAACTCCAGAAAGGAGCAACTCCAGAGTGTTGGGCTTTGGCTACTCCTTACTAAACACAGTTAAATACTAGACAGCACCCTCAGTGAGAGGAGGAGGAGGAAAGCAGACGAACAGGCCAATAGGTGGCCACTCAAACTGCAGCTGAACTACAGGAACTGCTCAATAGCAGTCACCCCTGTACAGAAGAAGAAATCCAAGAGCAAACCAGTTCACTTAGTGAGGGATGAAGATGAAGTAGGGCCCCCAACACAGGAGGAAGAGGCAGGGCCAAAGATAATTGCCCAATCCCTGTCTCTGGGAGAACTGCAAAATATGTTAAAAGATTTCAGCTTCCAGTCCAGAGAGCCCCTGCTTCAATGCTGGGATAGTGTGGCCTACAATATGAAACTAGATGGTAGTGAAGATAAACAACTGGGATCTCTGTTCCAGGACACAAGGGGATTAGGAAAAAGACAGAAACACTCAGTCTCAAGTCATGCATGAGGGAAAGGTACCTTTTCAAGGGTGACCTAGTAGTTCACCCACGCAGACAGAACACCATGGAGAAAGGTATCCAGTACCTGAGAGAACTAACTGTGGTGAAGGTAACACATAAGAATTCAAATAACGAGCAGTCAGTCCACTCTAGATCTAACTGAGGTCCAGTCACTGCATGTAGAAATCATCTCATCCCCACTACAGGCCTGCACCTCACTTGCGAAAAGACTGTCTAAGGACGTCCAGCAATTTATAAAAGAAGAGTTCCATGCCCCATCAGTACGGACCACAGTTTATACTATTAGGAACAAGTGCCACTCTGCTCAAGAGAGAAAATACACACCATTAGGTAACCTCTGGTTTTACCTGCATGGCCACAGAGAGGACATGAGCAAGTGGGATGGAAAACCCTATTAGCACAGGTGCATGAGTTGAGAAGAAAAACAACCACTGCAGGAAATTCTTTAAGGATAAAGTCGCCCCAGTTTTAAACTGGGCAAGTCCTCAAACAGAATAGGAGGGCTGACGTTACTTCCAATCCTCTTGGAGGGACCTCCCATTCATATTTACAAAAAGTGAGCAACAAGTACCAAGACCAGAACTAGAGGGGCCCTGCCTCTAGCTAGGTGTAGCAAAGGGACAATTGGATCTACTGGACTGTGTAGATCCAATGGCCTGGCACATCAGACCCACAGGACTATAAGGCTTTAGTTGACACTGGCACAAAATGTCCCCTGATGACATCAAGATCTGTAGGGATAGAATCCATCTCTATTTCTGGGGTGTAGCTGAAGTTGAAGTTAGCCTGACCACGAACAAATTGCAAAAAAACCCATTGTGACTGGCCCAGAAGCCCCATGTATGCTTGGCACAGATTACCTGTGGAGAGCATATTATAAGGACCCAAAAGGGCATCTTTGGGCTTTGGGATAGCTACTGTGGAGAAAGAGGAAATTAGATAGAGGATCCTTCTGCTGTGGCATGGCTGAAGGCCAAAGAACGACAGGTACTGATTGCTACTACAGCAGTGCACTGTCGACAATACTGCACCAACCGGGACTCTGTGATCCCCATCCATGAGATGATTCGTGAACTGGAGAGCCACAGAGAGGTCAGCAAGATGTGCTCACCCTATAATAGTCCCATATGGCCAGCGTGTAAGTCGAATGGAGAGTGGAGACTGACAGTAGACTATCGTGGCCTGAAGGAAGTCAAACCATCACTGAGTGCTGCTGTGCAGGACATGGTGGAACTTCAGTAAGAACTGGACTCCAAGGCAGCAGAGTGGCACCACCATCAACATTGCTGATGCGCTTTTCTTCATTTCTTTAGCAGCAGCGTAGAGATCACAGTTTGCCTTCACCTGTAGGGGTGTCCAGTACACCTGGAACCAACTGCCCCAGGGATGGAAACACAGCCTCACCATTTCCACGGACTGATTCAGACTGCACTGGAAAACGGTGAGGCTCCAGAACACTTGAAATACATTGAGGACATCATCATGTGGGGCAACACAGCAGAGAAAGATTTTAAGAAAGAGGTTAAAACAATCCAAATCCTCCTGAAGGCTAATTTTGCCATAAAGCAAAGTAAGGTCAAGGGACCTGCCCAGGAAAATCAGTTTTTAGGAGTAAAATGGCAAGCTGGATGTCATCAGATTCCAATGGATGCGGTCAACCAAAGAGCAGCTACATTCCAACCAATCAGCAAGAAGGACACTAGCTTTTCTAGGCACTGTAGATATTTGGAATATGAATATTCCAGATTACAGTCAAATTGTAAACCCTCTCTATCATGTGACACGGAAGAAGAGCTATTCTAAGTGGGATGGTTCCTGAACAACAACAAGCTTTTAAACAGATCAAAAGTTGTTCATGCAGTCGCTCATGGGTCAGTCAGGACAGGATAAGATGTGAAAAATGTGCTCTACACTGCAGCCGGGGAGAATGGTCCTTCCTGAAGCCTCTGGCAAAATTACCTGGGAGACTCTAGATGATCCCTGGTGTTCTGGAGGTGAGGATACAAAGGATCTGAGGCCTGTTACATTCCAACTGAAAAACAGATACTGGCAGTTTATGAAGAGGTTCAAGCTGCTTCAGAAATGACTGGCAATGAAGCACAGCTCCTCCTGGCACCCCAACTGCCAGTGCTGTGCTGGAAGTCCCTTCCATACAACAGGCCACTGATGCTCTGTGGAATAAGTGGGTCGTGCTGATCACACAGTAAGCTCAGATAGGAAACCTCAATTGCTCAAGGATCTTGGAAGTCACCGTGAACTGGCCTGAGGATGAAAATTTTGGATTATCATCAGGAAAGGAGAAGGTGACGTGCTGAGGAGGCCCCACCACATAATCAGCTACCAGAAAACAAAAAGTATTATGATCTCTTTACTGATAGTTCCTGCTGTATCATAGGGATACATCAAAAATGGAAGTTGATGTATGGAGTCCTACGAGGTAAGCTGCAGAGGGTACTGAGGGACAAGGTAGATCAAGTCAGGTTACAGAGCAGAAAGCCATTCAGCTGGCTTTAGATATTGGTGAATGAGAGAAATGGGCAGTGCTCTACCTCTACACTGACTCATGAATGGTACAAAATGCACCGGGAGGATGGTTGGACTGATGGAAAAAGACCGGGTGGCAGTGCAAAGGGAAACCCAGCTAGGCTGCTGAACTGTGACATCACTGCCTGGGTAGAGATGTCTGTAAAAGTAACATCAAGTAGATGCACATGTACCCAAGAGTTGGGCTACTAAAGAACATCACAACAATGAACATGTGAATTGGGCTGCCAAGATTAAAGTGTGTCAGGTGGATCTGGACTGGCAACATAAGGGTGAGTTATTTCTTGCTCAGAGGGCCCAGGACACCTCAAGTCATCAGGGAAGAGATGCAGGAGACAAAGGGGCTCAGGATCGAGGGGAAGTCTCCCAGGTTATTCATGACTGTGAAATATGCACTGCAGTCAAGCAGGCCAAGCAGGTAAAGCCTCTGTGGAATGGTGGATGATGATCAAAATATAAATATGAGGAGGTCTGGCAGATTGATTACATCACACTCCTGCAAACCCACCAAGCCAAGTGCTACGTGCTGGCAATGGTGGAAAGAACCACTGGATGGCTGGAGATGTACCCTGTGCCTCACACCACTGCCCAGAACATCTCCTTGGGCCTTGGAAAGCAAGTCCTGTGGTGACATGACACCCCAGAAAGAACTGAGTTGGACAGTGGTACTCATTTCAAAGACAGCCTCGTAGACACCTGGGACAGAGAGCAATGGGACTGAGTGGGTACATCACATTCCTTACCATGCACCAGCCTCTGGGAAAATTTAATGCTACAATGGACTGCTAAAAAATATTTTGAAAGCCATGGGTGAGGAAACCTCCAAATATTGTAATCTACATTTAGCAAAGGCCATCTGCTTAGGTAACACTTCCTTGGAGGTTCTATCAGTCAAGCTGGCCCTGCCAAATCAAAACTTCCACATACCGTGGAAGTGCATTAAGTCCCTGTGGTGCATAATGAGGGACCTGTTGGACACGACAGTTTGAATTAGTCCCACCTCAAGCAAAGGCAAACCCATCTGTGGAACTGCTTTTGCTCAAGAACCTGGGTGTACCTGGTAAGTAATGCAGAGGGACACTGAAACACATCGTGGGGGAATTTGATCTTTTGGTGAGAACAGTCTGTAATTTTGAATTCTATAATACTGGTTGCTGAATGACACTGTCACAGTATGCCATAACTACCATGTACAATGAAGATGGACTAATCCAGATTTACCAGTTGTAAACTCCTGATGCAGCTTGCAACCAGCCAACAGTACACCAGCTGCCCTGAAGACACTGATGGATAGACTGAACCTGTTTAGTTCTGGACTAAATGAACTCAGCAGACGTCTTGGATATGACTATGGAAATGATGCCTATGCTTGTGTGTACATCTACATATATGTGTACAGTTGGAAGATGTAGGATTTTGCATAACATAGAAGGTATAGAATAAGGGGTGTATAATGTTTTGGTTCAGAACAGAGTTATTTTTTTCTCAGTAGCCAGGAGGAGACAGGGCTATATACCACCTCACCTCATTTTCCTGGGAACAGGGAAAGTGCTTGCTTCTGGGTCAGAGGCCATGCTCAAGCTCCACAGCAAGTATTTTCTGTGTGAATCACTCTCCCTCTTTTGTACAGCTTTGTTATAAACACTGTTGTATTACTGTTCGTTTTATCTCACTGCTGTTTCCACTGAATTGTTCTTATATAAACTCCTGATCTGTACATTTTTTGCCCCCAATTCTCCTGTCCATCTTGCTGCAGGGGAAGGAGGAGGAGAAGAGGGAAACAAGTGAGCAGCACGTGGTTTGGAAAGTTTCAGTGGGAGCACATAAGTGGCAAGTACCATCACTAAATCCCAACCTGCCCAGAAGTGGCACTATAAAAGGAGACCAACCAAAATAGCATTTAACCACTTTCAAAAATAAGGATGGGGGAGATACTTTAATTAAATGCTTTCACTTTACCTCTGAAACAGGAGTTCGGAAAAGCTTGTTAGGTTTTCAGTGAGAATTGTTGCTATCTCCATGAAATTTCACCTTTATTTGACTGTAATACAAAACACTGAAAAAATTCAATTCACACATGCACCTGTTAAGTATTTGGCATCTCATTCTCTGAACAGAACAACCTCTTCAATAGCCCAAGCAAACAGGCATTCCATGAAAACAAATGTCAATGAATCTGCCTATACATTACAACGCTATGAATTTATTTTGTCCACCCAGTAAGACAAATTCTTTTAGTCACTAAATAACTAACAGCAAATACATTATAATAAGCCATGGTACACAAACATAATTTTGCTTAATCCATGGTATGCAGCATGGACTTTATTATATTAAAGTCTCACTAGCCAGAGAAAATCTGGAATGTTCAATGATAAACTGCAAAGAAACTGAAACTAGAGTGTAAGGATTTCAACTAATCATCTGCAAATTTTATTTGAAACTTGATCCTGCAGCCCTTATTCACAAGATCAGACCTATTGAGTTTATTCACATGAGCTTTGGCTGCAAGATTGGACCTTAAGTACTATCAGGTGCGCGTATAGCCTATCATCAGATTTTGGGTTATTCATGCAAGAAGCTACCCTTTCAAATGCAGACTACTTAATGCTTCCTTCTTCATTAACTTACATGTCCTCTTCTGCTTCTCTATGCTTTCATTTGTGCTATGTAAATAGCCTCTCTCAGTCATCGAAACAAATAATGCTCTTTGCAACCAAGGAGGAAATTAGTAGCAGGTGAACGCTTATTTTTTAAATTATGTTGAGACCAAGCTGTTCTTTAACTTAAAGGAGATCTGGAAAAAAAAAAAAAAAATTGCCATTTTGCTACTTAGCCATCTTAATTATGGGTTGTCACTGTCATAATTCTACATACTTATCCCCCTCGCCCCCCTCAAATATTAAACTTGATGGTTAAACTACTTTATGATGAGCTGGACCTAACATTGTGCACATACTTTAAAGCAGTTTATTTAATGGGACTTCTCTGATGACATAAAATTAACTATTTCTTATCATACATGAAACATGCAAGAAATTTCTGACTTAAGTATTCCATTTTTTTGCTTTACATATGTGTTCTACATAAATACAAGGTATTGTGCTATGGGTAACTGTAAAAAACAAGAACAGTTCTTCTGCTACCTTATAGACTGCAGCAGGTCAGAAAGGCTACAATTACAAGAAGCGGCATAAACTTGAACAGGATCACAGCAGAGGCATTTATGTCATGGTCCACATTATAATCTATAAATTTACAAATCCTCTTTGAATTTTGCAAGACATGGGTAGACAAGCAATCTGTCAGTGCAGGTAAAAGTCTCTTCATTAGTGATAGAGCTCAAAGTAATCAATAAATTATAACAATATCTGCCTTCTGATGCTAGGGGTACTCTGGTACTATATGATTGTGGAAGACGAAAGTCAATATATAATTTTTGGTATAAAATTTCATTATCAGCACAACCTATGCATATTTAAATGAAACCCCAGCAACAGATATTTTCTTTATAATTCCAGCTAATTTCAACGTAACGATCAGGCAGGGGCTGAAGCTGACTGTTGGCAATTTCAGTAGTTATGCTATCAACTGAAACTGCAGTACAAACAATAAGCACACATATCCACTCAGAATGCAAGGAGGCATACATCATATGAGTCTAATCTGGAGCTTAACCTTGAATCCAAATCTCCATAACTTGAAGCTAGAAAAAAATGTAAAAATTCAGCCTTGAACTGGAATGGTATGTCTGCAACAACTGAACTGTTGTCACAAAATTGTTCTCAGTCGTACTTCAAACCTGCCATGCAGATTAATCGGCAGTTCGAAGCAGCTGCAACACCATGTTCTATGCACTTCTGTTGCCATTTTAATTTTTAAAAAGCAAATGGAGAGGCTCTCCACAAAATTCAATGCTTCAATACCAATGACTGAACTAGAATCACAAAATTATGAACAGTTCGCTAAATTGTCTATTAGCAACACATATCAAGAGGGTACAAAACAAACTGTGTGCCTGAAATAACCGATCAGTGAATGAAGAATAAAGAGATGTAAGCAGTAGAGATGTTGATGAACCATTTTAATTTTTGAAGAATCAATTTCCACACAGCCAGAAAAGTGGCAGAACACCACAGATAGTGTATTTACGACTTCTGACAGCAAAAAAAGCATGGTGACCAAATGGAAATTTATTAATGCTCCAAGAAAGACAGAATTATGCTGGTAACATAAGGCCAGAAAGCACATTCACTTCTTAAAATCAGTAAATTGCAGTAAAAGCAGCCCATAGCATATATATATATATACAGTAAAAAAAGTTTCCTTGTGCAGAATGTGTATACCCTTTAAAAATTAGAAAATCAGCATTCAACGACTGAGTTAACAATAGAAACACTGCATACATAAAACACTTTTGTCCAAATCTAGCTACTTCATTATCACACCATACGTCCAGCTACATAAATCTTGAGCCAAAAATGTACACAAAGAACTCCTAAAGCCAAAGGATGATGTTTCAAAGCAAAGGCCTAAGGCAAGATTTTACTACATCACCTTAGAAATCATGAGAAATCATGATGCTTCTTAAGCATCACTGTTTGCTAAACACATCTTTCCTCTAGACTACTAAATGGCTAATCAGAAGGTAATATACCACTTCTGTACTGTTCAACCGCTGCCTCACTGCCCATTAATCTATGGCACAAAAGAAGGTTTTATATATGTGAATAAATGCCAAGGATCGTCATCCTCTGTGCTCTCAGATAACTGTGCCAGAAACAGACAATGGAGCATTTATAAATTTGTGGCTTGTTGGAAGACCTGTGTAGTACCTAGCACCTAAAAGACAATGAACTGAAACACAAATTAGTTTCTTTTCTCCTAAAAACACAAAACAAACAACTTAAAACAATTCCCTCTGTCAATACCTAACCTCAAGCCTTCCTACCAATATAAACAAAACAAATTTCCAAAGATCATTCAAACCTGCAAAATGCACAAGACAGATCACAGATGTAAGACACCCACTCATGAACACATACACCTACTGATAAACCAGAAGTCACAAAAAGTCCTTCATACTACTCAGTGTTGAAGCTGTGCACACATTATTCAGATACAAAAACCAGAAATTTGATTAAGTTTCAAAACACACATAGGAAGGTGTGGCTGCAGAGAACAGACATGGAAACATACTAATATTTACAGCTGTGTCTTGTTCAACTCACTTATTTGCAAAATGGGGGTATTTGAACAATGCAGATACACACGAAGGTCTGCACACAAAAAACATGGAAGTGTTTCCTCTTGGAAGAAATGTGTAGACAAGGTAACAGACAATGCAACAGAATAATCCCTTTTTGGGAAAAATATACAAATTGAAAAGATATGAGAAGTGGCTGCAGTAGCCCTGCCCAGTGTCTCCTTCCACAATCAAATGGGATTCCTGCCACAGCTCCTGCAGGAATGAGGAAGAGGTGGTAAAAGGCAAGCTAGTCATTGGTAACAAAGTTCTGGCAGGAGAAAACTGTGCTGAACAGCTGGGCAGCTCCAGCACATACAGCAGAGTGCCCAGGCTGACATACAAATAGAGGGGCTGAACGAGCAAGCACAGAGCACCAGATCTCCAGAAGGCTGAAACACCTCTCCTGTGAAGACAGGCTGTGAGAGCTGGGGTTTTCCACGCTGGAGAAGAGAAGACTGGGAAAACCTTAGAGCACCTTCAAGAGTAATGGGCTACAAGAGAACTGGAGAGGAACTTTTAACAAGAACATGGAGTAATAGGATGAGGGACAATAGCTTTAAACCAAAAGGGAGTAGGTTTAGATTAGATGTTAGAAAAAAAATTCTTGACTCTGAAGGTAGGGAGGCGCTGGAACAGTTTGCCCAGAGAAGCTGGGGATGCCCTTCCCCTGGAAGTGTTCAAGGTCAGGTTGGACAAGGCTTTAATTAACCCAGTATAGTAGAAAGTATCCCTGCCCATGGCAGGGAGTTGGAAGTACTGTGACAACCAGGTAATATAGGCATGCCAAAAATAATGTTTCACCATTGTTTCTGCATGTCAAAACTTCCTACCAAAAATTCTCTGTCAGCTTTCCTGCCAGAGGTCCTCATCAGTTTCTTGCTGGAATCTTCCTGCCAAAAGATTCTGCTACTGTTTATGGTTATCATAAATCTTCGAACATGTGAATAGGTCTATGTGCCAAGAAACCACATACAACCTCCTTTGAACACTATAAAAGTTGAGGAAAAATTCTGGAAAATCAGGGAAAGGGAGAGAGAACCCATTACCCTAGTCAAGAATCTCTCTCCACCTCCCCCTCACCTTTTCTCTGTCACCACATGCTGCCTGACTGCCATCGGAGACTGAAACTCTGCTGGCTGGAGAAGAACTGACACCCATCGTGCCATGTGTGTGAGGTACACCTTATCTTTTTATGCTTACTGAGGGCCAAAAGGTGCTGCTGATTGAGGATCGGGACCCTGCATAGCCTGGGACACAGTAAACATAAGCAGCAAAGCCACACATCCTGGCTGCATTCCAGAGAACTAAGCTGCTAAGATACCCCAAACAATTCTAGGATTTTATAAATAAGGCATTTTTCTTCCCAAGGCACCATTACACATGAACAAGCCTTGCTTTACTGGAGATGGCTAAACATCTGCCTATTGATGGGAAGAAGTGAATTGATTACTTATTCTGTTTGTACAAACAGCTTTTACTTTACCTATTAAACTGTAACTCTGCTTGTGAATTTTTTCACTTTTACCCTTCGGATTCTCTCCCTCATGTCACAGTGCAGAGTGAGCGAGCAGCTGTGTAGGGCTGAACTGCCCACAGGGGTAAATTATGAAAACTAGAAAACCTAAAAGACAAAATGGCTAAACATGCATAGTCAAGTATATCTTTAAGTAGTCTGAATTACTGTAACAGAAAGAATAAGTGGGAAATTAGTGCGTTTAATTCTTACTAAAACAATAGCACTAATGCAAGTGAGACAATCATGAAGCAAAGGTGGTTCTTGAGTGATGAGTCCAGCAGAAATCAGTGGGCAATATTATATAGTCTAAGAAGAAGACCCTAGTTTGTGAACAGAACTCTGCACCTTCTTTCTCCAAAAGCCACTCTTACATAAGCAGCATTATTCAGTCAAGGTCAGTGTGCTGAGACTGTTCTTTCTGCAAGGCAGGGAGGTTGTGACAATGCAAGAAAGACGTAAGTACACAGTTCTGCATTCACTGAGACTAGCTGCTTTTTAACAAGTCCATGCTCTGACTTCTAAAGCAATACAAAAAGCTTGGCATTGAAAATGAAGTACATTTCACATAGAAAAGTAACTATGGTCAGTTGCTTTTACACCTCCAAAAAGCCAGGAAATACTAGTAGCATCCAAATATCTAATACACCAACAAATATTTAATCAATTAATCATTAGATATCTACTTAATCTATCTAGTGGCTCCTGGTACCACCTAGCAACACGAGAAAATCAACAAATGCATTTATCTTCACCTACAAAGTCAAATGCCACTGTTTTGTACTCCATGCTTTACCCTGAGGGGACTGAAGTTAAAGAAAATACTGCAATGTATAATATCTAATTTAAGTAATCTAGATGATATTCCATTTTGAAGATATACTGAAGCCAAGTAGTCTAAAACACATATTAAGCTATGTAACGAACAATAAAAATTACTGTTAAAGTATTAATATTGAATAATCCTGAAATACCTTCTGTTAAATGACTGAAGCCTCACTAAATCTTCATTAACATATATAAAAGAATCACTTCTAGAGGGGAAAAAAAACCAAAGCCCACAGCATACACATGTATATACATATATCTATACACACACACATACATACATACACACACAAATTACATACCTCTCCGAGAGCTTCATAGCGCTTTTGGTTCCATCTGTGCAAATCTTCACGATAATTAAACACAAATGGTTCCCCAGTTTTTATATGTCTTAATTGCCCTTCTGTAAAAGAAGCAAAATCATTACATTTAGAATATTTCTTCATTAAAAGTAGGACACATTTAATTGCTGGAAATTTTAAAAGAAGTCTACATCTAAAAATTGGGCTATTATGAATTTCTCCACATTTTTGTTATAGGATTTTTGAAGGAAAACATTTGTAGCCTAAAAGCAAGATGCAGTCCCCTTGTATGGTATATATTGCTAGATAAAGCTAAACAGAAATCATGACAGTGAAATTACACACAGGTATCAAATGCCAAACTGCTTTGCAAGAAATATTTATGTCTTAACTGCTATGGATTAACAGTAAAATGTAAACATTAGCAGTTAATATTTGATCTCTAGTACTCAAACTGTAGCTGCAAATCCACTATTTCAAAACCAACTCTATTATGGAGAAATGAGAGTACAAAAGGGCTGGAAGCTCAAAGTAAAGGAAACATTTACTTTCAAGCTTAACAACTTTCAAAAGTAAACTGAAAAAAAACATGTCCACAGTTAGGGTAAATATCTTAACTCCTAGGCATAGTGAAATCAAGTAAGAGTTTCTAGATTCAGTGTACTCTGAGATTACAACAGTAGAATGAAGCAGACTGCTTGATCAGAGCAAAACCCCCTGCTATTCTTACACTCCAATGTAACTTCCCGAAATTGGTCTTTTTTATAGTCAAAGTTAACAGCTCACACAAACATTGATGAAGACATAGACTGCCTTAAAAAACAATAATAAAATGGCAACCATGAGGCAGTAAACTGGGGAAAATAGATACCTTAGCAGTAATATTTCAGTTTATCAGACAAAACACTGATTATGATCTCAGATGATCCTAAAATTGCAGTTACTCAGGGAAATATAAAAAACCAGGAATAGGTACAAGTAAACTCCTTTAAAAGCTGAAATGTATACATGATGAAACTAAGGTTTCTCAGCAGTGTTTCCTCCTGAACAGAAAACAGTTGCTTAGTTATCATCTTTTCAGAATGTTTACACTTTGGTTTTGATGTTTTAAGTAAAATATTTAAGATCTAATACCTATACTAGTTATGCTTATCTGCTGATCTAACTTTTTTCCCAGATCTGCCTTACCTCATGTACTAGATACCAAGTAAATATTTCTTCACAGCTTTCTGTCCCTGTGTCAGGTCCAGATATCCTTCTTCTCATATTTTCATCACAGCTTTACAATCAGCTGTTCCTTCTCAGCTAGTTACTTTTCAAATATGCCATTCAATAGTACATGAATTGTCCTTCTCAGCAAGTAAAATGGAACAACTCTCTGGTATATTTTTTCTTTGGCTTTCTGGAACCTTGGTCTTCTTCAGATTTAAATAATCTGATAAAAATCTTCTGTACTTTTCCATCATAAAAAGAAATGTGATTATGACATAAGAGTACATGACTGAATATTTGAATTAAACGTACAAAGGCAAAATGAAGACCTTTTTGCGTTGCTGACCTGTAGCATATGTAATAGGTTTTCCTCCATTCTATGGAAATCACTCAGGCTGTGAGGTTAGTGATGAAATATTCAGTAATATAATTCATTCCCCAAAATTCAAATTTCAGCCCTTTTTATCAACCACATATGAACCATTAATTCTGAAGTCAGTAAGGAAGACAGTAGACACTGTGCAGATCTAAAAATAAGGAGCTGAAAAGTGACAGAGCTGAACCCCTTCCATCAAAGAAAGAGCATCACTTTCATGACACTTTCAGTCTCTAAGTACCTTCCTGTGAAAGCCATCAGGGTATTAAAAAGCTAAGTGTTGCATAAATGACTATCACTTAAAGGAAAGCGCTTTTTTTTTTCTTTGAAAGTGGAAGATGTAAGGCAGATTTAGAAACTAAAGTTCCTCTGTTCACAGAACAGGCACTGCAAAGAAGTAGAATTGTAAACATTCCCACTTGTCCTACAGGTTTTAAACAATCTTGAAAGAGCCATTTCCCAGAGTATGGTTTTACTTTAGCTTTGGATTTTAAAATGCATACACTGAAAATTATAAATTTCCATTATATAATTCATTTAACATACAGACTGAGCTAGCTGGAAGTACTTGTAATCATCACACACCTGGCTGCAATGGAAAACCATGACCCACACCAGAAGGGACTGTCTATTACACTACTCATCTTTCCATCAATATAAATAGGCATGTTTCTATTGGTATTAATGAAATAGCCAGGACAAATTATTGTCTTAATAACAACTTCTTATGTATCCATAAAAATAAATAAAACATATCTTAAATGAGTGACCATTCTTTAACTTTGCTTTCTAAATGCTGATGCTAAGCAAATTACTTTCATAATTTTTGCATCAACACTTCTGTAACAGAAAACAGAAAGTTAAAGTAGGCACAGCACAAATCCACAACCCTGTATAAAATGAGGGATTTTTATGATAATTTTATGAAATAAAAAAATAGTACTTAGCTAGATTTACAAGTCTATCAGCCCTAAAGTTTAAAATTTTATTCTTAACAGAAAAGTGTGAAATTCTAATAGGGACTTATAAGGTATAATTCAGGTTCTGATAACATCTCAACATTATTCTATGTATAATCTTTACAAAGTATATATTACTTACTTTCATTAAAAATGTACTCAAATCCTTCCAGAGTATCAGGAAATTCAAGTGGTGGCTCATCTTTTTTCATCAGTTCATCCAAGTCTATTCTAGACAATAAATCTAAAAAAGAAAAAATTTACATAATGCTTTTTTTTTTATTTCACTACTAACACTGATAAAACGTGTTTGTTCAGATTTTTAGAGGGGTTGAAGAATATTCCAGTATTACTAAACATAAGACGTTGTTATGGGAAATCCTGTTCCACATTCAGAAGCTGAACCTCCTTGCAAGTATATGTCCTTATTTATTTATTTATTTATCTACCTATTTCTAATGTTGATCAAAAATGTTTAGAGACATAAAAGTCACCAAAGATATAGTGATTTATTTCAATAATTCACTACCTCAATGTTAGAAGTCTCTGGTATGCATCATACATAAATTCATAAAATCATATAATCACAAAATCGTACCTCATTTAAGTTTTACCCTAGACTTACCTAGCTTCAGTATCAAATCATTGATACAGTTCATGTTTGCCTTCTTGAGGAGCTCAGATTATCTGATGTACACTGTGATAGGTGAAGGCACCGGTTTTTATTCCAAGCAAATTAAAATAAAAAGGGGGTACTAACAAAGAACTACTTCTGTATATTTACTAACTTCTAGGCGTACCGTGGAGTCTGTAAGGTGAAGGGTCCTGTCTGGACCTAACACCAGGGAATCTTTTGCGGCCGGGAACAGGGAACAAATTATAAATGAAAATTGTATTTCTCTGTACCATGTGGATACAGAGAGGCCCTCCAGGACTTGCAGCGTGGGGATGATGCAAGACCCCCTGTACAAGCCCAGGGGAGATAGGTAACAACCAACCAGGGGGTAACACCCACCTCCAAAGCAGGAAAGTTGCCTTTTAAGGCAACAAACGGACAATGGATGAATATTCAACAACTGATATCGAGAGGGTACAAAAAGCACGGTTTTCCAACAATGTGGGTGTGTCTCGGGCGGGGCACTTGCCCCCCCAGACCACCCAGCGCTGTTTGCTTTATTATTGCTTGCTTAATAAATTTATCAATTTTTAATTGGAATTGAGTTGTCTAAATTCTTAAACTAACTTATAACATACACCATCTCATGGGCATTTACCAGCTGTGTGACCATATCAGTTCTTATCCCTTCCTCTGATACCCAAATAGACTGTTATATCTGAATCCTTCTCTCAAACACTCTCCTTAAATAGTTCTCAAGGTAGAGAAGACTCCCATCCATGTTATTGCAAGCCATGATATACACAGATCAGGACAGTATAACCTAGTACAGCCTGCAGTCACCAATGCAAGTACACTAACGTAAGCATAATCTACATTCTTTACCCTAGAATTAAGGATTTTCATTTTACCAGAGGCAAGCATACTGGGACATCTTTTGCTCATATGTAGCTACCAAACAATTACTGCATACACAGATAATAGTGTACAGTCACCTCTCCTCACTGCTTATCAGCCACACAGCCCAGTGCTACCCTTCTGACATATTTTCTGATTATTAATCAAAAAATCATTTAAGAAACAATTCAGGAGGATTCCACCAAAATATAGTATCCTACTTCCTCATAGATGAATTTGAAGACCACACACATTCTGTTCAGGAATGCTACACTGGCTTTGAACCATTACTGTTTCATAAATCAAGCTACCATGTATTACCAAGAAAATGCATTAAGTATTCTAAGTATACTGAGTTATTATCTTTACCATTCAAAGCTGTAGCTCAACGAAAAGAAAACAGTTTGAAGAGGCTCATTTTCTTTAAGCTCGGTTTGGTATTAACTATGTTTCCACCCTTTCATTAATTAAAATAATTATTTTTATAGGTTAGTACCATTATTTTTGCTTAGTCTTATTGCCCGTAGGTTACCCACATTATCTAAGCTTAATACTGATACCTTTAGCCCTTTGAAATTTCTATTGTTTAAAATGTTTGAAATGTACTGAAACAGTTTCTTTAAGTTCCTAGACCTTCTCTTTTTATAACTCTTCCAGTTCACCTGACAGTCATTCCTGTGTCCATACGATTATCTCCAGCTCCTTCTTCTGTGAGTGATTTCAGTGGGCAAAGCTGGAGGACCAAAGGCCATCTGGCATACGGCCATTGGAATCCAACATTTCTCAAAACAATACTATTGTGTCTGAGCATCTCTGTGACATCTAAGTGTCCATATAATATCAGATGTTGACTGGATGATTTCTAAATCTGTCTTTCTCGATCTTAGCTCACTTTTACATCACATCTGTTTAAGAGCGAGTCCCATGAAATTCAATTTACGTAAGCAATCATATGTTTGTTCTTCTGCATTGTCCTTTGAAGGTTTGGTGGTAACTGCTTTGGTTCTCAACCAAACGATAGGAAAAAGAAAAGAACTTTGTCAAAGAAGTCTTTCACTGTATGTAAAAAAGGGTGTAAAAAGCATGCCCTTTCTTCTTCTGTACTTTCACATTACCAAGGCCGCAAATAGTCTTTCTCTCCTCAGTGAAGAGAATCCCGTCGCACCACTCCTCTAGAATTTAGTTTCACTGAAGTTTTCATTCTTCTTACTGTGACTTATTTGGAAATGTGTTTCCACAGAAGTGTCACTTACTATAAAATAAAATATTCATCTCCTAAGTAGTATATGAAAGCTTATCTGCAGTATGCCCAGCTTGTCATGATTTACAGCTTCCATCACAGTCACTGAGGAAGACTGCACTTGGTCTGTCCTGCAACCACTGACACAGTCACTTTCTTCCTATGCAACGTTTCAATTAGCTAAAGTGTTCTTACAACTTCGAGATTCTTTCAAGATCTGATCCACCACTCTCACTTAAGATCTTGTACTTTACAACTCAATTTGAGATAGTTCAACAGAGCTGAAAATGGAGTGATCCACAGGAGACCTTCAACAGCCCAATGGGAAATCACGAGATCATATCAATGACTCTAATCCTTAATGAAGATCAAATTAATGACAAGTATAAAATTGGGGCTTTACTTTTTCAAACATGAACTATAACTTCCTCAAAATATACTAATTTGACAGAATTACTACAAGGTTTTATAAAAGCATTACATAGGTTTTTATCAAACATTTCACAAAAAACTCAGCCACTGAAGAGACACCATCTATCATCACACAGAATATAAATTTCTCATAATGCTTTAGCAAAAATTCAGGATGTACACTGGAGTTGTAAACTATATTCTTTTTTCTCCTTTAAAAGACAATTTAGAGTTCGAATGTGTGGTGCAAGCACTTTAAATTTAATGTTAGGTTAGCTTACTTGAAGGTCTTACCAACTCCATGGTATTTCCAAAATTGAAAACCACTATCTAAACTATCATTTATGTAAGTTTTTTTCCCCTAAGTCACTTAGGACCATTAATTTTTTAAAATATAAAATACAAATGGAAGTGTATAAAAGCAATATGAAATCAATGTCCTGAAAACCTTTTCTTTGTTAATGTTCCAGTCCGAGAGACTTTTAAAAGCTGTAATATGATTGTGTAACTATAAAACAAAAGCATCCTACAGATTAAATGAAAACTCCCAAAAACTAAGAACACAAAAGCACCAAACAACTTTCTCAAAGGATAACTATGCAAATTAAAAAATTTAGTGGATATTGTATTCTGTTAATTCCTTACCACAGATAATTATGTATCATCTTATGAAAATACTGATAATGGACACACCGCTAGACAACAAGCATTAGCACAGGTGGACTAATAGTCTCTTCCAGTACTGTGATTCACAAGCTCTAATACATAACAAATTATTTTCCTTTCCTCAATAACCATTTCTGAAATGTCAATATACGTAAAATAAAAGATTCATACCCTTTAATGCAGTGGTCTTCTCTTTTTCATCTGGGCCTCCTTGCTGGAGCTGAGCCATCACTACCCAAACTGTCAACAAATTTAAAATACTGACGTAAATACAGATTAATCTTCAAAGGACAATCTGAAAAAGAACAAGATTTGGATGTTAACAAATTTACCGCCTGCTCCTTTAACAGATCTCATCCTCTGCTGTTCACACCACACAAAAAACCCAGCATTTACTCTGAAAGCAAAGTTTGTCTGAGTATTATAAAGCCAAGGTTTGGTCAAAGATTCGAGTTAACAAGAATGAACAGTAACCTCTCCCTAATCCTAAAGGTACTTCTACCTAAACAATATGTCCTTCTTTGCGATTCTAATGTAGCATCAGTAAAGGATAAGCTTCTAGAGAAGCACAACATTTTTAAGTCCAAAGTAGAAAATGCAAGAAAAACCAAAACAATAATCAGAAGAACTTCACAATCTTTATCATCAATTAACTCCACTTTGTTGTTCTTACTGTACTGTACAGTTTTGCTTTAGTAAAACTACATGAAGCACATAGTTTTAAACCACTGTGATTTCCACAATATGGTATTGGTATTGAAAATCAGGATTGAAACGTATAGAGCTACAGAACAAACCTCAGTGTATTCAAGATGAGAATTTACATACAAAATCTGATTCTAAATTTCTCCTGTTGCACAAAGGGCAACCCAGACATTCAAATCCATAGTCTCTTTCATCTTGAAATTGACACCAAGGGAGTGAACTACCACATCACAATTACTGCTTTTTCCTTCTCAATAAAAAGACTTCTGAGCATTGAATTCTTTTTCCCTTCATCTTTTTTTGGTTCTTTGTTTTATCTGTCAGTCATCACCAATTTGTTTTATTCTTCTTCCTCACATTCCTTCTCATAGATGAGCTTACATGAACTCTATTTCTGTAGGAATTTGCCAAAAAAAAAGAGTAATAGAATTCACCAACTCTGTTACTGGTTCCCTGATATCTGTAAGAAAGAACCCCAAAATGGTTTCTTTAAAGTAACAGCAGTTCACTGTAAGGACAGCAGAAAAACCCATAAATTTAGCATAATAAAGACTATTTTTCTACCATCTTAAGAGAAAAATCTATTACACAAAAAAATTTCTTGTAGATTAAGGAATAATGTAGCAATTTAAGAGGGTGATATTTATTAACTAAGGAGAGGGTTTGAGAGGTTCTTTTGGTTTGTTTGTGTTTGTTGGTTTTTTTTCACCTTGGGGGCCTACAAAGTCCAATAATCAATTGATTTTACAAGTTAGAACTATGGCAGACTTTGACATTTCCATTTGTAGAAGGCTGTTCAGACTAAGCTAGTGGGAAATGGCAATACACTACTAAAGCCTTCTTAAAACACAGCTCTATGAGGAAAGCTCTGTTTAGATTGTGTATTTTACAAATTATGATATAAGTCAACATGATTTAGTTAAAATGCCCATCTTTTGGCAAAGGCTTAAATCATGTTAGCACTCGTAACAAAGGCAATCACAAAAATAACAGCAAAACCACTGAGATTTTATTGTACATTTTCTAACATATAATGTTGTCAATATAAATATTAAAATGACTCAGATGTTGATTCGCACACGTGGATGGTACTAAACACTTTTCTCAGATGCTTCCAAACAAGCCACTGACAAAAGATTACCAAATGCAAAATCTTGTCCATCTTGTTTGTACATTTGCAGCACAAACCCCTGTAACGTTCCAGTAAATCATATAGAAAAGAAACTGATTTCAGTTAAAATTACTAGAAGTGCTAGAAAATGACATATAGGGTTTTCTGATAGCCCGGACTGCAGTTATTCCAGTCATAGAAATTGTGTGGTTTTCCCTACACAACATTTGAAAATTCATAATTTGGTATATGTAAATTAATGCAGTTCACAAAATACATACAAGTGCTTAAAGATTTGATGTTACCCAAGGGAAGAAACAAAAAATCTGAACAGAATTACCTTGGAAAATTAGACCCCATCCCCTAATCAGATAAATCAACACAGAGACCAGGAATCCTTGGCGTTCTTGTCTCCACCAGGATACCCTTCTTCTTTCAATAGATGAAGACCCTGCCACTGAGCAGGTAACTGAACAGGTTTAGTTGCCAAGCTAGAAGCACCAAAATCAGTAAACCTGAATTTAGCTTTGAGAGAGAGAATTTACAGTTCTTTTTGACAAAGTAAAAAGCTGTTACAGCAGCCACTGGAGGGAGGACTTGGTATCATAATGAGGATGGAATTAGCATACAGTATTAGGATGGAATTAGCATACAGTATGTTATGCATAGTTTCTGTGACCACAGCATTTTTTTTTAATCTCTCACTGATATTTCTTTAAATGACAAACAGAAGAAATTTGATGAGAGGGTTGGACTTTTATTCTTTGACAGAGAGGTGCCAAATCCTCTAGAGTCTGATGGTACAAAAACTAACAGTGGGAAAATCATAAAGCTCTCTGAACACCTGCATATAGGCAAATGCAAGAACTGCAGTTTATTCTAGGCATCAGTCTCTATCCCCCGTGATATTCAACTGCATATATTGACCATTCTGAGTAATTCCCAAATTCCATCCTCAAGTTTCTTGTAATAAATACTGACTTTAAATGTGTTACTCTCTACAATTACTTAGATGATTCTTTTAAAAACATTTTTCTGTGACTTTTTTGCATTAGCTACATATAGCAAGCATACTTCCTAAAACACAAATTGCTATTTCACCTGAAGAAATACTCACAGTAAATAAGTTCATGTATATTTATTTGTATGTATCTTGCTTACACAAAAAATCTGATATATATTCTGTGCCTCTTTAACTCTATCCCCAGGAATATTTAAAATTATTTGACAGCAGAAATATTCTAGTTTCATGGTTTCACATGAGAGAACAAGGCTGCATTTTCATTATACCCTTATTTATGCAACTACAAAAGTGGTGGATTCAAAAATAAGCCCCTTTTCCCACCAACAACTAAACACAACACTTTTGCACACGTAAGGGAATATACACACATATTTCATGTTCTTGTCTGTAAATTCATACTAGAAGTTTGGACCATAGAACTTTTGATGGCATAACAGGCCTATTTTTCAAATCCAACCAGACACCATATCATATACCGCACATATGGTACACATACACAGTTTTCAACACACTTCAATTATTCTTCATTGTACAAATGCAAACTGAAATGTGACAAAAAATGTAGTATATGATTTTGCTCTAAGTTAGCAATACCTGAAATTGGGTCAATATTACAAATGTTCCAAATAAAGGCCATAAAAAACTGTAATGCTAACACCACCACCAGTGCACCATAAAAAGAAAACACACAAGTATTTTCAAATAGCACAAGTCCTTCAAGCTTATCTGGATGCAATCTGAAGAGGTGTTATTAGAATCCTTCTTTGTATTGCACTACTTTATTAGAACACAGCTGAATTAGAGTCTTGCTCTTTGTAAACTGACAATCCAAGCAAGCTAGGAACAAGTATGGGTTTGATTAGTGCAATATGCCTGATGACTTAGACCCAGGTTTTCTTCAAAGACATGCCCCTTCTCTGTATTGGCTTAATAGAGAAAAAAAAACCATAATTTAATCTTAGCAGTATTTTCTAATCAGATTTTATCTTTTCCTGCTTTTAGGGCACTACAGATGGCCCTAGTAACAACTGAATCAATTAGGGTTTTCCCTCACTTAAAAGACTGTATTTTCAAGTGCTTATAGGTTTGCCCAACTTAAGATCTGAAAGCCAATTATTAGCAGTCTGCTTTAGACTAAATTGTTTTGAAAAGGTTCAGCTAAAATGTCTGATTCTTTTGTAAAAAGATTTAGAGACAGTATCTTGTGCTCAATTCTGATGTTAATGAGCAGCTATAGCATTTCTATGTTGCAGAGATCAGAAATGCAGGATCAGATAGTCATCTTAGCAGTGTGTGCCTCTTGCCATTACCATTAAAGCCTGCCCAGATCTGCTAAAGTTAAAATGGCTTTTCTCACACATTTAATATAAACTTACTAAGACTCATCAGAATTTCCAGAAAATTTACTTAATTGCCTACACCATGCTCAGTACAGCTGCAAAAGGCAGAGGGAAGATGCACAGGAGGGGAGTAATAAAGGCTAGTAGAAGTGGTTGTAACCACTTACAGTGCATAGAAACTGGACACGATCCCAAAGTTCCCACATCTTATTAGATCTCTGCATTCTATCAAATGGTGGTGCAAGTGATAAAGTACATGACTGCAGTCGACACTAAAGGTTGATTTATTTACACAGCAACTACCTTCCAGTGTTATTTAACCCATAAGTTCAAATAGCAGAGGAGTTATATGCATTAGCAATATGTACCAGAAACTCAGTTATTTACACAAGGCAAAGTCAACACAATTCCACACAATGAAACTGTAATTGTTTCAGTTTAACTTCCTTGAAATGCTGGAAATGACCTTCATAAACATACTCATGTAAACACAAGCAAATAAAAATGTCAAAATAATAGGAAAAAAGGCAGCACAACCTCACCACAGCCTCTGTGAAGTTTAAAATATGACTGTATATCAATTAAACACTAGGTCATCACTAGTCATTAAACTGGTCATCAAAAATTCTTCTGCAGTAGCAACAGCTTTGAATACTCCTACTGTTCTTCTCCAGGATAGAGTTAGTTTTCTTCATAGTAGCTTGTACGGGGCTAGGGTTTGGATTTGTGCTGAAAACAGCATCAATAACACTGCTGAACAGTGTTTACACAGCACCAAGGCTGCTTCTGTTTCACATATTGCCCTGCCAGCCAGCAGGCTGAGGAAGCGCAAGAAGGTGGGAAGGAACACATCCAGGACAGCTGAACCATATGACATCACACTCAGTAATAAAAACTTGGAAAAGAAGAAATGGGAGACATGCAAATTGGTGGTGTTTGTCTTCCCAAGTTGCCATTTCACATGATGAAGCTGTGCTTCCATGGAGATAGCTGAATATCTGCAATTCCTTGTTTTGCTTTGCTCGAGTGCTTGGCTTCTGCTTTTCTTATAAGACTATGTTTATCTCAACCCACAAGCTTTCTCACTTTTACCCTCTAGTTCTTTACCCGATCCCACTGTGAGAACAGTCAGATAAGTGGCTGGGGGAAAGACCTGGACTGTCTACTTTGGCTAATCCACAACAACACGTAATACAATACTTTCTTAAATATGCAGAGTATCAGTCATTAGGTGTACAGAGGACTGAAGTTATCTAACGAATCAGGCCGTGAACTCCGACGACACAAAAAGACATCCTACAATGAAGGCAGTAGAATGCTGCCCAGAGAATTCTGTTCAGAGAAGGAATTTGCAGGTGAATATTACCCAACCCCTAAAAATAAAATGTTTTAAGATAACCTCTTTCTGCGTATTTCTCTTTTTCCGGGTATTTAGCTCAACTGATTTCCTTCAATGCTCAGAACTACAGACCACTGGATTCCTGTTTTAAGAACTCTGAAGTAATTCCCTAGCTTTCCCAATCTCAGCACCGAAGATGAATGTACACTGAAGAGTAGGACATTTATTTCAAGATGCCTTCACCTCTAAAAGGTCAAAAAGAATCCTTCATAAACAGAAGACATCAGGGAAAATACAAGGAATTAGTGTTTATGGAGAACTTACACCCTGCAATTGAAGACTCAGGAAAAGCCCATGTAACATGTAATAGTGCTATATTCGGTGGAAAATTTATTTTCCATTAGTGTATGATGTTATATCTCAGCTAACAAGGACAGAAAGAAATGTTGAAGCAATAAAATTATTCAGAAAACAGTTGTGTGAAAGGCTCTTTAATTATAGAATCAGATTTTCCTGTCAGTGTACGTTATATGGATAAGTCATAAGGACTTGGTACAATATTATTTCTTAACGTAAGTGAAATTTCCCTGAAATTTCATCCAAAAACTTGATTTGGATGAACTGAAGATGGTTGTAATAGACTGTTGGTTTTAATGGGATTTTGACTTGAAAGATGGAGTGGAGAAGACCTACTCTCACTAACCTTATCTCTGTATATATTAAGCAGTTACAGGACAAAGACAGAATTTTTACTCTTTTTATTAACGTCATCTTCTCTTAAGCAAACCTGTGAGTCAGCTGGGAGAGAAAAATGCCTCTGAACACAGAAAAACTCAAAGACTATTAAAAGAATCTTCTCTTACAAGAAACACCAAAGTAATTTCCAGAGATTCACAAAAGAAGAGAGAGAGAGAGAGAAAGAGAGAGAGAGAGAGAGAGAGAGAGAGAGAGAGAGAGAGAGAGAGAGAAACTGGAAAACTCTAGGGAAATGGTTACTGCTTAGGCTACCATCAAAAGCTGCTAAAAAACCCTTGACATATGCCTATGTGTCTAGTACTTTAAAATCCCTTTATTTCCCCTATCCCCCTTTGCTTTTCAGTAACTGTGACTTTCAGAAGGACCGTCTGCCATTAATTGAAGACTCCTGGAAAGAACACATATAAATCAGCTGGAAATGTTGTGAACCTAGGTCTGTAGCCCAAATCCTCACACACAGCAAGGTATTTCTGATTCTACTTCAGACTCCGTGCTGAGTAGGTGCACAAAAAGACACTAAAGAAAGGTAAGAGGTATGCTCAGGTTTCTGCAACACACCTGTTTCCTCCAACATCTTCCAGAATGTGCACATGCAAATAAGTATCACCAGCCCACCTGACTACTCCGCATCTAATGCAGATAACTGCAGATGATACAAAAAAAATACAAAACAGATGGGTACTATGCAGAATTGAATCACACACAACTGAAAACAGCATCCAGAGCTACTGAAGACATCAGTTCATCATCTAGATACCTTATTTCAGAATCAGACTAAAATACCCCAAATTCCCATAGTATACATACCCCTTCTTTGCAGTCATGTCTGCCTCAGGAAACCCCCCTCGCAGCTCTGCCCACAGCTTTCCTTGGTGTAGAACACCTGCTTCCTCGATGTTTGTAATTTTTCATGGCTTTACTAATATAGTATCTCAAGTGTCTTTGTTCTCCCCTCTGCCTGAGAGGCAGAACCTGCTATCTAGCCGGCTGACCTAAGCACTGCTTCATTTCAGCTATCTGGCAAGCAAAGCAAATGGCCCTGTGAAACACATGTAGTCCACAGATTTGCTTCTGCATCATCATAAAGCAGTACAATATTATAATATATATATATTAACAATTTGAATAATATAAACACATTATTCATTTTAGCTCAGTATTTAAATTACCCTGATATTAGAATTCTGACTGCATCACACTTGCATTTTTAATTTTTTTTTTCCACATAAGTAGATACTTTCCTTTAGAAAACAATACAGAGAACAAAGATAAGAAACAAGTAAATTTGATTTTCCTTACTGGTTCTGCTTTAAAAACTGAAAATCCAATATTTATATAAAAATATAAGTGCCTGTCAGTAATTGTAATCACACTGCTTCACACAGTTTTGCTACTGTCAAATCTACAACCTTGCTATCTCTGCCCATAGCCAACACTGCCCAGCAGCTATAACCACAGCATCACAGAGCAGTCTAGGTTGGGAAAAGAGCACTAGAAATTATCTCGTCTGCAATCTCTCCTTGGACCCTATTTCATTAGGTTTTAATAGGGCCTTACATCAGGTAAGCTACGGTGCTGCCAAAATGAGCCTTCAATATTTTGGTGAGGGAGATTCCACCATGCTTTTGAGGAACTTACTGCAATGTTTAGTTCCTTTTTCTAATACTGAGATGAAATTTCTTCTCTCACTCATAATTCATTCTTCACAGCTACCTTCTAGGTACTGGATGTTTAATGAAATTTCTCCAAGCCTTCTCTCCTTTGAGGTGCTGGAGCATGTCCAAAGGAAGGCAATGAAGCTGGTGAAGGGTCTGGAGTACAAGTCTTATTAGGATCAGCTGAGGGAACTGAGAGTGTTTAGCCCGAAGAAAAGAAGGCTTGGGGGGGATCTTACTGCTGTCTATAGCAAGGTGGGGTTGCTCTTTTCTCCCAAATAACATGAGAAAATTACCTCAAGTTGCACAAAAGGAGGTTCAGACTGGATATTAGAAAAATTTCTTTACTGAAAGGGTTGTCAAGCATTGGAACAGGGTTCCCATGGCAGTGCTGGAATCACCATCCCTGTAGGTATTTAAAGGATGTGTAGATGTGGCATTTAGGAACATGGTTTAGAGGTAGACTTGGCAGTGCTGGGTTACAGTTGAGCTCTATTATCTTGAGAGGTCTTTTCCAACCTAAACAATTCTATGATTCCAATACAAACTTCCCTGAATCTTTTTCCAAATATTGAGTTCTCTAACATGCTAATCATCCTTCTAATATACAAATCATCCTGGTGGCCACCTTCCCCAATTCTTCAATATCTCTCTAGAAATCAGGGGACAAATCAGACCCACCATCCTAGGTATGCTCTTACAAAAGAGGACTCAGCTTGCCCTCACTGCCACAAGGGCACAGTTCTGGCATTGTTCAGCTTGCCATCCGACAGCATCCCCAGCTCCTTTTTAAGAGAGCTACATCCCAGCCAGCTATACCCTAGTGTGCACTGCTGTTTGGCAACGATACCACGTTAGTGCACAACTTAACACATATCTTTGTTAAGCCTTAGGTACATCCTCCTGGCCTAGTCTTCTACTACACCTTTGTGTGTTAAGTTTTGTCTCTATATTTCTCTTATGTAGATATCACAGTCGAGCCCTATCTCTTTCTTCTGTAAACTGAACAAGCTTAACAGAGTCTCTTTCTATGAAATTTTGATTCTAACCCAAAGTTATTTTGTTCCAGTTTCTGTTCCATTCCATTTTTTAAATCCCAATTGATACCATTATGCAAGACAAATTCCATAGGACAGACACTGCTGGAATGGCAGCTTCTCAGCAAGTTCCCCAGTTTTCCCTGATTCCTTGTTTCAGTACTGAAAACATTTTTTGACTGTAGATCTAACTTGCCAAGCAACTGGATGACATCAAATAAATTCTTTATTATTTATTGTTTTACCGATCTTGAGTTTAAACCAAATGTTACCAGTAATGATCTAACACAATTTCCTAAAATCACTCCTAAGCAGTATTTATGGAAGACTATAATTCCTAGAAACTGTTTCCTAAAACATTTTCAGAAAGATATTACATGCCTCATGACATGGCTATTTTACCAATACTAAACACTCTTGAGGTCTGAATGAGATTTATCTTAAATACTCCCTTTATAAAATCTTAAATCTATAATATATCAAAGCAGTAACTGTAATGAAGCAAACTCAGTATATGAACAGTTTATTGTCATTTAATTTTATTCATAAAATTTTTCATTAGAAACCCCTTATTTTACCCAAATTGTGACATTCAGCTAGGCCATCTGTTATTGTTGGGATTGAATCACTCTCTAGTATTGACATATCACCAGTACTTTCTCATTTTTAAGGACTTGCTTATCATTCCAAATATTATTTAAAATGAGTAAAAAAAGGACTCCCCTTAAAGCATCTTTTATCATTTTTTGGGTGAGTATTTATAAAGAATCACTCTCAGAAATTATGATTAACCATTAAGGCACAGGAATGAGTGGACTCTTCACACATCCTTCAGACTGTGACTAGATGCCCTTTAGGAGAGAACTTTGCTGCTAAAAACAACTTACTGACTTGAATACTGTGATAGCTAAGAAAGAGTAATAGCTACAACAGATAGATAAATGAACTGTAATTACAGGAAAAAGGTACACAATCCGTTGAATTATTTCACCTTCACATCACCTTATGATCAGATAGATGTCTAACCATGAGAAGTCATGTAAATATATACATATGTACTAGGGACTGTCTATCTTGAAATTCTTACTTTATGACAACCCCTACAGCAGCTGATCATATTGCTTCCCAAGAGAAAAATTAATACAAGAAAAGAAGGGATACATGATACAGTGTGCTGCATGGGAAAAATATGAACCAGCATCAGCCCCACTCAGTGTAACAGACTCCTGAAAAACACCTTATAGGCAATATAAACATTTTCTCACAAAACTGACAATTTTCAACAAAATTTACACTGAATTAATACCATCTCTGAAGTATTATTGTGTACATAAGAATTATTTTTCTTTGTAATTAAATGAATGCTGTACTGAGCATTATATGGTCCCACAAGCAGTATAAAACACAGGACAAAATGAATCTGCAAAGAAAAGTACTAACTCAACTACCAAAACCAGTTACAGCAAGCAAAAAAACGTTGCAAGCATCTATACAGTAATGTAGCCAGCACTCCAATTCTTTACATTTTTAACCTACTCCCAGATAAAAGTAGAAGAAACATTTCAATTACAGCAGCTTAAAGATGTGAAATAATCTGAAGCAGCAAAAACCTTTTGTCCTAAATTCCTTGTGCTGGAGAAGGACAAAAAAGGAACAGAAGAAAAGTCTTAGATAAACCAAAACTTTCACACTGCCCATATTTTGTTACTAAATTCTACTATAC
>NW_020955197.1:3129297-3177187 GCF_003031625.1 Empidonax traillii
AAAAAAAAAAAAAAAAAAAAAAAAAAAAAAAAAAAAAAAAAAAAAAAAAAAAAAAAAAAAAAAAAAAAAAAAAAAAAAAAAAAAAAAAAAAAAAAAAAAAAAAAAAAAAAAAAAAAAAAAAAAAAAAAAAAAAAAAAAAAAAAAAAAAAAAAAAAAAAAAGTAACAACAACAAAAAGACACACACAAACCCCCCCCACACACACACACACAAAACCAACCAAACAGCAACAAAAATCCAAATCTTGTTAGTAAAAGATCAGCAATGCTAGACAAAATATGTACTTTCTTGGCATAAATGAAGTTTAGCAGAATTTGTACAAATTTGGAAGGTGGCACAAAAAATCTGACAAAGATCCAAAAAATAAAATAGTGGGAAAAGAGACAGGAGATAGAACCCTGCCCTTGGAGACAACCAAAACTAAACCAACCCAAAACCTTAAACAGCATGAACTCAACATGGAAAGTTATTTGAAATTAGGGCTCAAGTGCTTTAAAACCAAGACAAGTATAGCAGAGAAATACCACTTTTAAAATTCTGGTAAAATATGTCTCAACCAGTCAGGTTGTTTAACTAGTGTGGGAATAAGGTACAAACTAAATGGAAAGCAAATACCAAATTAAATTGATACCTAAAAACTGCTCAGCCTCAAAATATTCCTTAATCTTGCAAGAATCAGCTGAAGCAAATATCTCCATTTCAATGAATATACCTTTTCTATCTCTGTTTCTAAAACAACACAAAATATAATTAATATTATTTCAAGCTAATAAAGCTTGGAAATGGAAAAATCCAAAATTTAGAACAAAGCAGGAAATATTTCCCAGACTACATATCTAATGTTGCTCTGAATTTTAAAATGGCATATGAAGAAACAAACAGTGAAGATTCTTTCAACTACACCCTGGGCTGCTTTAGGAAAAGTACTGCCTGCAGATTGAGGGACATGATCCTTCTCTACTCTACACTGCTGAAACATATCTGAAATGCTGCACTAGTTCCAGACTCCCCTGTATGACACAGACACACTGGAGTGAGACCAGCAAAGGGCTGCAAAGACATTTAAGGGTTTGAAGCATCTGATACCTGAGCAAAGGCTGAGAGAGCTGGGACTATTCATCATGGAGAAGACTCAGGGTGCAGTGGGAGGAGTCTTATCATTATATTAAATGCCTGAGGGAAGGAGAGACACTGAGCCAGTCTTCCCATTTCTGCCCACTAAGAAGTTAACATACAATGGGCACAAACCTGACATCTGAACACAAGGAGAAACTTCCTTACTCCAAGGGGGGGGGGGGGGGTCAAACACTGGAACAGGTCCCAGAGAGGATTCAGTCTTTGTCCTTGGAGATACTCAAAACTTACTGAACATTGCCACAAAGTAATCTGCTGTAGGTAATACTGAGCACTGGGGTTGGACTAGACTATTTCCAGAGGTCCCTGCCAATCTCAACCACCCCACCATTCAGTGGAGATAAATCAAAAGTACACAACAAATGAATATGCAGAAAGTGCATGTGTATATACTTACACATGTTAGTTACCTCCTACAATTGCAATGAACAGCTTGTAACATGAGATATGAGAAATCATTATGAGCTGTGTGTGGTTGAGCAAGAATTAAGAGCTAATGGTCTCACGGGTTTCAGCTTTGTGTTCTTAGGAATTCCTTTCTGATTCAATTTGCATGAAACAGCCAAAATTTATCATCATGAAACTGTCAAAACCATCAGGGCCACAGCCATGACAAATTTGTGAAGGTTGACAACACATGATATTACTCATTCTATTGACAACCACTCAAAATTTTAAACATACTAAAACACCTTCAAGCTGGTTAAAATCACCCTGCAGATGAATAAAATCTTATATAGTATGTTTCCATACATGATAGCATACACTTAATATGCGGGCCTTCCTCATCCAAAGACACAATACCAAAACAATGCCCAATCAACAGGTACCACAAAATATCCAAATTCAGACTGCACAAATTTATTTCAGCACTTGTGCATCAAACTCCAGTCTCTCATAAAAAAAATGTGGAGAAAATAAAGACGAAACAAGTTGCCTTGCTCTCTCCTACTTCTCCAAGGTAGTATCATCTATATCTAAGTTTCTGTCCAGTATGGTCTTGGCTAAATTCTTTAAAAAAAAAAAAAAAAAAAAAAAACACAAAAAAATACCCACCAAAAAACCTATGATGAATATCCACAACCTCCCTAAAGATAAATTCACCTTACTAGAGAACCTTATTTAGCATCCCAGTGGACATCAACACTGTCAGACCTCCTGCCTTTTGCGTAGCTTTCCCTGGCTGTGGTCCAGTTGAAGGCAAGGAAGAGGAAGTCTCCCACATCAAAGTTCATGTTCTCATCTTTGTGCAAGCTGACTCATTAGAGCACACTCTCTAGCAACTACAGAGAAACCACATCCATCAGTATTACTGACAATTAAACAACCCTCATTGCCACTGTATGAGTATTTTGGCTGTAAACAGAAATCAAATCCAACGTCAAACTATCCTTTCCAGAAGTTCTGCCACAGTACTTTACTTTCCAACACAATACAAAGTTTATGCCCTTTCACTCTGTAACATCTCATCCCACACCTGGAGACTGCTTTTACATCTTTATTGGTCTGTTGTAGACTCAGAAAACTACTTTTTTCCTGTCCATATTGGCACATTTTCTTCCAGACTTCTGAACATTCTTCTATTACTTTGCCCTGGAAGATTCTCCCATGCGCTCAAACCATTTCTTACATGTAAAGCACAAAATAAATGAAGACCAAAAAAAGTAGAGTGGAATTATTAGAGTGGGACAGTTGAAATATGTCCCTTCTAACCATATATCCCAGGAGAATGACTATCCTTATTGCAACTGCACAGTGCTATTGACACATGTTCATGTTATGACTCACCTAAAAATTTCGGATTCTTTTTTCTACAATTATTGTTATTTTGTATTTACGTAGAGAAGGATTTAATCTAAGCACGATCCTTTTCATTTTTAATTCTAAATGGTATTATCCCTTTTATGTTATTTCTTTAATTTTTCTAACCATTTTAAAATATAAATTTATTCTTCACAGAACATAAATCATCTCCCAGCCTAGTACTCTCTGTAAAATTAATAAATGTACTTTCTATGGCACTGGTATCGTGACCTTAACAAAGCAAAGATGTGGTGAGTTGACCCTGGGCAGATGCCAGGTACCCACCACAACTACTGTACCACTCCCTTCCTGAATGGAGGAGAGAAAATATAACTAAAGACTCGACATGAAAGTACAGGGAGAAATCACTCAGCAATTACAGTTGGAGCAAAAGAGACTCAACTTGGGGAGATTAATTTAATATATTGCCAATTAGAGTAAGTCAGAGTAGGATATTTAGAAATAAAACAAAATCTTAAGACACCTTCCCCCCACCCTTCCCTTCTCCCCAGGTTCAACTCCTCTCCCAAATTTCCTGTCTCCTCCTCCCACAGGTCCAGGGGAATGGGGCCTGTGGGTAGTTCAAGACTCACTATTTCTGCCACTCCTTTCTGCTCTGGGGGAGGACTCCTCACCTTCTTCTCCTAGCATGGGAGGACTCCCATGGGACACAGTGCTTCTCAAACTTCTCAAACACAGGTCCTTCCCACAGGCTGCAGTTCTTCATGAACTGCTCTAGCGTGGGTCCCTTCAATGGGATGCACTCCTTCACGAACAGACCACTCCATTGTGGCTCCCCCACAGCATCACAAGTCCTGCCAGAAAACCTTCTCCAGCATGGCCTTCTCTCTCCACAGGTGCTGCCAGAAGCCTCTTTCAGCAGAGGCTTCCCTTAGTATCACAGCCTCCTTTGGGCACTCTCCTGCTCCACTGTGAATCGCCGTGGGTTGTAAGGGTACAGCCTTGGCCAGCAGCAGGTCAACCTTGGAGCTGGCTGGCACTGGCTCTACTGGACATGTAGGAAGCTTCTGGCAGCTTCTCACATAAGCCACACCTGAAGCCCCTCCACTACAAAAACCTTGACACACAAATCCAGTATAGAAGGTATGATCACATCTGGGTTTCTTCAACTGCACTTCTGCCTTTGTCATTGCATTGAATGAAGGTGCTCACTTAAGGAGCAATTCAGTATTTTGTCTGACCTTCCTCCCTTGAGCCTTAAGTATGACTCCAATGTTTCTCCCAGCCTCAGTTCTCCTCTCCCATACTTTAGTGCCTCTCAATCATCTCTCCTATTTCCTTCACAAGCTTCTAGTTTCACTTGACCTCATTTGACCCTGAGAGCTTCTGCAGCCATTCCATTCCCTCCCCGAGCTGTCCTCATTCGTCCCTTCATTCAAGACCTTTCACAGAGATGCTGACAACTCAACTCCTTGTCCCAAACCTCCTCTCGTCCACACTGCTCCAGTCCTCTGCTTTCATTCACCCTGCCATCATAGAACAATATAATAAAACCATAACAATAAAATTCAAAATAAATAAAATAATTATAAAGGCCTTGAGCACTTTCCTTAGACCACACTCCCTGTTGTCCACTGCCCCGGTCACTCTAACCACAGTCGTGTGGTGGAACAAGCACAGTCAGTTATTCTATGGTGCTGGTAGGCATGTCCAAACAACAAAAAACAACAAAAAAAGTGCAGCAAATCTTGTACAGGTAGAATCACTTCAGATTCTTAGATACTAAAACTGAAGTTGATACCTGACCCAAAAGTAGACTTTATGAACTATCTTGTTTCTTATCCAAAACACAGAGAAACCATATCACCATGTGTACAGTACAATATAGATCTATCCACATCTTTGGAGATCAAAACACCTGAAAAAGGTGTTATCAGAACAAGCTGCTTCGCAAGTTGTCAAATTTTGAAAATACGCAACAGTAGTTACTCCACAATTTCTGCAGGCTCCACTCCCAACATTTGACCAACAAATTTCAGGTGGGGGAGGTATATCTACCACCATTTGATGTAAAGCAAAACTTAAAATTTAGTTATCTCCTGGCCTATACTGCTATAGAAGAGCAGATAAATGAACTTAAGAACAAGCAAAGAAAAAATACTATATTATCTGCATCGTGCTTCTTTTCTAGAAAGCTATATAGCTTTATTTGTGCAGGAGTGGTGAACTTCCTTGTATTCCTGTTAGTAGTAACCTCTAAAGATCACGATTCTCTGGAATTTTCTGAACTTTGTTCTTAAAAATATTTTCTCTGGACATCACTGGGTAGGCAAAATCTCAGCTTCTCTAAAGGAATGCACTATTAGCTTTGAAAAATTCAGCGTCTGTCTGAAACAAACCAGGCAATAGTTTTATCTCTCATCACAAGAAAATGCAGGTATAAGCTGATATCCTTAAGGAACTGGACTTCCCATCTCAGCATATTTCTGTTCCTCCCCTCCTCCTTCAACTAACAACCTCACGTAGGTAAAAATTCAAGCTTCTGGTTATTTTGGTGTAGTCCTCTCATAATTATTCCTTAGGGAGTTATCCTAATTTTTATGACTACTTAAACACTCACTAGAAAGAAAGACAAGGAAAATAGGACTAACAGAACAAAGAATGAAGAGAAAAAAAATTTTAAAAATCTTTAATTGCCCAAAGAATTATGTTGGGAAGATAATGAAGAAGAACTTACAGCTCTTCTGCAGGAACGTACATTCAACCTATTTGATATTAGTGAAGTTGGTGGGATGATTCACTTGAATGTAATGCTAGAATTCAAGAGCTATAACCTATTTAGAAATAGCAACAATGGAGAAACAATGGAGAACAAATGGTACTGTGTGCCAAAAATGTCACTGTCTGTTTCTGACTCACTGACAACAGAAAATCATGTCTTAATAAAGAAAGTACAAGTCAAGACACTAGCTGGGGTTTGCTACAGATACAAAATCTCACACAGCAAGGTGGTTAAGCATCTATTGCTTCTTTTTGGAAATAAAGGTTTCATTATCACAGTGGACAAAACACCAAGTGAAATAACCTGGAGCTTTCATGCTGCCATTATCAGAACGTGCTCAAAGTTTCTAAAAATTGAGGACAATTTCTTTCACTGAGAAATGTTAAATCCAAGCCAAGGGAAAGCTATATTCGACTTCATCCAGACAGATAACAAGCACCCCACTGTTTCACAGAGAACTAACACAGAAAAAATACCATTCCTGTCCCCAGGTCTTAGAATCAAAGCACATACTCCCAAACACATCTTTGCAACTTTAGCAGTACCACCTACTATCCATGCTGTCCCTTCACCTAACAGAACTGTTTGTCACAATGCATGGCAAACCAGCTCAGAGAATCCTGAGTTTAACCAAAATGGGGACCTAATCTGAATTAAAATTGCCTTCCTTTTTTTTTTTTTTTCTGTGTGTGTGTGTGTGTGTGCGTGTTTGTTTTTTTGTTAAGAGTACACTTTTAACTTATCAATTCTCTATTTCGTTCATTATCTGGTGACAGAACAGTGACACATCTGCTGCCTGAAAACTTTTCAGCCTGATTTGTCAACACGGCCAAGAAAAAGCAAAGAAGGACTCAGTAAGTGATCACTGTGGTAGGAAAGAGTTTATTTTTTTAAATTTCAAATACTGCTATTCCAAAATATATTTAAAATAAAATCTTAAGAAAGCTCAAAAAATTTTGATTTATTGATTAGCATATATCATACAACAAGTTTGCATTTATAGTAGTTTTGTTGATTTTGATGGCTGTGCTTGCTCTGAGATGTTTCTCCTTGGCTTGGAGGTTGACAGCTATGTTAATACACTGTTGCAGCACGGGAGTTATCAACATACAGACACACAACTCTCTTTTCATTCAGATTTTTTTTCACAAGATTGAATCATATGCTTCAGTGGGGAGATATTCTTTGAGTACAAGGACCATTATTCAAGATAGATAAAGACTGGGTGTGTGACCACACCTATTTATCCTTCATTTCACTAAATTTTAATAATGTCTTTATATAATGAGTCTTTCCCTACTGAGACTTCCTGTTAACATATATGTCCTTTCAAAATACTTCCCATTTTCTTTTTGATTGTGGCGCTTTTATTTAAATGTAGTCCACTTAACATCTTACTTCTTAAGATGGGATTGTAACAAACATATTCTGCAAGAGGAATGACATGCCAATTTGTTGGAAAAAAACCTAGATGCTTCCAAGATTGGCTGTACATTGTGCCTAAGACAAGAAGGAAGAATGCAAAGCAAGAACATGATTTAGCATCTTCTTCAGTTAAACAAGGAGACTGAGACGTGCGTGTATTGTATGCTGATCATGCTGTGCAAAAATATGACAGCTACTCAAATGTGCATTTCAAGGCTTTGTAAAGCCTAGTTTGCAGAAACTTCAAAAGAAACTATAACCACTACATTATGTGTTGGGTTTGGTCTTCAACACAATATTCAAGACAACTTGAAGAGCACCTGGCACTCTGATAACATGATCAACTGGAATTACCTTGTTCGTCTTCTCAGACAAGCAGTTACTACTCCAAAAACCAAGACACAGAAGTAAAAACCAGCTCCAAAGTACAATAAACCACCTAACTCTCTTCATGCACCTAAAACAAAACAAGAACGAGGTCCATTACACCTGTTCCTAAGCCAAAATATACTTCAGTTAAGGGGTGACAAGAAACCAGAGAATACATTTTTCCCACGTCCCACCAGGAGCTTTCATCACTGACACTGCATAAAGCTGACATGGTGAAGAAAGCTCAATCGGCCAGCAGAGTTATGTACATTGCAGCTGAAATGTTCAGAGAATTCAAAATAAGTATCTCAAAAGATTTAATTGCAAATATAAAACGGCAACTTTATTGTAATTCAGACAAATCCAGACTAGCTGTCTTGGGAAATCTTTCACAATTTCCAAAACTATCTTCCTATTAAATTTCACATTTCTTATCTACACTTTAGAGGTGCCTAAGGGTGCTTAGGAGTAATCAAGAATATTTTCAATACAATCAAAAATATTTTTCAGTATGTCCCTCTCAAAAAGAATATTTTAAACTTTGACTTGAAATTGACAGTAAACAGAAAACTTCCTTACTACCAACGATAATAAACATTAAAAAATGCAAAAACTTGAACAATGGGCCTGACTTTAAATGCACATGCACCATGAAACAAACATTAACATTCAGTATTACTGGTGCTCAGGTATGAATCTGCTTCCAGTCAGCATGTGCAGTACAACTGACAATGTATAAAGCTAATTCTTCTTTTAACCATCATGTCTCTTTTTAGACATGCAATAAAGAAAATTTTCTTTCATTTGCCTGTCCTCATTCAAGCTGGGTTAGATTTAGTGTAGTTGGTAAAGTGCTGTGTTTTGGATTCAGAATGAGAACAATGTTGATAACACACTGATGGTTTGGCTGCTGTTGAATAGTGCTCACCCTAAACCCAGAGATTTTCTGTAGCTGACACTCTGCTAGCAAGGAGCCGCACAAAAAGGTGGAAGAGAGCATGGCCAGGAAAGCTGACTCAAACCGGCCTAATGGACATTCTATACCACAGAACATCGTGTCCAGCATATAAACTGGAGGAGCTACCCTAAAGAGGAGCCAATGACTGTTTAAGGACAGTCTGGGTAATGGTAGCAAATGGTAAGCAGTTGTACTGCCATCACTTGTCTGTCTTAGAATCACAGAATCAGTCGGGTTGGAAAGGACCTCCGAGATCATTAACTCCAACCCTTGATCCACTACCACTATGGTTACTAGACCATAGCCCTTAGTGCCACATCCAGTCTCATCTTAAAAACCTCCAGGGACAGAGAATCCATCAATTTCCAGTGCAGCCCACTTCAATGCCTGATTACCCTCTCTGTAAAGAATTTCTTCCTAATACCTAACCTAAACCTCTCCTGGCAGAGCTTAAGACCATGCCCTCTTATCTTACCGACAGCTGCCTGGGAGAAGAGATCAAAACCCACCTGGCTACAACCTCCTCTCAGGGAGTTGTAGAGAGTGATGAGATCTCCCCTGAGCCTCCTCTTCTCCGGACTAAACAACCCCAGCTCTCTCAGACTCTCCTCACAGGACTTGTGCTCAAGTCCCTTCACCAGCCTCGTTGCTCTTCTCTGGACCCGCTCCAGCACCTCAATATCCTTCCTGAACTGAGGGGCCCAGAAACTGGACACAGCACTCCAGGTGTGGCCTCACCAGTGCTGAGTACAGGGGAAGGATCACTTCCCTGCTCCTGCTGGCCACACCGTTCCTGATCCAGGCCAGGATGCCACTGGCCTTCTTGGCCACCTGGGCACACTGTTGGCTCATGTTCAGCCACTGTCAACCAGTACCCCCTGGTCCCTTTCTGCCTGGCTGCTCTCCAGCCACTCAGTGCCCAGCCTGCAGCGCTGCAGGGGGTTGTTGTAGCCAAAGTGAAGGACTCGTTACTTGGCCTTGTTGAACCTCATCCTGTTGGAATCAGCCCAACTCTCCATTCTGTCCAGGTCCCTCTGCAGAGCCCTGCTGCCTGCCAGCTGATCGATGCTCCCCCCCCAGCTTAGCGTCATGTGCAAATTTGCTAATGGTGGACTCAACACCCTCATCCAGATCATCAATATCAAAGATATTAAACAGAATCAGGCCCAGCACTGATCCCTGGGGGACACCACTAGTGATCAGCCACCAGCTGGATGCAGCACCTTTCACCAGCACCCTCTGGGCCTGGCCATCCAGCCAGTTCTTAACCCAGCACAGAGTGCCCCTGTCCAAGCCATGGGCTTGAGTTTCGTTTCTCTCTGTCTCTTCATTAAAATTACTATTATCATGAGTATTATTATATTTTGCTTTCTTTCACCTATCAAATTGTTCTTACCTCAACCCACAAGCTGGATATCCTTTTTTCCGATTCACTCCCCATCCCACTGGGGCAGGGGCAAAGTGGAGGGCAATAAGCAATAAGCTGCATGGTACTTAGTTGCCAACTGATGTTTAACCATGACACTGAGAATAAACTCTGTTTGCTGACAAAAGAGTTTTCTAAATTAACCGCCACACCAAATATTATTCAGCTAATACTATGTTTGCTAAGACACTACTTATTTCACCTAAATATTAAAAATCAATACCTAGAATATTCAAATGTCTATACAGCAGACTTGGCACAGAATTGGTCCCCTTCAATTTCTGCTGGCCAACAGGAACCTGGCAATGTACAGAAACTACAGTAGCAGAAACACCTAAAATTAGCCTGGTAAGAAGAGTTTATCTTTCTCCTTTGGATACACACTCAATAGAATACAAACTGCAGTACCAGAGAGGTTCCACCAAGCTGGAGGCAGATCCTCTTCAGGACAGTGTAACAGAAATAAAAGCAGTTACATGAAGATTTCAGTAAACCACAGAGCAGGACACCATTCTCACCATCAGTATCATTAATAATTAACTCACAGCGCAGACTGCTCAGGAAACTGGTAAAGAGGCTTCACCACAGTCAGTCCAATAAAAGGTGACTCAGATTTGCTCAAGTCCATACAACACTTTCAGCCCTTCTCCTACTTCTAGATTCTCCAATTACCCGCTCCAGTCCTAGGTTATTTCTTACAGAACCATTTGGGTTTTGAGGGAGCTTAAAGTTCATCTAGTCCAATGCCCCTGCCATGGACAGCAATAACTTCCACTACACCAGTCTGCCCAAAACACCATCCAGCCTGGCTTTTCAGTTCCAGGGATGGAACACTCATAGCTTCTCTGATCAACCTCCTCTCATGTCTTAGCACCCTCACTGTAAAAAAATTTCTTCCTAATATCTAACCTAAACCTGCCTTCTTTCAGTTTAGAATCATTCCTCTTTGTCCTATCAGTACTACTTATGATGGCACTCATGCCAATGAGTCTGTAGTTGGAGGCAAGTAACTTGTGGTCCCAGTCTAATTCCTAGAAATAGTCAGTTATAAAACAAAAATCATTACTAAAATTGGTATTAGTAAGTATCTGATGGTGAGCTGAGCAGAAAGGCAAGGATGATACAAAACTGAACACTCCGTCTTTCCACCTTCCAATAAAACTCAGTCACATTACAAGAACAGTGTAAGGAATGCTGTGAGTAGTTAAACATTAAGTTCTCAAAGTCCTCACTCCAGAGCCTTTATTTCAAAAGCATTCCTTTCAACGCACATTCTAACTACAACACATAAAACATTGAAAAATGACCATGAAAAATAACAATTTTAAATCCATTAAATTGTACCTCAGGAATTCCACTCAGTGCAAATCTCTGAAACTGATCCACAGGCTAAGTAGATATATGTACAATCGGACTCATATAGAGAAAAAAAATCCTTCTAAGGTACCAAAAAATTAATAGGGCAGCATTAAATTTTCTAAGAGGATGTTTTCATGTCCACTGTTAAACAACTTGTTTCAGTGAGTGAGTGGAAAAAAAATTAAAAAAAAGATATCCATTCATTCTTTGTATGTATGCTTTACTTCAAAGAATTCCAGTAATCTATTGTAAATCTAAAAAACTCCTCAGTCACAACAGCACATTGTTCCCCAAAGGAACAGTGGGTCAAATTCAAAGTAACAGCAACAGAGTTGTATTCAGAACTTTTTCTATAGAGCCTGGAATGGGCAAAACCTCCAAAGTCAGTGCTGAGTCTTCAGGGAAAAAAAAAAAAAAAAAAAGGTTGTGAACTTAAAAGAAGGCAGATTAAAAGGTAAATCCCCACTGAGTAATTATAAGGAGAAGCTCTCCCAAACGTTTGCTAACTAGAACATGAAAGGCAATTCAGTAAAGACCATAGCCAAGTCAACTTGCAGATTTAAATATAGCCATAATTGGCTACAATCACTGAGAAGGCCATCTCAAGAAAATAGACAAAATCCAGGCACTGGTGAGAAAACTCCAATAATTAAAGGTATCTCACTAAGGCAGAAAGCACACTGAGTGTGTGCTGTGCTTCTGAAATGATGATGCCCTTTTCCGCCTCCAGCTGCTCTGTACTGTTGGCCTGCTGGAAGTTTTCATCTTATTCGTATGCCTACCCACATCTGCTAACCTATTTCAGACAAAAAGTCAGGTCATCTTGAACACAATAAATATTACATCTGTCTTAACCCAGCATGTTTTGACAGAGGTGGGCTGGGGAGCACCCAGACTTGTATCAAGGGTGGCAGGCATATCAGATCTCCAGCAGACAGGTACACAGTAAGTACTGGCAGTGGCTTCAGCCACAGAAGCAGTCATCACTTGGAGGCTCTATCTGGAGCTTCCCATCTGAAGATCAGTACTCTTGTGAGCAAAGAATTTTTTTTTTCTTTTCAAAGAAAGTTTAATAATATCTGAAACACTCAAAAGACCAAATCTGTTCAATTCCAAACCCAGAGGACCATATAAAGACATGACGTATTTAAACATCAGTAGCATTCTATGACACATTCCAAGCTGCTGAGTATCTTCAATTGCTACGACTTTAGTTTTCCCTACACAGAGCTCTTTTATTTGTTCCTACATTTAAACAACATGCTGTCATGAGGCTGCTTTGTCACTGGTAGCAGTACATGCTGCCACTCTCTTTAACCCACAGTCTCAATTAAGGATTCCAAGAAAATACTAGCAATTACTAAAAGAACACCACTTTTTTGCTGTACTACTGGTATTATGGTTCTTAGAAGGCAAATATTGTCAACATCCCACTCTTTACTGTCACCAAATCACTGCACTGTTAAGATCAAAGATATCCAGTTAGCTTTGTAATTGCTGCCGGTAAAACTGCTTTTGCCAATTATTGTCCTGTGACCTACTCACTCAAGCTTACTGCCCTAGCAAAAACTTCATGCAGAAATAGTGTAAAGTGGAAGATACAATTCGTAAAGACTTGACAAGCTGGTTCTGAGCAGTTTGGGTCATGTAACACCACAGTTAAAAGTTAGCTATCTGGAAGACAGTGGTTCACTCTCTCTTAGAAAAAGGCAACAATCCCTTAAAAAGGAAAGTGAGCCGGTTTTGAAAAGGCACTATAGAACATCATCTCCTGCTTTAGCACTACAGATATTGAGTTATCTAATTGTCAATCCAAAAACACGTAAAAGTAACAATTTAAAATGGAAAATTATTTGCCTATATCTGGATAACTCAGAAATGACAAATATTTCATGCAATTTTTTAAGTTGCCAGGACAACTACAACAAACTTAAGTCCAAAAAGGAAGTTTTCAATCCCATCTGATTAGGAGAGCAAGATTTGAAATTAATTACTACTCAAGCCCAGATATATAAAGTCAGGAGTCAAGCAGTGACTTTTTCTCATTTATGACTGTACAGGAAGCTCGCGTTAGGTACCAGAGAAAACTGACAAGTCTTGTTTCACAAAAGCAGCCGAAAGCACCAAAAACTGCAGCAATGACTGTGAGTATACAGTCCGAAGAACAAAAGCTTTAGACTATTTGGAAAACTAGAAATGGTAACTGTTATTCCCTGTTTCTGGTCCATGCGACACCCGTGACACCGGGAAGCAGCTGAGAAGGTGCCAACACGTGGAACTACGGCGGGGCCGGTCCTGGGCGGTGACACAGCGGGCGTGCTGCCCCTGCACTGACACGGGCACCGGGATACTCCTCACTCCCGGCTACTTACTGCTCACACCCGCTCCCGCGGCGCTCTGGAGCCCGACCTCAAGCAGCCGCCACCACCCCGCTCCAGCCCGGCCGCCGCTCCGGGCTTGACGCCGAGTACACCGGAGGCCCGCAGGCCCGGCGTATCCATCCACGGGCAGGGCTGCGAGGGGCGGCCGGGCGCCGCCGCCCCACCTCCCCCGCCACGGGGCCGCTGGCAGCTCGCAGGCCGGGCAGCCACCCCCTCCCTCCGCCCGTCCCGTCCCGTCCCATCCCATCCCGACTCTATGGGCCCCGCACGTACCTGCGGGCCCCGCCCGTCCCTGGCCCGTCCCGGCGGGAGGGGCGCGCGCCCGCTCCGGGCCCAGCGCCGCGCGCGGCGCCGCCCGCCTCCCGCTGGCGCTACTTCCGGGGTCCGCGCGCGGTGACGTCACGCCGCGGGCGCGGCGGGGAACCCGGAAGCGGAGTGGTCCCTCCGCCCCGGGCCGGGCACGCCGGGGCTCTGCGTGCACAGCGCGGCTCTCCCGGGAAGTGTCTTTGAGCAGCTGATGGAATAAAGCTACGAGGGAAGCGGCGAGCTCTGGGCAACGCTGACACAGAGCGGGCGGGTGCCGGCATCGAGACCTGGGCCTGTTGCTCGGGTGCTGGTGGATCTCACAGGGAAAGTGGCGCTTCTACTCCGGGCTTTCCCTTTTGATCACCCAGGAATGTGGAAACAGAAAAGGCTTGCAATATAATTTTTCATGCCAGATGTTTCAGTCTTCGGAAATACATGAGAACTGTGTTGCATTGGCCCACAGTAAAACACCGACCACGACAAGCAGTGCCAACACCTTTGCGCTGTCGCAGAAAGAAGCACCTTGAGTTTCATTTCAGCCTTGCTCCCTTGAAGAGCCCTCCAGATTTCTCCTGTTTTGGTCTGCACAGGATGATTGTGAGATGTTCCTGTCCCAAGGATAACTGAAATATGCCACATACCGTGTGTGCAACTGACATGTCTCATCCCCTCTTAGTTCCCAGTCGTGACTGATGGCCAAATGCAGTAAACTAGAGCCATGGGCAGGCCTACATGAGAGAAACATTTTTCATCAAGATTGCTCTCAGCTGTTCTCTCCATTATGACCCAAAGCAGCAACCAGATATTTTTGCTCTCAATGGATTTCATAGAATAGTTTGGGTAGGAAGGGACCTTTAAAGGCCTGCAACAAGCAGGGACATCTTCAAACAAGATCAAGTTGCTCAGACACCCATTCAGCCTGACCTTGAATGTTTTCAGGGATGGGACATCTACCACCTCTGGGGAACTTGTTCAATGTTTTCTGCAAAAGCTAAGGAAGGAATAAGTGAAATATTTTTATTCTTCAATGCAGAAGGTGAGAGAGACTATAGTCTGTTTACATTTCAGAAATAATGCTTGATTATTTTGAGCATCTTGTATTGAGACTATTTTCCCTGTATTTCCCATGTTAGAAAAAAGTAACACTTAGATGTCTGTCTTTTGAGGGGACATTTGGGATGCCATATAACAGTGCTATGATTATGGTCTAGCCTATCAGCTCTGTTATCTGGAGCACAGAATTCAGGGCTAGGAATCATTTTATGAACATTTTTTTGATACTGTATTGATGTAAACAATCCTATCCTCTTATTTCAAGTTCATACCATCTCTCTTTGCAAGTACTGTTAAATTTTAAAATGAACCTGGTTAGGACTGACTCATGTTAAAACTAGTCAGTGTTTTTTGTTGGGGTCTTAATTTGGTTCACTATCATTCTCCATCTCTTGCAGTACCCACCAAACCCTACCACCCAAAAAAAACGCCAACCCAAACACCAAACAACAACAAAAATAAACCAGTAGAATGTAGCTCATGTGAGCAGTACAGCTAAAAAGTGCTGTGTCTGTGATCTTGATACAGCCCTTTGTAATTACAGATCCAGAGAAGGATTAAAGAAGGCGAAGTTTATCAAAACAAGGGATGAGGATATAGTGGTTTTGGAGATGCTTGACCCACAAAGAATTATTGACTATAGATTTGAAGCTCTTCATGTTACAAAGGCAGCAGTTTGAAAGGGGAAGTTCTAAGTCTCATTAGAGGACTGACCCCAAAATTCCAAATATCAGCAGTGAAGAGGAACCAGAGGTAGTGTGTGGTAAATAGCCTTTTGCTGGAAGCTGGGCTTTTATCTTCTGCTTGCATGTAGAACTGTGGAGTTCTGGTGTCTCTACAGACTTCTGTGATCTACAATAATGCCAACTCCTAAAAATACTAATATGCATGCTTGTTGAATGGCCAGGTTGGACAAGGCTTTGAGCAGCCTGGTCTAGGGGAAGGTTCCCTGCTCATGGCAGAGGGGTTGAAATGAGATCATCTTTAAGATCCCTTCCAATCCAAACCATGTTATGATTCTATGATTCTATTAATGTCCAGCAAAGTTCTTGAATTCAGTTTTCAGAAATATGAAGTGTGAATAGTTAGATCTGAAATAGATGGAAATTGCCTTCACAAGGTGCTGAAGAATATCGGATGTGTTAAGAGGCAGGTCTTCATTATTTTCAATTGTGCATCCAAGATTATTAAAACTGCTTTCCCTTTATTGCAGTTCACAATTTAAGTAAAAACATAATTTACTTATGTGGGTTAAGTGAAGCCAAGTTTGAAACACTCAGATGCAGTAGAAATTAGTTTCATAAAATATCTTTAAAAACTAGGGCTTTACCCATGTCAGGTAAATGGAGCTGCATTTCAAAAAATGAAGCAAAAAGAATGTGATTTATGAAATAACAGTCATCTGCAAAAAGAGTACATGGTCTTGTAATTAAAACTGTCTTGGAGTGCATGTTGTTAATGACTGCCAATGTCAGAGTCTGTAAGAGGCTACGAAACAAGTGATGTGTCGATTCAGCATTTGTTACACTGTCCTTCAAATCTAGGTGGCCTCTGAGACTGTAAAGGAAGGGTGGGAATGTCCTAGTTATAGGGAAATGAGGTAGGGTTTAGCATTAGATGATTGCGACCAATTATGTATCCCATTTCCTCATTTCTGATGGCCTGTCTCTTTAAGCACAGGAGGCAGAACTGGTTTTTGCTTGTCTGAATTGCAGAAGGGAATCAGAGATCACAGGGTGGAAAAGACCTCTGAGATCACTGAGTCCAACCTATGACACACCACTACCTTGTCAACTAAGCCATGGTAATAAGTAGCACATCCAGTCGTTTTTAAACACCTTCAGTGACAGCCACTTCAGCACCTCCCTTGGAAGCCCATTCCAATACCCAATCACTTTTTCTGTGTAGAACTACTTCTTAATTCCAATCTAAAGCCCCCCTACCACAGCATGACTGCACCCTTTCATCCTGTCACTAGTTGTCTGGGAGAAAAGTCTGACACTCACCTCCCTACACCCTTCTTTCAGGTAGTTTTAGAGAGTGATAAGGTCACCCCTGAGCCTCCTCTTCTCCAGGCAAAACAACCCCAGCTCCCTCAGACTCTCCTCACAGGACTTGTGCTCAAGTCCCTTCACCAGCCTCGTTGCTCTTCTCTGGACCCGCTCCAGCACCTCAATATCCTTCCTGAACTGAGGGGCCCAGAAACTGGACACAGCACTCAAGGTGTGGCCTCACCAATGCAGAGTACAGGGGAAGGATCATTTCCCTGCTCCTGCTGGCCACACTGTTCCTGATCCAGGCCAGGATGCCATTGGCCTTCTTGGCCACCTGGGCACACTGTTGGCTCATGTTCAGCCACTGTCAACCAGTACCCCCTGGTCCCTTTCTGCGTGGCTGCTCTCCAGGCACTCAGTACCCAGCCTGTAGCGCTGCAGGGATTGTTGTGGCCGAGGTGCAGGACTAGAATGGGTGGGCCCCCTTCCCGAAGCCGCAGGGCGGAAGTGCCGCCATTGCCGTGTCTCTGTCCCTCGGTAGGCGTGGCTGTGTCCCGGACTGCGTCTTGTCCCGGGAGGAGAGAAGGGCAGCCGGCACCGCCACCGCTGCTGCGACGGCAGGCAAGGCCCTGCCGGGGACCCTCCGCCTCAGCCGCTATCAGGGGCGGGAGTCGCTGCTCTACCATCACTAGTCCCTGCCACAGTGACTGTCGCTGCCTCTGCTGCCGACCAGGAGGGTGGAGGGGCCGCCCCAGCCGCAGCCATTTCAGGGGGTTCGCAATCGCCCCCCCTCCACTCGACTCCTACCTCACCCCAGCCCTCCCCCCTCGGTTCCCCCCCACCACAAGCTGATTTGAAGTGGTTTTTTATTGCTAAGCACTTTTTGCCAGCCGCTGTCGTGGGTCGGCACCGTTACTATTTGCCTTTTGCTGTCCGAACGAGAGCGTGTAATCTGGTACCGTTTTGCTGTTCTTAGGACAACCGTTCGCTACATTGTTTTTGTTTGGTATTGTCATGACCACGTGGTGGGTGGGGGGGGAGTGGAGAAGTTTCTCTGCCATTTTGACTTTGGCCTAGGTAGGGGGGGACCAGGTAACACTTTTTTGCCTTTTTTTTGTTTAAACCATTTTCCTCTGTATCTTTGCAGTTACGGCTATTTCCTTTAGTAAACTGTTATTTTTAGTTTTATTTCTCCATATTGACCCTTCATTATTGGAGGAGTCCAAGGGAGGAAAAATCAAAAGGGGAATGACTTACTTGGAGTTCTAGTTCTCTGGTGGTTGTCCAAACCACCACAAGGGAATAGGACAAGTTTAAATATCGATAAAACATCCTTTCTGTATAAATTCTTCCTGTGTTTTGGATGTAATATGAGAATAGTGTGGGTGTTTTAGTTATTGCCAAGTCTGGGACTTTGGAGTTTCTAATGCTCTCTCAGCAAGGAGGTGCACGAGAAACCAGGAGGGAGCTTGGCCAGGACATAATTTTCTTGTATCAACAGACATCTATCATTTGTTCACCTGGTCTTGTTCCCTAACGTCCTTTCTGTTACCATGCCTTTTTTAATTCCCAAAATATAAATACTAAAACAAAGACCAGAGACTGTGTTCCTTTCCCACAATTAGAAAATTGAATTTGAAAGAGTTTCAAACAGAAAAATTGTCAATTGCCTGTCATGTGAAATAGTGGCAACACTGCACTGAAAACAGAACAGAGGAAAAAAAAATCAAACTCAAACAAGACCCAGACATTGTCAAGAAAGCCTCTAAACTAGTAGTAATACCTTGAAAAAAGGGTCGTGGGATGCACTGGGAAAGTAAGATAGGCTAGCTAGCCAACTGATGAAGGAGGCACTGGCTGAAGGTTCTGCCAGCATCTGTCTGCATCGTGGAGATGAGAATAGCTGTTCTCACTGAGGGTTGCAGTCTGTGTGACAGAGCGTGCACTTTTCAGTGTTGTCAGTATTAAAATATTTTTTGTAGTTTAAAGGAAAAAAATGTAAATCAAATTATATAAAAGATGGGAGAAGTTATTTTAAGACTTAATCATCATATCTAAAGAGAAGCACACCAAGGGAGCCAAATACTAGTCGTGGAAATGACAAGTGATCATGGTCTGTAGACAGTCCTTCTTACAGTAACAAATAGTGCTTTAACAAAGATTATTTCAAATGCCTGAAAAAAAAGTCTCAGCAACTCAAAAAAATGAACAGAAGAGCTAAATGAAAATGTTATGAATGAAACAGTTTTGAAACCCAAAATACGAGCTTCTGATGTGTAATACTGCAGTTTAGTAGAAACAGGGAAGACGTTTTTAAGGTCATGAATATATGCAGGATAAACAGAAAATCAGGGAATCTGGTAATGGACACTAAGAAAACTAGGAATTATTTGAAACTTATGTGAATTTAAGACTCAAAGCATAAAAGGGAAAAAGCTGAAATATGCAGTATTTTTTATTCCCATTCTGCAATGCACGTTATGGAGTGCACTTTCTTGTCCTAGATTTTATTTGTTTCAAGTGATATTATTTATATTTTTGTCTTCTTAAAAACTACCTGAAGAACCTCAAGTGGCACAAAAACACTGAAACAGAAAGCAAGATAGAATGAAAAATTTGGAATGTCAGAAGGTGTCTTGTCTTTCCTTTTTTTTTTTTTTTCTCTTATACCACCTGCTCACAATTAAAACTTTATCTCCTCCAGATGACAAAGAAAAGGTAGGCAGGATCTTAAAAGCAGCTAGTAGATGATTGTAGCAAGTAGGATGTCTGAATTTAGCTGCTATCCTGCAATGCAACTTTCATAAACAATTGTTAAATCATCCTGTAGTTCAGTACTGGTAGAACACCACAGTCCTTTGCTCAGAAGTGCTGATGTTTCCGCTTTCAGCCCCTGGCACTGTTAGTTATTAACATCTTTAGTTCTCAGTCAGATTTCTGCTGGTAAAGGACACACTAACCCTGGAAACAGTTCACAACAGGGCTATTGGAGTGTACTGAAACTGGTCAGTTTTGGTTTCCATGGGTTGGATTTAAATTTGCAATAAATGTGGTCTGTTTATTCCACTTGACCTTTGCTCTGCATCCTAAAATTGAAGGATGTGATCCAGTTTAGGAATACTTTTCTGTGACAAAAGGATGCAAAAGGTATCAGGCTAGAGCAGAATCATATGAATCATATGAATCATATGAAAAACTGCATTGTCCTTTTGATGACCATTTTATATCACCTTTTCATTCATGAAAATCACAAGATACTATTTAAAGCTGAGCAATGTGTTTGCACACTACAGGTCTCCCTCCTTAGCAATTTCAACACAGCTCTTGTCAAACCCAGATCTGGAAAACAAATAAATTTGTTTTAGTCTTAATTTTGATTTTGTTGTTGTTAATGACAGCTATTTCCAGAGATTAATTTTAAAAAGTCAAAAAAAATGAAAGAAAGAAAAACAAAAGACATAGTTTTGTCATCAACCAGTTGCAACTACAATAGTAATCTTTAGGATGCGTGATTCTTGGGAAAAGCTATCCTCTGTCTTTTGGGACAAAAAAGTTTCTTGCGAGGTTAAGCCCAAAAGAAAAGAAAATGGGAAAAAAACCCCAATCCTTTTTAGAATTTCCTTTGCAGTTTCTTTTCATTTGCTCTTTTGGCTTGACCCCAATGGAATAGGTTTTTTGTTTACCATTTATAGTGCATAAATACAGAGAATGTATTTAAAGAAAAATACAAATAGGTTAGCTTTCCTTACAAAGATGATGTATTAACTTTTGAGAAACACTTTTCCTTAAATTAGACACTTTAAAAAAATAAGTGAAATACTGAAAACTCTTGAAAAAAACAACACTGTTCTTAAGTGCTCTTGCAGGGCTGAAAAAAACTCTCTTTTGGCTTGAAAGCTTTTTCTTTAATTCAGAATTCTTATTTGGCATGTTATTTACCCCCTGTTTCTTATGTCTCATTCCTGGATAATTTATTTTGGTTCCTGCTGTTGTGCCAAAAGTATGATACACAAATATTCTTAAATTTGTCTTCAACAGTTTTTGCTGAAACTTGAACATACATAAATCTGTTGTGACATTAACTCTTATGCCTCACTGTATGTTCTCAGGAGTTCTTACAGTCTTTTATGTCTTTGTTTTTTCACTTACTGCTTTTGCATTTGTTGTAAAGATTAAATATATATGATCTATATTTCTAGTTCCCACTCCTAATTCTTTGGTCCTGTATACAGTTGTTCAAAAAATGCCATACTGGTATGAAAAGTTTTGGTGGAATGAAACAAAAATTGAAAGCAACAGTACTGACAGAACTTCATGGTCCGTGCTCTACTATTTACTCTGTAGATATATGGGTTTACAACATAAATCTTTCAAAGTTATTTCCCTGCTGTTACATGGACAAAGAATTTAACTGCACTTTGAATTTTGAAATACTGCATCATAATATATGATTACATGATTTATTTTTGCAAGAATGTACTTAGCATACCTACAATTTTTCCATTCCAAACTCTCAATCCCTCAGCTCCACAAATGATTTTTTAATAAATTATGCATGTTAGAGCAGATGACTGTTCAGAGTATTATATAATTTAAAAAAACAAACAAACAAACAAAAAAACTAAACAATTCATATATTTTCCTTTATGTAGTTAAGTGCACCTTTTGGTGGAGATATCTGTGTGCTCATGCCCAAGTGTGGTGGATGTACAGTCAGTAACGATAAGGACCCTACATAGCTTTTGGAAATAAAGCCTGCTATGTTCTGGTTAATTATTTATCTGTAGAGGAGGCCAGATGATTAACATTACACATTTGCATTGCATTAAGCAACAACCTCTATCAGTCTGTTCATTTATAAAGTGGAAGGGCATGTGTGAAATTAGAGAGCCTTAACTAGAATAGAAACTGTTGCTGTTTGAGGATGCCTAACCCATTTGTCCCTGAAAAAAAAGTCTTCATAGCACTTGTTCAGCCACCAATTTCCTGAATTTAATCCATCCCTGCAGGTAGGATTCCTGCCAGCATAATTTCCTTCCCAAAGCCACATCTGGCTTACCAAAGAAAGTAATCTGTTTGCTATTCATATGCCAGAATAAAACCCACTGGCCATTTCAACCTCTTACCTCCCCAGTGTTTGTTCCATTATCTAGAGGGGAAGCATAATCTTAATCTAGGTAATAAAATCCATTTAAGACATGTTTATTATATAGAATATATATATATTTACATACCAATAAAGTGTCCTGTACATTAGCAAACAACTCCTTAAACATGATATTTCAGAGCGGATTTTACACAGAGGTGAAAATCTAAATGAAAACAACTACTGCACTTCTTGAATGACAATCTTGCAAGTGGTTGGTTTCAATTTTACTTTTATTGAATTCTTGGTTCTCTAAGATTCTGTATCAGATTGGAGAAGGATTAGGCTGTACTGGCGTTTGTAGGTTGTCAAAATAGATGTGCTGTGGATTTCCAAGTGTAAATTAAAAGTTCAGAGAAATCAAAGAAAATAAAACCTGCGGCAAAATACATCAGTTTGTATAAAAAACCCCATAACTCAATAGCAACATAGCTCCCACAGCTATGCCAGGTAACAAAGGCGACTTAAAACAGTGGAAGAACGTAGATACTACACAATTCACGTGGAACGTTAGGAGTGGAAGTGTTCAGATCCTAAATCAGAAATTATTGCCCATGCAGGACCTATACTGCTTTAATTCTGTGTAATAGTTACTCTAGAAGAATAATTATTTACCCATGTATAAGTGGCAACAGTACTCACATTCTAAATTACAGCAAATATTAATGAAACAAGAAGTTTGTCAAGGGTACCTGATAGGTATTCCTGAGGTGGAAAACAAATCAGTCAGCTGTCCCATGAAGAACTATATGACCCTACTTCTCTATGGACACCAGATACTCAAAAGTTATCAGACTTTTTACATCAAAACAACAAATTGCAGGAAAAAAAGGATAAAATAGTTGAATATCAAATTTACCAAAGTTGCTTATATAACCACATTACCATCCTCTAGTGAATTAAATTTGGGACAGAATATACATAACAACACAGTTATTGATTGTAAGGAACACTCATGGGTGCATTGCTAATTATTCTTCAGGCTTTTTAATGATTGTTTTATGGAATTAATTTTAATCAATGTATTTATTTATTGGGAGAACTGAGAAGATACTACTTTTCTAAAAGGTCCTAAAAAGAAAAAGTTACATGCTATTGCAGCAAAGCTCCACCATCAATGAAGTTTGAAACCTGAGTTTGTCAAGACATAGCATTCTCTTTGACCTAGTAACTGGAAAAGATCAAACCTGTTGAATATGATCCCGATAATATGGTTCTTTGCCTCACTTCTAGATAGAGTATGGATGTGACTCAGGGCAGTGCAGACACTTTGGCTGTTGTCTGTTGGAGCTTGGATCTATTTACTGCAGAAACTGTAGAATGGTGGTAGAGTCACCATCCCTGGAGGGTTTGAAAATATGCCTTCCTCCTATTTAAGTAGTCTAAGTTATATCCATAATAGCAGCTGTGTGAAAATGTGCTGGGAACAGGAATAGCTGCTGCACAGGTTGCAGCCTTAGCAAGATCTTCTGAGGGTCCTTTATCAAGCAGAGAAAATACTTCCATTTAACTTCCAGTTCAAGAAACAAACTGAAAAATTAGAAATTATTTTTTTAGAGATAAAGAAATACTAACCACACCTTCTGTATAAAAAATATTGTCATGCTGATAGTTTCAACGAGTGTGTAAGAAAAATATTTAACATTCAGAAAAATTTTATTATCAAACCAGGATTATTTTGAAAAAAAAAAATTACTGTATTTATCAGAAATAGATATTATTTATAATTTTCTCAGTTCACTGCTAAGATAATCCTCTGATCACTGCCTGTGAATAATTCTTTTAAAGAAAAAGATGCTTCTCAAAACTTGCAGTTGCTCTGTAATATGCCTTTTAAGACATAGCATACACTGGATGTTAAGTTAGGATCTGTAAGAGTAATAAGGCTGATGCATTTTTGATTGGGAATAATGGCCAAGTGTACTCATCCTGGAGCAACTCACAAAGGACTGCAGATTTATGGTCTATACCTGTCCCTTTTCATGTATTTTAGGTGATCTAATTAACAAGCACCAAAGGGGAGAAAAGGTCCTTGAGCAACACTAGCTGGAGACAGGCTGACTCCAATTCCAAAGGGGTGGATGGAAGCCAGGAGTATTTGCTTAGCATGTGTCTAAAGTTGCATCATTTTCAGAGAGAGTTTTATACTTTTCAAACAATTCTTCGTTTGTCATTCAGGTTTTTGTCTCCACAGTATTGAGATACACAGTACTGAGATACAAAAAAACAAGAGTTTTGTGACATTGACATTTTCATATATTGTTGCTCACTTTACACTTGTATGAACAATTGCTGCCTGGATGGGGTGACTAGACAATCACAGGAGAACACTCTTTAGTTTAAAACTCCTACTGTCTCCTACAGGAGATACATATTCCTGAGCTTTCTAGCCCTGTCAGTTATAACTAAGCCATTATGTTAATCATGTTGAATTCAGAAAAAAAATGCTACCCAAAATCTGTCAAGGTAATTGTTCTTCTTTATTCTCTGAGACAGGATTGCCTGGTGTCAAATAAACATTTTTTAAGTGTTCCACCATAACTTTCTCCTCATCTTCAAGATCTGCATCTTCTTTCATCTCCCACCTGAAATAAAAATAAATTTTTAGTAATTTTTTATGTGTTTTAAACCAGTCTTTAGAATAACCAAATAAATACAGAACTTGTTACTATCAATTCACTGCCCTCCCTAGCAGTGGGTTACACCAGCTGAGATTACTGAATCATTCAAAATACAACCCCCAAAAATCTTGCTACACAAACCTTGGCATGGCCACAAGGATATTGACACAAATTGTCAAAGCTACCACATAATCTTACTTGTACTTATTGCAATAGTGCTCTTTTTTTTTCTGTTTTATGTCACACACACACAGGTAGAGGAGGAAGCCTAGGAAAGAAAAAGCAGAAAAGCTAACACATGCTTTGGAAGTTAAGCATATGGTCTCAATAGTCTCTAAGTTTGCAATAATGCAACCAAATATTTAATGTGATTGTCATAATTCTCTGGCAGTGATGGTACCATATTACAAAATACCACAAAACTGGCAGGCTCTTTGTTTTTTAAACCATCAGGTATACGTGTCACAACCAGAAATAAATTACATCAGATTCTTCTTTCCCTATGTGAATACTCATTTCTAGTTTAGGATTGAGTCCTAATACCATTACAACTGAAAAAGTGAAAGAATATGAATTTTTTTTTCTTTTTTTTCCAGTAATTTAATATAGAACCTTAGAAGTAATGCAGTATTCCTCTGAAGAAAATCAGTATAATAAACTCAGAATTAGTGCTGATACACAGTGAGCTAAACTTTGTTAACACTCAAATTATGCCTACACAATGCTCAGTTATGTGGTTCCATCTCTTCTACAAGTTTTGTGGATATTTAAGAATTTGACATCCCTTTAATATTTATCTTTCTGTTCGAAGCAGACAATGAAGTGTAGCCTCACAGTGCTGACCAGCTGAAGACAAAAGGTAAAGCATGAATACTAAATACAGAAATCAGATTTTCAAGTATTAAATCCAGTAGGTTATAAATGAGCCATAAGATGCTGCTGAGAAGTAGGAGACATGGAGAGAAGCAGCAGAACAAAGACTGCTTTTAGGAAACTAATGTCAAGTGCAATACTTTAATCCTGTCCTCACACTTCTTAGGTCCTCATTCAGACTGCAAAAACCACAACCTAAACTATACAAGTTTAGATTGGTGAATAAATGAAATATAATACAGAATGGCGGGAAAACAGCATTCCTCATATTTGCAAGAGAAGAACAGTCATTATTGGCAATAGAGCACTTTGTACATTTTTTGTAACTATTTAAAATATTACTAAAGCCAGAAAGAGAACGAGTGCTCTGTAGTACAGTCTCATTGTTTAAAAACAGCTGGGAAAAAATATGTTCAATGAACATGTATAAATTAGCATATATCCATCACACCTTTACCTTAAAAATTGAATCTGACAACCCATATTACGGCCTGAAGTGAAGAAGTATCAGAACAAGCAAAGCACACTATGAATAAAATTGAAAGCAATGAATGCCTATCATCCAAGTTTTGCAATAATTAACTTCCTATTACTCCACTCCTATCGTATTTAACCTTATGTGAATATTAACATTAGGTACAATTAATTTCTATCTCTGCTTCATTCTCCAGTTTATGATATATTTATAGAATAAATGAGCCTTCAGTTCATGAGCCAAAGTTCAGTTACTTTTGCAAGCATCCCCAGTGCTGCATAAAGGGTGACTAGTTTACCTTTTTCCTTTTGCTAATGTACCTTGTCGTCAAACCTAGGAAGAAGTTCTGCAAGCCTTAATTTGAATTTACGGTCCTCAAAGTCATTCAGAAACACCACTATACCAATAGAATTGATTAATTTTAATTTATTTGATTTGTTGCATATTTTTAAGTAAAGGAGCTATTTGCTTAGGAGGAGAATAACTGAAAATGCTAGATGGAACAAATTCCAAACAATTAATGTTGGAGGTACAACACAGAAATCTAGAAGTTTTGGCTAATGGAAGCTTAACAATAAATCAGTAGATTGCTTTTAAAGATAGTGACTTTATATTTGTCATTACATTTAATTGAACCTTAAACATTAGTGCTGGTAAAAATCTTCAATGTCACTCAGTTTTGCCTTTCTTTAGTGTTAACTTTATAGCAAGTTATTCTAATATGTTACATTATCAATTTGTCCAAAAGTAGTCTATTTTTAAAGCATTTAAGCAGGTCCAGTGAGGATAAGACTGCCTTCTATGCATTTGCTTAACAGTATCCAGGAATTAAAGAACTATGAAATCAGCTTGACAAACACCTGGTCCCTCATATAATTTAGAAACTTTTTGACTTTCATGCTTAAAGTCTGGGGACAATATATATTTTTTAAAAGACTTCTGGACAGCAAGGAAGAAGGCCACAACACACTTTTGTTGTTCTAAACAGGATGAGAAATTAGCTGTTAGTTTTGTGTTTAAGTGGAAAAAGTCAACATTTACTAGTCAAAAATTTCCAAAATAGATGTTTTTACTCGCATATCAAAAATGTGTCACAATTGTTTTGGCAATAGTAATTGGCACAAATCCAACTAGCCAGTTCAAGTAATGTGAATATGAATAAAATTATCATCATGAATTACTTCCAAAATGCAAGATTCATCAGTTGAACAGCCAACCTGCAAACTTCTGTTGTTTCAAATCATTAGCTCGTTTCAAAACATAGCTCTTAGAAAAAAAATCCAAATTCATAGGTGACATGTTTTATTTCAGTCTGGCTGTATCCTGGAACATTAAATAAAATCAGCATTTGCAAAGGATACTGGAGTTATTTGAACCTATCCATCCTATCACCACCTCCCTTTTTCTTAGATTTCACATAACCCTAAAAAGACGAGTTCAAGTGTCCAGAAAGCCCTACTTTCAGTATATTCTTCATATTTTAAAGAAAGCATATGTTAAGAAGAAAATGCCATCATCTTTGTAATCTTTAGGGTACCACCAAAAGTTTTCAATCCAGTAATACTAGTGTACTTAGGAGAATTAAAAATTTTAAATGTTTTCAAAATATGCTGAAATATCAAATAATGTAGATGACATACTGTGTACACCTGATATGAATCTCTGAAACACTTTGTTGTTCTTTTCTGTGTTGCCTGTGGCTAATCAAGGGGAGGCAGAGGGGTAAGTAGTATATTTTTTCAGATAGATACAGCAAAACACATTAGCACAGATAAATATAGCAATTACTGAAGTTTTCTGCTGGTCAGCTTAGACCCTAGATCACAAGGTCAAAGAGCATGACTAGCACTGGGAGGGTTTTTGTTTCTCCTTATAAATAAGAACCAAGAGAGGAAGAAGTCTTGACTGGCACATCCATAAGCTAACAAAAAAAAGTGCAAGAGGGAACTATTCAGTGACCCAGGAAGATCCAGTGATTCCTGCTCAGGTTTCCTTAGCGATGTATCCATGTGCTATCCTTGCATATAAATGCCATCAATGTATCTGTTTATATAAATGGCTATCCAGGACTAGGTTTTGTGATACTTTTGTTCTCCACTTAGTGAATTACAGGAAGTAAAGAAACAGAGATGCAGAGGAAAATCTTCTGTGCACCTGTTAAGCATGCTGGACATTGCAGTAGAGCCGGACACAGGGTGATACATTTGCTCCTTTGATTTTCTGTTGCAATTTTGCATATACTTTGTAAATTGTAGGTATATTCCTATGAAGGCACTTTCTAACAGGGACTTCATATTACATTTAGGTGCTTGTTACAGATCAAGACTAAGTACATGCAGTTGATACCAAAGCAGCAGTATATGAAATAAAACATGAAGTAGTATGCAATAGTGACCAAATATATATATGTATATATAAATATATACCAGAAGTGACAGAGATTTTACCTGCAGCAGATTGCCACATTTGAAGAGGTTTTGCTATGAATTTTACATTAATAAATACTGTTTGATTAGTTCCTAGGTTTGTTTATAATAGCTGATTAGTTATAACAAATGTGTAAATATTAGATGGAAAATATGTAAAATGTTAAGAATAAACATGAACAAAATTTAAATGAAATATAAGAATACTTTCAACATAGATGTATTTTCAACTTTGAAAAATGTCCTTATTTGTATCAGAGTAAAGAACCATGTCATTTTCTTATACAAGCCAATGGCTAAGAAGTGAACAATTTATAGAATGGGTCACACTAATATAAATTTATAGTGGCATTTTATGCATTGCTAACAATACTTAGCTTGTATTTTGCTATCTATTGCATTTCTGAATGTCTTGGAAAATGTTACATAATTCTATAGAAGGAATTAAAAAAAAAAAAAAAGAAAACAATTATACCACTGGTATTTCCTATGCAAAACCTAGTATCTCCTCATGTAGGGAATTGCTGGCAAATGTAGAAACATTAACTTTACAGCTGCCCATGAAGTAGCTGAAAATATGGATCTCTATATTAAATAATAGCTATGCCTAATAATCACTATGTATCAAAAAAGAGAAATGAGCTAAAAAGATTACATAATAGACATCTAATCTAAATCAGGCACAGACAGTGCCACTCAAGCATCCTAGCATAGGTAAATACTCAGGCTTCAAGCAGCACAAGCTCTTAAGTAGTGAATTACAAATAGAAACAGTGAGCACAAGTAGAGAAGGTCTTTTTTTGCCAAATACCATGTAAGAAAGCGAGAGTGGAGAGGAAAAAAAAAAACAAACTAAAAAAGATGCTTAAAGTTAACTTACATTCCCTTTTTTGTTTGTGATATAAGAGTAATTCCATGTGATCCACATGAAAATATTTTCCACATATTTACCTTCAATTTCTCCAACAAGCTGTTTTGCTGTAATTTTCAGACTTTTGTGTAAATGCATTTATTTACAAATAACACTATAAATGGAAGGAGGCAAAAGAAAGCAATAGTTTGCCCATAAACATCTAATTGATGCAATTTTGTGAAATTGATATGAAGCTCTTTTTATTGTTTAATAGGTGGAGATTTTCTGCAAGTGACATAGCCTTATGATGTGCTGCCAGCTGTGGCAGATTCTCTTACATCGTGTGCATGCAGCTGTGGAGCCCTCCCAGTTCAGTTGGTCCTCTGGTCCTTTGCTGTTTAAACAGTATTTTTCATGTGCTAGTACTTCTGTAGCCTTTTAAACTTGAACAGATGTGAAATGATTAATTGTATTTTCTCCAAAAGGGGTTTTCATAATTGTCCTTACACTTGTTCTTTATAAAATATAATTATGATAGATATTATTAGCAGCTTGCTGAAGATGATACTGACCATTTTTTTTTTGGCAGCTGTAGACAAAGAAAGGGGAAAGTTACAAAGCAGGCATGAAGCAGAGACAGGTGTTTTGGTGTTTTGTTTCACTGTTTGCAATTTCCACACTACTTATAAGCCATCACCACATATCCTACTCTTATAACTGTGCAGGACCTTTACTGAATTCAATCACCTTTGGTTGAAACAACCATTTATCCCTTTGTACCTTATTATACTGGTGTATTCATTCATACCTGACATGGAAAGTATTTGGCATTTTTGTATCACTCTTGAGATTTTGTATGATAAATCAATACAATTAAATTTAAATGTACATGTAATTGTTTATTTTAATCAAAAATAAAAGTATACATTTAAATTTATTAGAATACTGCCAATAAATTCAGTACTGTTGTCTACACTGAGCTGTAATGGGTAGAAAAATCATGCACTTAGTTAAAATATAAAGACTTGCTACCAGCTCATGGAGCATTTTAATGAATCACCTTTTTGCTTCCTGAGGTTTATAAGAGACACAGCTGTGGATTAAACTTTTGCAGGCTGTGAAACAATTGTTTTATCAATCTCTAGCATGCTATACTTCACCACAAGATAAGGAATTTTAGCAGATGGTATCTTGTTTGCCATTTTTAAGTGTTAGAAGAATATAAATCTCTGTAAGTTTCACTTCAGTATTTCAGCTGCAAATACCCTTTTTGTAACAGGAGAAAACATAGACCATGAAATACATTTTACATCAGTGTTACGCAGCCAACTAAATCCAGTGACTGTTCATAATCCTAAGTCCTGAAAAGTCTTTTAGTTTCCATGTGTTTCAATGTTTTATTTTTCTAATGGTAGTATTAAATTAAAAAGGAAACCTCTGGATTGCATTTACTTAAAATAATTTATTTAGGACTGTTACTAATATTTAAATTCCTAAACATTAACCGTTCAAAAAATTGACTGCTTTGTTTCAGTCATTTTTGTAATACTTTTCTCATATTTCTTAATATCTGTTTCATCCACATACTAAACACATACTCCCCTGGGGGACACAAAAAAACCAGGGAAGTGAACAGCCATTAAATACACAGAGGAACAATGCAATGTGTACACAGGTTTTGGTAGTGTTATTCATTCTGAAATCGGGACAACATTTCTATGTCTATCTAACACAAAGCAGTTCACTTTTCTTTCTTCATTGAAAATAAACAATAGCCCCCTGTAGTGGAAAGTTATATTGCTTTCAGGCCAATCTGTGTGAAAATCGGTGTTCTCCATCATATTCAGAAATAAATGAAACCTGAAAATCTTAATACAGTTTTGCCAAATTCCTCTGATACCTATATACAAACATAATGAGAAATGTCCTTCTAGAATCTTTCTGATCACTAAAATAAATTCATTTATTTCTAGAAGATACAAAGGAAGACACCATAAGAATTATTGTTTATGTTTTTAATTATCTATACACCACAAGAATGGTAGCAAGGGGAAAAAAACTGTAGGAAGTCACAGCTATAAGGGATCAACAGAGTTATGTTCCTACTTCCAAAGCACAAATGAAAAGAAGAGAGAGTATTTCAAAGTACTGAAGAAAACAGTACATGTAGAACATTGTAGAAAGTATGTCATGAGAAGAGAAGAGAATAGAGCTCTGACTCACAGGTTAACCTGTCCCAGCTATGAAGTTAAGACATTAGAAGGATATTTAAGAAGTTTTGAACTGAAATAGAAATTTCACAAGTGTTGAAATAAAATGATGAAAGACTCTTTCCCAGGGCAAGAACATGCTATGAAGGATGTTGTTAAGGGCAGTGGAAGGCACACAGCAAAGATTTGAGAAGCTTTCCAGCTGAAATAAAAAAGGAGAGGTAGTATTTATCCACCACCCTATTACTGGTGTTTGCTAGCCCATATCTTTGATACATGGTGAATAAAGCCATGAGTTGCACTGGGAACATAGTGCAACAGGATGAAACATTTTTTGGTTCTTGTTATTTGGGTTTTTTTTAAAATTTGACCTTTTCCATTCACATTTCTAACAGAGAAGAAAAATGGAAAGATCTATATCCTCAACATTTCAGTTGTTTTTAAAAAAAAGTCATTAAGTTAAATCTCCACTTTTCAGTGCATTCTTACAACTCTTTCTAAACTGCGTATCTTTAACTATAGGACATTTGAGAGAACTGGGATCATACTGCCCCAGCTTTGCTGAAGCAGTAACCATTTTATTCTGAAGATATATATTCTGTTTGTTAGGTTTCTGTGGCAGCAGGATGTCTTTTTCATTTTATTTTCTGTTTTTTTTGAGATTTCCTTTTTTATACACAATGTTTTAGAAATAAATTACTTAGGTATTATTTAAAAACAATATTTCAATATGGTTTGGGGTTTTCATTTCAATTTTTTTTTTTTTTTTTTTTAGCCCAAACTATTATTTTCAGCTTTTCAGGTAAACCAAGTATAGAATCACAGAATCATTGGATGGTTTGGGTTGGAAGAGACCTTGAAGATCATCTTGTTCTAAGCCCTCTGCCATGGGCACTTTCCACTAGACCAGGCTGTTAAAAGCCCCATCCAGCCTGGCCTTGGAATACTTGTAAAATACTTTTTATTTAAAACTAAGCACTTTGGGTTTTTACTGTTTCTTTTAAAATAAGTTTAATTAAAAGAAAACAAAACAAACAATGAAATAACTCTAGTAATAGCAATTTATTCAGCTTCAGTTTGCTGGACTTGTGCTTTACACATTCTCTCACTGCTTAGAATCTTAAGCAAAATTTATTCACCAAGGGTAATTTCTTATAATGACATTACAGAAATAATTGGGCTAGGATCACATGTGCTTATTACTTGCAGGTTGTATCATGTCCCCATTATTTTATTTCTTCTATAGACTATTCCCAATACTTCTAGCGGATGCATGAAGTTGCTTATCTGACTCTTGAAACTAAGAACACTGTGTGCTTATGTAAATGCATATATTTCAAATATGTATGCATAGAGCATACCTTTGTAAACATACACACCAGTACTCCTGCAAGTAACAGAGTAATGATAGAAGCATTCAGGAGGGCTAGTATTATGGAAGAATGGGATCAATAACACTACGTCTAAGCTAAGTTCTTGGAGGTAACTATTCCAAAGATTATATATTTTAAATAATTTAAAATAACTTGGGAATCATCACATGAAATTAATTCAATTATTTTGAGCATTACTATAAATTTTCAAGAAAATCAAGAGGCCCAAGGAAGTATGTTATGATCACAGTGCTAGGAATATTTTCATTCAGCAAATGCATATGATTTACCTGCATATGATTACATGATAGAAATGCATCTAGTAAAATTATCTTGCTCTTCACATCATGTTCTGCTTGTTCCCTCTCTTCACCCCTCCCCTTTTTATTTCAATTTAAAAAGGCTTTCCGTAATGAATGCTGAAAACCCAATGTAAATACTTTAAAGGATCAAAATTTCAAATGTGGTTACTGTGGCATATGTGTGTTCTGTAAATACAAACACAAGATATATCTGCTGAGACATTATATTTGATAATTTGACAGCTTTGTGCCTTAAGAGTATAAAAAATTCATATTTTGTCAACAAGAAACTTCTTCCATTTGGTAAGAAGGGGCTACTATGATAGTATAAAAATGATTAATGTTTTGAAACATAAGATTATTGTGGCAGTAGTATAATCCCCTTCTTAATGCATTGAAATTTTTTTAAAATACTCTTTTTTTTTTCCTTTTAGAAGAATTTCACTCAGTTCATAACGTGCATTATAAAGCTCGGGGAGCCAGAAAGCTGACTTTTATTGGCAGGTTTTATTCAAAATTGAGCGAACAATGGGCTAAAAAATCTTGTCAATTCATGTTCATAACAAAGGAAAACCACTGCTGTCTGGCCTGTAGCCAGAATATCCCAGTTGCCTGTGAGGACCAAAGGAAAAGTGAATTCAACAATCCCAGAAGTCTAGCAGCTGCTTCCTATTCTGTTTTCACAAGTTGGTACCTGGTTGTTTAACCTGGTCTCACTCCCCCTGAGGACTACCAGGAGCAGACTGAAAATGCAACAACCAATTTGAGCAGAGATACCATCTGAAAGAAGAACAAAATAATCTGTAGATAAAAATTTACATGGCCCAACAAATCAATTTCAGACTAGCAAAGAGGTAAATAAAAAAAACAGAGAGGGGGTAAAGATACATGTACAGGATCTCTGTTCACAGTATGCCTCATTGTTAGTCATTCAAGTCTTTCACTGCTCTATTGCAACTCTCTACAGAAAGGTTAATGTGAAATAAATAGAGAAAGAATTTGTTTATGCTTGGAACTGAAAAACTAGTAATTGAGGACTGAGAATACTGGAAATCATTCATGCAGCCCAACATCTTGCAACCAAGGTAAAAGATAAAAGAAATTCCCTGATAGCACTACTGAATAAATTGGCCAAGAGCTTTACTTTCTCTGCTTAGCTCAAATTCACTCTTTCAAATATTACCTGAAAAAAGATAATAAACAAAGGCAAATTTCATCTGGTTTTGGCCCACTACAAAGACTGATGGCTTTACAGAATAGCTTGCTGAGCTCTGGAATGTAAAACTGACCTTGAAAAAAGCATCTATAAAAAGTTAACTTCAAAAAGCCGTGCATTAAACAAATTTTTAAATCATGCTGATTAATTTACTCAACATGCATACACACTGAAAACTGCAAATAGTTTTTTACTGTTTTTTAGATAGATTATTATAATGAGTAGTTTCTAAATATGGGGGTTGATTAAGCAGAAATATGACATGATGAAATGTCTTAATATACCTCGTATTTAATCTAAATTTTTTCTTCTCCTTTTTGTTTTGGGAAGTTAAATACTACAGTGCAAATAATTTGTTTTTAAACCACAAGGCTCTAGTTTTCAAATTAACCCAGTAGAATAATTTTAATTGTAATATTTGCTTTACTAATGCAAGAAAGAATTGAGGTATTTTCTTCTACATAGTATAATTACCAAAGGGATTGGCCTATTACCTTCTTTTTCATTAATCTGTTAGTCTTGCAATAGGCAAAAGCTTGTGGTATAGGAAGAAAAAAACAAACAGACACAAAAGCTGTGTGAAAAAACTTACATGATCTGAGCATAATCTATCTAATATCAATGTTTTGGATCCTCCAATGAAGATTTAGTCAAATGCTTAGCAGGCTAGTGAAACTAATATTTGGCAGATTATTTGCCCAGCTTCCTGATGACATTATTTTGGAGGGTGCATAAGCTAAGGATGGCATTATTCAAGAGATAAAGCAAAAAGACCACTACAAAGCTTGTTGTCTATGATACACATGATGTCTGAAGTGGAAGTAACAAAGCAGGGAGGATAGGGATGCAAAAAAAAGACGTAAGAAAACAGTAACACCATGAAAATACTTGTAGATTCACCTGAACTGCACAGGTTTGTTGCTGCTATAATCTAAACAATATTTATTCTCACTGGGAACTTCCTTGGGATTATGTGCATGTATATCTGCAACCAGGAAATTCACGAAGATGTGTTCACAACTTTTACTGGCATAGAAAACACCAATTTCGTGAACATTTTTTATGAATACATACCTGCTCTTACATAATTTTCAAAAGCAAAACACACTTCAAAGCTAAAAATCAAGAAAATGCCTTCAGAAAGTTTAACAGGTTGGCCTTTGCCAGTCATGAACAAGTCCTACATTGTAGCTTTGGTCAGAGATGTGAGGAGAACAAGGGAAGATGTACAGCACTCTGTCATGCTGCAATACAGTGATTCAGGGAAGATTTGATTAATTCCTTAAGACAGGAGAAAGAAAGTGTGACTGTAGGATGGCCTGTTCCAATGCCTAACCACCCTTTCAATGAAGAAATTCCTCCTTATGTCTAACCTGAACTTACCCTGGTACAACTTGAGGCTCTTTCCTCTTGTTCTGTCCCTAGCTGCCTAAGAGAAGAGAATCCCATTTTGCTACAACCTCCTTTCAGGTAGTTATAGAGAGCAATGGGGTCTCCCATAAGCCTCCTTTTCTCCAGGCTAAACAGTTCCAGTTCCCTCAGCTGCTCCTCACAGAACATGCACTCCAGACCTTTCCCCAGTTCCACAGCCCGTCTCTGGACTTGCTCCGGCACCTCAGTGTCTTTCTTGAAGTGAAGGGCCCAGAACTGGACACAGCATTTCAGGTGCAGCCAGTGCTGAGTACATGGGGATGATCACTGCCCTGGTCCTGCCCATACTATTTTACTGCAGGTCAAGATGCCATTGGCCTTCTTGGTCACCCACTCATATTGCTGGCTCATGTTCAGCCAGCTGTCAACCACCACACCCAGGTCCTCTTCTGCTGTGCTGCTTTCCAGCCACTCTTCCTCCAGCCTGTAGCACTGCAATGGGATTGGTGGGATCCAAGTGCAGGAACCAGCACTTTGTCTTACTGAATCTCATACAGCTGACCTCGGCCCACTGATCCAACCTGTCCAGATGCCTCTATAGAGCCTTCCTATCCTCCAGCAGATCAACACTCTGCCCAATTTAGTGTCATCTGCCAACTTACGGAGGGGTAGACTTGATCCTCTCGTCCACACCACCACTAAAGAGATTAAACAGGACTGGGCCCACAGCTCAGCCTTGGGGAATCAATCCCACTAGCGACCGGCTGCCAATTGGATGCAGCACATTTGCCACCACTCTCTGGGCCCGGCCATCAAGCCAGTTTTTAATCCAGTGGAGATTGCACCTGTCCAAGCTGAGGGCTGACAGCTTCTCCAGCAGAATGTCATAGAGGACAGTGTCAAAGGCTTTACTGAAGTACAGGCAGACACATCCACAGCCTTTTTCCCTCATTTACCAGGCAGGTCACCTGATCATAAAAGGCGAACAGGTTGGTCAAGCAGGACCTGCCTTTCCTAAACCCATGCGGGCTGGACCTGATTCCTTGGTTGTCCTGTATGTTCTGCATGATGGCACTCAAGATGAACTGTTCCATAACCTTGCCAGGCACTGAGGTCAGTCTGACAGGACTGTAGTTCCATAGATCCTCCCACCACCTCTTCTTGTGGGGGCCCCACTCATCTGGGACATCCCCAGTTCGCCAGGATGAAGGATAAACGATGGAGAATGGCTTGGAGTCTACTCTCTGGAAGTCCAAAGTAGAGGTTTTGCTAACCATCCAAATACCACATAAGAAATTTTGGAAGATGGCCCCAAAAAACCCAGATGCAGGTGGAGCCTGCAGTATCTGGAAAATTCCTGCTACTTAATGCCATTTTCAGCATTTGAAGCAGGAATCTGTAGCCTATTAACTTCTTTGCAGCTGCTTGCACATTTCAGAGAACATTCTGCTATGAAACAGCATTAGATCAATGCTGTTCAGGACAGATCTGAGGTAGCAAAGAGATAAGAAATGTAAAAATTCATTGCAACATTTGAACTCCTGATAACGCACTTTGTATTTCTAAAGATCAGAAATCAGCATGAAGTTCAGTGCTTTCAGAAAAAGAATAATTCCTTCACAAACAGCCACCAAATAAATAAATAAATAAATAAATAAATAAATAAGACCATGAAGCTACAGTTAGTGCAATGTTTCTCTCTTTTTTTTTGAAATTCTATTTTTCTCTATAATTCTGCTCAAGGCAAACAGCATTCTTACTATATAATTGTGGAGCACCATGTGCATTTTATTCTGGGATAAAAATATTAAAAGAATAACCTGTCAAAAATGTATTGAAATTGTTTTAATTACTCAGAATTTTTAACAAGCATGACAGATTCAGAAATGACAAAGAGCCTTAGAATCATAAAACCTACTGTATCTGCTGCAACTGGTACTTGCAATGTGTCTATTTCATCATAAACAGCAGTTTTTCTGATTCAGAAGTATCTGAAACAGCCACAGATGTGGCTGAAACCATGCAGATAGAAGTGGCCACTGTTCCCGGGAAAGTTTCTGAAGGTGTTAAGGCTGTTTAAAATATTGTTTTGTCAATAATAAAAAAAAACCTCAAACATATGAAAGAAAATAAAGGATGAAATTATCAGTTTCTGATAATCTAATTTTAAGTATATTCATAGAAGCTTTGCAGCAATTATATTTATCAGCACAGATTTATTTGTTTTTGACAAAAGAAAATTATGTGCTGTTTCTAGATTAGTATTCTCAATATCTGTAAATGGTATTGCAGATCATAAAACTGTTAAGCATGTAAAAATCAGTGTTTACTATACAGACGTATCAACTATGGAAATTATTAAACTCAGCATTCTTTCACAAATGGACAACTAAGTCAAAGAGACCCAAAATTATAAAAGTTTGTGGAAAAAGCATGTTAAATTTTTAAGTGTGCTTCAATGTAAAGAGAAAGCAAAAAAAAAAAAAAAAAACACCAGAAAAAGTTGTAGGAACACAGCTAGAACTCTGTTTGGTACTACTAAGTTACACATCAATGCATGGCAAAGTGGAATTGGCACCTGCTGGAAAGTTGTGTAAAAATCTGAGGCTACTTGACTTTGTAATAAATTATGTTCAAAATAAGAGGTTAAATATTTAGAAGAAAATTCTAATAAACATATTCTGTGACAGAAATTAAATAACTTATGACCTCCCATATGACAGTACACATGTAAGATATGAAGATGATAGTACATACATGCTATTATACAAGTATCTACTTGCAAAGCACGTAGATACACTTAAAAGGTGCACAGTGAATGACATAAAAGTAATTTAATAGAACAGAATAGATTTTCATATTCTTTTGCAAAAGGAGGAAGGAAATTTCTGAACCTAGCATTGCTGATACAAAAGAGGGTTTGTATTAACTGCTGGTGAATGCTGCAAGGTGGAAATACCTGCACAGATCCATACAAAGCTTGGAAGTATGACCTCAATTTGCTGAATGTAGGCCAGTGTTTTAGCAAGCATCGTTATATTTTTACTTTTCTTTTATATTCTTTCCTGGGTAATATACTAAAACATTTTGCTGATCAGGAATGGCTACCTCATGGCCAGCAATTTACATGCCAAATGAAATCAAATCAGAATTTGGGAATTGTTGACACATGCTGTGTTATAATCAAGTATTTTTTACCTGAAGTATTCATTCACTAAGCAAATATAAAGATCTGTGGACCTTGGGGAAAGGCGAACCTCCTGGAGGACTTCAGGAAAAGACATTTGACACTGGTCCTGAGAAACAATATTCTTGTTCACTGCTTTTTTTAGGGTCATGGTACTAATATTAGTTTATCTATTCCGTATTAAAGACTCAACTTACTATGAGCTCAGTTTTCATTAATAAAAAACAATTTTTTTTCTTTTTTTGGTGTGTTTAGGTAAAAGTAACAATTAATTAGGAGCCAGTGTGTACTGCTTTGGAACAACTAAATGTAAGGCTCAGCATGGGACAGTTAATAGTCTTCACGTAGGTTGTGTGATACAGCATACAATGCAATGACAAGCCCAGTTTTTCCCTTTTAACTACTATTTCTATAACGTCCTTATTTTCCTAAATTTGCTGAGCCTCTCTCTTTTTTTATGTTGTGGCAGTGAAGCAGATTGCTGATAGCGCAGTACCTAGTGCAACGTCTTCTGCAGAAATTTTGCAGGTAATTTCCTCAAGCACAACAGAGACAACACATATGGGACAGAGCTACTCTGTAATTTACTTCTGGATAACAAATCATCAATTTGTAACAAAATCAAAATAATTTTCATCTCCTGGATTGATTTTTGACTGTGCTATTACAATATTATCCAATACTACTAGTATCATTCATATTTAACTTTATTTCAGAGATAAAACATTTTCTGGAAGGAAGAGGAGGATAAACTGACACAAAATGAAACAATTCTTCATGTTAAAAATACCCAGCATGAAAACTCAGTTGCGAGGAAGGTAAATTAAAACGTATGCATTTATCCAATCATTTTAAATACCATAATTACACTGACTGCTCATCAAAAGACTTTTAAGACTCATTAAAATTATAAAACATTTCTCATTAAATATATATTTAAATGAAGATTCTGTAACGTATCTACATGGTACTTTAAATCATACAAAAAAAATTCTGGTGAAAAATCTAGCTGAAGTTTAGGTAAGAATTTCAGCTTAATGATGAGGGCACAGTGGTTGCCTTTTAGTTAAAATTGAATATTACCGTGATGTATCCATCTTTAGCCCAAACTTGCACATAAAATAGTCAATCTTAATGAAATTGCACATGCCAAGTATAGTTTTCTTCCAGAGGTGTTTAGGAAGAGACTGGATGTGGCACTTAGTGCCATGATCTAGTAACTGTGGTGGTAGTGGATCAAGGGACTTGATGATCTCAGAGGTCCTTTCCAACTCATCTGATTCAATGATTCTATGATTCTACAACTGCATCATTGTTACTTGCTAAGGAGGCATTGCAACTGCCTCCTTATAAGAGAATTGGCAACGCAGTTCTTCAGCTTTCTGTATGGTGATTTCCAGTGGCACAATAAATGCATGCATTTGATTTTTTAATATATTCTTCTCAAAACAGCAACACAGAGAAATGTATCTCTGTCTAACAGACTGCAAAAACAAGACGCAGAAAGATTACTGTGGCCCAGAGTTCAGAGTCTTCTTAACTGGTGCACTCTGGTTTTCACTGAAGAAGCAAAGGGCAAAGCAATCCTTCAGCTCAGTTTTTTCCTTGTATTCTACCTGTTCTCTCTGTTGTGAGTGATTTCAGTAGAAATACAAAGACATTAAATCAATAAAGATCACTTTGGATAGTTTTACTCTGTTTTAAAAGGGTAATGAGATGTTTCCTCTGGCTTCCCCATCCCTCCTGGTCATAGTGTCAGGTGAGCTTCTCTAAAACTTAAAAATACTTCAGTGGAGGAGAAGATTCATTTCCAGAATTCAATTTCAAAAGAGGAATTTTTAATAAGGAGTCTCACCACTTTTGTGGCTCTTGAGTGCCTGTATTCCAGCAGCAAGAGCTCTCCATGCAGCCTGAACTAAAGGAGGGATACCACCAAGCATATCTCATTAAATGGGCACTGTTAGCAGCTTCTGACATTTCTGACAAAATAAGATAGCATACAAGGTAAATCTTGAACTATTTTGTAGAATTTTCACTCCATGTTGTTTGCCAACTATTTAATTGTCAATTTCATATGGGGTGTTTGCTATTTTCCTATCCTCAGTGATCCATGTTTGAAATTCACAGACTCATAGAATGGTTTGGGTTGGAAGGGACCTTAAAGATCATCTCATTGCAACCTCCCATCATGGGCAGGGACACCTGCCACTAGACTAGGTTGCTCAAAGCCCCAGCCATCAAACTGCTGCCCTTGACATTCCCTTTTTAATCCTTTTCCCTCTCTTTCTCAACAGTCTTTTCTCCAAAGTGTACAGTTTAGCACAAAAAGAGCTACCCATCTGAAGAAACAAAAATGAAATGCAGTTTTAGCAATCGGCACTTGTAATAGACTACATAAATTCTAATATTCATAAAAATAACAAAACCTTCTTGAACACGACCAATGATTAATTAGAAAGTCTGTCTTATAGATTTTTCTCTCAGGTGTAGTAATCTTGTGGACCTTATCATTAAGGCCTAGTTAAGCTCAAATTGGTTGATAGGAACTGAAAAAGAGTGATGATCTTGGGTTTTACAAAGACAGTTATCCTGTCATGTTACCTTAGAGTACAAAACAATGCCAAATAAAAGTAAATTTTTCAAGTGCCAGTATAATTTATAAATTATTTATAAAAATTCACTACTGTATTTCCATATTAGTGCAACTTCCAGGAAGTACAGAGCTGCATACAGAGTACACTGTTTTCACACTATTTTTGGATTAGCTGCACTAAAAATCTGAAACAAAACCAGGAAATTTACAAAAACTATTACCTAATGTAAATACACCACATATATTTTGTCATAACATATCTGCATATTGAAAGATAATGTTTCTTTTTTACCTTTCGACCACTGTATTTTCAGTGTGCTTCTAAGGATCACTGTGTGATACCATAAAGAAGTAGGTAAGGCATATATCCCTTTAGAGGAAGCTCAACAAAATGTAAAATTTACTGAGACAATTACTGCTTCTCACAGATTCCCCAGCACATTAAATGTTATATACTTGCCTCTGTATTGCACACAATATGATAATAAACCATCATAAAACTTAACTTTTTTGTACACAAACCTCCTGATGAAATACACAAACAGGGAAGTCAATATTACCTAAAAGACATAATAACTCTAGTTCTGCCCCCTTTGTTTTATATTTTCTCAAATAATTTATAATTTAACATGATTAGAAGACAAATACAATGTGTAGATAGTTACACTGTAACTTTAAATTTAATTTAAAATTGTTTTCATGGTTATTTTCTCAGACATGTAAATATGTCTGAATGAACATAACTGCAAAACTGTTCAAATGGCAGCTTATTTAGAATTTTTCTGCTGAATTTCAACAAGAAGCTGTAGCTGACCTCTTTGAATGAAGATTGTAGCCATACATCAGCTTTTAAAAATCATTTTGTTTTCCTCAGGCCTCAGAAAAGAGAATTAAGTAGCTTAAACAGATGGTATTATTTAGATTTTGAAATGCAAAGACATTGTAGGTCACAAGGTAACTGCTCTAGAATGTAGGCAACAGCATAGATAGCATGCTCTCCACAATGGATACATATGGATCACAATGGTAAGATGCCCAAAATTATCTGTTCTAATCTGTAGTACATAAATAATGGGCTTGAGACCATACCCAATATTATTTTACATTTGGAATATTTTTTGTAAGAGATTGACTGGTAGCAGTATGAAGAAAAGCAGGAAAATTTTCTCCAGTTCATCTTAATAAAAAAGACACTCAGTTACATTCAATAAAGATGAATTAGACAAAATAAGAAAGATTCTTTAAAAAATTGCAAGTGTATTTTCAGCAATGAGCACCTAAACTGCAGTTTAAAAAAGGGTGAGCATTCAAAATTCAGTAAAGGGATGACGATTTGCTAATTGAGAATTCGGAACTGTTAAGGGGAAATCATTGTGTAAATGATGCACTTAATTGTTATTTGGGATATTTCAAAAAACGGATAGGGTTTTGTTTCTTCCAAAGGAAGATCATTCAGGTGAATGTTATCTCTTTACAATACAATCACAAAATATTTACTATTTTTGTTAAAACAGTGGTGCCAGCCTACAACACATCAGCCAACAAGTACCACAGAAGTAGAGCATAGAGCAAATGCAAAACTGGTCAAATGACTTGATTCATAACAAGGTATATGCGCCTCCCTGGCTCTTGCAACATCTGAGACATACGGGATTGGAGTCAGGACTCTCATTCACAACAAACCACATGGCATTCCCCATTTTACTGTTAACACTGAAACACTCCAAACCAAACACCAGTTGCTCACTTCCCGGTCCTCCTCCCCTTCCCGCTGCAGTAGGATGGAGAGGAAAATTGGAGGCATTAAAGGTAAAGATTACATGTTGAAATAAAAACAATTAAAAGGAAGCAGCAATGAAATAAGAAAATGAACAGTGACAGCAACAATATTAATAACATGGTGTACAAGAGAAGCGAATGATTCACACGTGAGTGCTCACCACACAGAACAGACACTACTCGACCACTCACTCTGCTGTGCTACCCAACCAGGAGGAGCCCCTTCCCCTCCAACCCCTGAGCATGATTTGAGGTAGTATAGAATACTCTCTGTGTCCTAGCCATGCCCCCTCCTGGCTACTGCAAAAATGAACCCTGTCCTGGCTGGAACCAGGATACTACCCCAGCAGAAAAAGTGTGAGTTACTCATGGAATTGTGCTTCTTGGAGTGATGAGATTCTTACACTTTGAAGAAAAGGCTGAATCTGTGCAGGCTAGAGACTCAACAATAAGAAAACAAGGCAAAAGAAACTAAAATGAATTATTTCTTTAAATCTCAGTGTACTTTGCTTGGAATTTTAAGTGAATTGAATGAAAAAAGGATATATAAAACCATTACAAAAAAGGTAATTATTTTGTGTATCTGTTAAGACTGTACAGATCTATAATCTGCTGCAGAACTGGGCAATAGAACTGAGCCACGTCAAAGAATGAGACAAATATTACACAGATAGGTATTTTTCAAATAATTTTTCTACCTCCCTGTCTTTTGGGGGCACAGAATAGAGATAAACCTCTTATTTCAATGTTTTATGTACTAATAGGTGACCTTATATCTAACTTATGACACACTTCAAAGCTTGTATTATTGCTTCACAAACATAAGGACAATATTTTAAAAATATTTAAAACAATATTTAAAACCCTTTAAATACTTAAAACATTTTAGAAAATATTTAGCTAACATACTTTGATGCATAGCTACTACCCTATTTAATTGGGACAGGGATTAAAACCAAATTTTTCCCACTTTCAGATGCCTTTAATACACTATTGCAGAATATCTGGCACCACACAGTTGTTTCCTTTCTGAAAGAACCTCTCCCAGTGATTAATTTTACTGATGAATGCTCACGTATGAATGCTTATGTCTACTCCAAGTAAACTGTCATATTCTCCACTTCCAGTAACATAATCTGCACCCTGCACAAACTCCATCCAAGAGCAGAAGAATTCAGCACAGCACCGAAGTTCTAGAATCCCATCTTGCTCTGCAGCAGCCTACCCCTTCACACATTCCAACCCCAGTAGTAAGGAAGCAGAGATAATTCGTATAGCACCTCTGTTCATTGTACAATTACAGTCCAGCATAACCCAAGCTCCTCACAGAGTGAGGGTGTAGTTATATGAAAATAAGGAGAAAGTACTGAACCCTGTAATTACAGCTTTCCTGTACTGTAAGCAGAAAATGCTCATGTGTCAGAGTAACAGCTTTGCAATACTCTGGACAGATGTATGCATCTGAGGATAATACATTTTTCTTACGAGGATATCAAGGATATACCAAATATCTAATTGTATATTCAGGGGAGCATTTAACTTTAGAAGGTAATCAGATGAAGCTGAATTGGAAATTTATGGCTTCATATAGTAGAAATTTGTAAAACTTATCCAATACAATAGTTCTTACGTCTCTTGACATAACAAAACGTTAGATATTCTCTTCCTATTATAGTTTCTTAATACCTGCTATTGTCATCAGAAGCACAATAGAAAGACTTTACTGTGCATACATTATTTTCTTTTGATTAAACAGGTGCACTGGAATTTAAATAATTTTAAATCATAATTAAATGCCCCATTTTTTCATTGCCTTTTTTTATAAACACATTTTGGCAATTAAATTCTGAAAGGAGACTTTTTTCCTCCTTCTTTTTTAAAGTAAGATTTCTAAACAATGAGAATAGACAGACTTATTCATTCTGGAAAGTTGGAAGACCTTACTCAGAGTGATCTGGTTGCATTGTTCCTAAAGGGAATGACTCTTCCACATTATCCTTAGTTTTACTTTACTCCTTCACAATACTTTTGAATTACTTAAAGTTACTCATAATTTATAGGCTTCTAGATCAAATAAGAATGAAAGTTCTAAAACACTGAGGTGAAATGACAACAGATTAATATCATACTAATTAATATTAACATTATAAGGAAAGGTTTTTTATGACAAGAATGTGAGGAAAAAAGCTCACATAATGTGAGAAAAAATACTATTCGGGTAAGAAGTTGCTACAGTAGTTTAAAACTATTTAATATGAAAACAACCAAAAATCCTGTATATTTGGAATTCTAAATGTTCTTCTAGAAGGTCGACATTCTGCGGTAAGATGCTCCATATAATTTTTTCACAGGTTCAAAGCCAAACCTTTTAGAAACGTCCAGAAGGTAACACCAAAACATCAGCAGAAAGTATTATTCACATTTAAAGGATAGGCCAACACAACAGCAGTTTAACCATAAACAAAAGATGGGAGCACTCTCACATTTTGCATTAAGATAATACACATTGGCTCTAGAGTGAGTTAATGCAACTAATGCTCAGATACTGTGTTCATTAGGATGCAGAGTTTAAACACTTGAACAGTCTCTGGCTCATTTTTTAGTGCTCTGACCTGTGCTATAAAAAGATAAGAAGTTAAAAATGTAATAGACACCACTGAAGAAGCATGTATCATAGTCTTATTGCAATTATTTCAGTTAATGATAAATACCTTATATTTTTATCACAAAACTCAAGATCCACCTCCACCAAGAAATAGTTTTGGCTTTAAGCCTTAGAGGAAGGCCATCATCTTAGCTTCTCTGATGTCTGTATGTCTGACTACACATCACAAGTTTCATTCACCTGCCTTTGAGTAGAAGTCCTACTACCTTTTTCTAAAGCCCACTAGTTAGGCAAAAAATGAAACCAAAGATTGAACTGGAAAAAAACTGAATTACTTGTACTAGTAAAAAACCAAAACATCAGGAAGTTTTGTAGAACTGGCATGACAGTTATAATAGGGATAAATACTCAAGCGAACTTTTGCTCCAATAACCAGCCTTCAACAACACATTATAGGCTAGTAATGTACATAAGCAATATCATATGATGAATATGAATACATGCCAGTAAAATTCATAGGAAAGAAAGTACAGCAGGTTACTTAGGCATGAAAAAATCACCTTGAGAATGGCATTTAGAGACGCACTAAAAATCATCAATTCACTGTAACATTTAAGTCTTTTGTTGAAAATTTCAAGTTATGAAAGGTGCAAGCATGTGTTTATGCAATAAAAACCTAAATTATGAGTAAGCAGTTAAAAAAATAAATTACAAGGATTTCTTCTTGCAGTATTCAGGTGCTTTTCAAGTAAATGAGTCCTTGAAAAACAGTACACAATCTTAGACTATTCAACCTATCTGTGTTTCCTTAAGTATGATTTTAAAAAGAAACTGCTAAATTATTATTTTCAATTTAATGGTGCATAGATGCCAAATCCCTTACACCTCAAACTGAAGACAACTATGTTGCTTAGGTATATATCTCTTTACATGTAATACAAACATATGTTTGAAATTATGTTATATAACATTTACTTGTGAAAATACCTTAGGCAAAGCAAGAGCAATGTTTTTATGATTTGAAAAGGTATCTATAGTGTTCTCAGTAGTTCTGAGCAAAAGCTCAGATATTAAGACAAGACTTAATCACAAGTTTCTTTTAAAAGATAAAACTACCTTCTTTAACTATTACACTGAGGAATTCATAATTCAACAATATCGTCCCACTAATAATTCTGTCTAGAAGAAATTTGCATGTTTGAAATTGGAGACATTTTAAAACACCACTGTTAAACCCTGACTGTAAGAGAAATTTCTTTTTTATATTTATTTCAGCTTCTGGCATTATTTTTTCAATAGTCACTAACTCCATATATCTCATTTGGAGCAGCTATGTCCAACCTATAATTATGTTCTTCCTAGCAGAGTAATTCATGGTTAACTATTTGAAATGATTCTTCTTCAAAATCAAAGCCATTTCTTGCAATGGCAATTTTAAAATGCATATTACAAAGAAAATATTCCTCAATGCAAATTTTTGCAATAAGGAGTGTCTATTTTGCCTTCTTAAAATAGCATTAAGATCTTTGTACAGCAGTAGGGACTCTGAGAACACCAAAATCGTAGACAAAATTATTTGCTGCCGCATGAAAACATATATTCCATGCATACAGGGTCCTGCAGAGGATCAGTGTCTTTAAACTGGAGGAACCACGACAGTGTTTTTCTGTGCATAAGACAGCTCCAACAGTGGAAAGAAGTATCCTGAGACCTCAAAAGCACTGCAAGAACCCAGACTTTCCTATAGTCTTATGTGACTATAGGAATCTCATTTAACTATAGCTTTTCTTATTCATAGTTAGTGTAAAGTTAATTCTATGTAATACAGCCACACCTTACATGTTTCAGTGTCTAGGGGAAAAGACACTGCACTGTCACTGCAGAGACCCGGGTTCGATTCCCGGTCGGGG
>NW_020955197.1:3177282-3191996 GCF_003031625.1 Empidonax traillii
AGCTCGTTAGCCCTGTAAGGCAATCCATCTACGTCCTGAGGACCTCGCTGCCACCGTCCAAGCGTGCTTGGCCCCGGCAGATGAACCTCAGGATTAAAGGGTGGGCTCAGTTCCGCGCACACTGTGTCTCACCTAAAAAATCCAATGCGCAGGCTGGAAGGTGGAAAGACCTTCCCCGGTTCTTCGTTCGCGAAGAGACTGGCCATTACCATTATATACATGTTTCAGGCTCCAGAGAGACCTTATTGAGCACTAATGAAATATTGAAAGGGGACTTATAAGAATGATGGAGAGTTTTTACCATCCTCTATAGGAATAGGACAAGGAGTAATGGCTTCAAACTCAAAAAAATAGATTTAGATTAGATACTAGGAAGAAATTCTTCACTGTGAGGATGGTGAGGCATTGGAACAAGTTGTCCAGACAAGCTGTGGATGCTCATCCCTGGAAGTGTTCAAGGCCAGGCTGGATGGGGCTCTAAGGAACCTCATCTAGTGGAGGTGTCCCTTCCCATGGCAGGGGGTTGAACAAGATGAACCTTAACATTCCTTCCAATACAGACTGTTCTATGACTCTGATTCTCTGTTTGCATTTTGAAGTGTTACTGGAATATCCGAATAGTTATTCACTGTCTTTATAAGGATTCTCTTCTGACCACTCTTAAGAATGAATTGGTAGATGCACTGGTGAACACACTGAAATTATTCCTTCATATGGCTGTCCCAGTTGGTGAATGCTGCTTGTCCTCCTCACTTGATGTGCAATATGAATACTCCTGTTTTTCATGGCTAAGTCCATCAGATAAATTTGATTAAAACTAGCCAAGAGCTTCGGGAGCTCTGTCCTGCAGGTTTTAGTAATTAAATTATCGGCTCAAATTTTTTACTGTACCCCAGTGCATAGTCATATCTAAATTTACAAGGATATCACCACTTATATCAAAAGATAAAATTAAGCACTGATTTAATAATCATGCTCTGAAAACCAATTCCATGCTACATTTCTGCAAATTATTTTTGGACTGTGTGTTGCAAACCAGTATAATCTGCATGACCAAGGCTATATTTGTTGAACACAGTTTAAAAAATGGATACATATAGCAGAAGATAAAAACTGCAAAACGGCATCATGTTGCATTTAGTAAAATAACTTTTCTAACTGATTTTTTTCTCAGACTGAATGTTTTATCACCAGTTCCAAAATCCAGAAGCAGCATGCTCTGAGGCCCTTTTGATATTGCATTTCTGCTTGTTTTACATTTCATTTCAGCTACATTTCTCAAAGGAGATCAAATTAGTCATCAAGATCGAAGATCCAATTTTCAGTAACATATGGAACAGCATTATTACATGAATATATTTCTACAGGATCTCAGTAATTTAGATAGAAAATAAGATTATTTTTATCTTTTCAGCTTTTCCTCTATAAAGAGAATGCTACAGGAAAACTACTTGTAGTAACTTGCTAGTGCAGTGACAACTGAGTTCAAGGAGCCATGGCTTGGTTTTAGGAAAATGTTAATGGTGTTTATAGTCTCACTGACTAAATCTAATATAATTACATAAAATTCCACACTCACAAGCACATACAACAAACCAAAGTACTACATTAGCAAAAGATGTTTAAGAAAAACAGTGTTTATTATTATCTAGTTAGAAAGCTCCTAAATTTTTACAATTTATTTAAGGCTGCACAATAAAGCACTGGAATAAAGCAGTTCCACAGGTTTTCAAGCAAAACAGTCAATTTCTTGTCCCAGAATTCAACTAAATTTGTGTAGTTTTTTTGTTTGATTGTTTGTTTGTTTTTTTAACATGCAGTTGAGTTATCTAGCATATAGAAATATTACTAAGTCCCATAAGAACCTGTTGCAAAACAGAGTTCACTGTATCTTTCTTTGATGGAGAAAACAGTAATATTAATATTCTTAGTGGCAAAAATGCAGTTAATTTCATTTTGAGACACCAGACACACTGCAGCACACTGTTTTAAACTTCACCTTGACCCAAGAAAATATTTCTTGGCCCATTTGAGAAGCTACCCAAAAATAAGAGTAAAACATAGAGAAAGCTGCCAGAAATTACCATAATAATTACACTGGTAATCAGTATAAGGTTTTCCTCACAATGATGAAGCACAGATAAAAACAGGGTTTGTAAGTCCCGTATCTTATCTTAGAAATATTTCTTCTTAATGGTGCACACACAAATATGCATACACCTGCCTTCAAATCTGGCCCTAAATCCCTAGAAAAACTAGTATACCTTTAGAAGACGTTGCACAGTAGCTATTTAGTGTACCCAAGTAAGAGGACTTGCTAGTTTCTGCCACTTCCTTCTGTGAGTTGCAGAGCCTCATAGTTTTTTTCCAGCCCCCAAAATGCTTGTCTTAGGCTTTTTTTAGTGAAAGATTGACAGTAACATAGCTTTTCCACAAAGATGGCCTTACATAAGCAGCATATTTTATATGAAGTTGTTTGATTTTTTGTTACTACAGATCAACTACTGTGGGAAAATAAAAATCACTTTGTAGAGTTTGTTTGCTTTCACCTCACGGCCTAATTCTTATCTGTGTAGCATCTGAAATCCTTTCACTATTATGCTGTATTTGTCATAGTTTCACATTTAGACTCCCTGCATAGCACCTGTGGCCCCCACCCAGCTGGCTGGACCCCTTCAGGAGCTCTAGAGTGGTCCAGCCTCTAGAAATGTGTATGATCCCTATTGGAATCACATACTATGATACTAAAATGAAGGAAATTACCTGCGTCACTGATGAATCAAAATAAAGAAGCAAAGCAGGTATTTCCAAGGACAAGACATTGAGGGAAAATCTCTCAGGACTGTTGCTTTCAGATCTTATTAAATCCTGCCTGGAAAGAAAGCTCTGCAACCAAACACCTGGCCATGTTCAGTATCGCTGGAGACTAGGCAGTCCTTTTGATTAGTGGGCTAACAAAACCCAGGAATACAAGAGTTAATTATTTTCTAGTACCCATCATGTCATCAGGTTGAAGTAGTGTTTCTGTTTAACAACATGTCCTTTTACTCCCACTGATCCACCCAAAGTTCTGTCCTAGCCAATCTTTCTCCAGTCCTGAAATCCTTTTATCCCACTGTAGCACATATGACCAGGGATATCTTGCTTTACACGCGCCTCTCTTTAAGTTTTCTGTCTTATCTTTCTGTTTAATATGCTCCTCCAACCTCCTAATTTTTGACTTTCATATTGCCACTCCAGTGGTGGTCTCCTTAGTAAAAGAAATATCAGCAGAATCATATGTTCAGAGCTGCAATGTATCATTATATGTGTTTAGTAATATTCACAGTAAGTCAGTCTCACAAGAGTGCTTTCAGCCCTGATTTGTGCTGCTAATTGTCAAGATCACTGATGTTACAGGTTTGATAGTCAAAGGTGGTCAGGAAGACAACCCACATGATTTCTCGACCAGTCTTTCTTTGCTATCAGTTAATCATTACTTCTCACACTCTCTTTCATATCCACAGGTAGAAATGTTATTCATCATTTTCAGCTACATGAAAATATCACTCAAAAAATATTTTGTAAGGCTTAGACTAGTTATTTGAAAAGAGGCAAATGCACACTGATGAAATAGAATCACAGGATCGTTACAATTGGAAGAGATCTCTAAGATCATCAAGTCCAACCGCCACCCAGCTCCACTGTGTTCTGCACTAAACCATGTCTCCAAGTGCTACATCCACACGCCTTTTGAACACTTTCAGGGATAATGATTCCACTGTTTCCCTGTGCGACATGTTCCATTGCTTTTATGCCATATTAGAGAGCTTGGTAAATGAATTTATCAGCAAAATGGAAAAATCAAGGCAAAAGGTTTTGGTTACAAACCAAGAAAAAGCACATATATCTGGAAGGGAGCTAGTTCAAATTTGTCCCTTGCAGAATATAACAAGCCCTACTCCATATTTAGAGATTGTTGACCACAAAGGCAGTTCAAAGACAGCTGGAGTTTCAAAGTGGACCTTCAACGTTTAAATATTAAGATTAACATAACACAAGAGAGATTAACATAACACAACACAGACATATATATCACAAAACATATGTTTTATAAGTATACTGAATATTTTCTAGGACCTTCTAATTTAAGATTATATTGCTGGATATAAAATTTCAGTTCTCAAACCACAACCACTTCGTATTTGCTACAAAAATCCTGGATGGCATGTCCAAATTTTACAACCAACCATAACAAACATCATCACTAGATTTATATTTAAATCTAACAAATCAGTTGGCTGCTAGTAGTCAGGGTAGAAAGTTTCCACCGGAAAAGTTGACAAATAAGGAAATACACACTGACTCTGCAACACAGCAGCTCCTGGAAAATCACACATTTCAGTAACATGGTCTTAATCTACCGCATATTCCATTGGCATGGGTAATCCCACTAGTCTTGAATTATTCCTTGTCTTTGCTTAGCTGAACAAACCCAGAAGCTGTGGTTCATCAAGTAAATTTACTCCACACTTCTTCCCCCTCCGACTTAGCCACAAAGGTGAAGGAAACATGGAGCCAAACCCATCTGTCTGCCATCCTAAGGCACATCCATGACTGCTGCATTCCTCAATGAGACCAATAACACCTCCCAGAACATCTGTACGGTTTGATAAGTATTTTTCACTGCATCATGGGAAAAAAAATCACAGGTAATACTGTTAAGGAAAGGAATGTTGCAGCAGGAACGATCTGCTCTATATAATACTAAATGGTTAATAATGCAACTGCTCACCTGATGGATCCAACGATTAATTGATACAATGATGAGTTTTGCTTATGTAATAAAGTGGAATGGACTCTTTGACATGCTGCATTTTAAGCAAAAAAAAAAAAAAAATCCCAACACATGAATGATAACATGAGTTTAGTTCCATATAGGTACAAATGGTGGTCTCTTATGTGTTTGAGATTTTGTCCAGTCATAAATCTAAAACAAAACTTTACTTGATTCTGAAAGATTAATAGGAATCAATGAAATCTGCATAAAATTCTCAGTATCTTATTTTCACTGTCTGTGTACCCAAATTCATGGACTATGACTTTTAGTAATACTTGAAATCCTTGTATTATTCCATTGCAATTCCTACAACAGTAAAGTTAGATGGTACATAACCCATCTGGAAGAAACAAATATATGAGTCTAAACAAAGATGCCCTTCTGTTTTCACAGCACCTGGTAATGCCATACTGTGGTCATTAGGAGCAGAGAGGCTCTGCACTCTCCGTTCAGAGTGGTTTTCAGGACCAGACTGGATAAAGCCCTGGTCTGACTCCACAGTTAACCTCCAGAGCTCCCTTCCATCCGGAATTATTCCACCAGTCTATGAGCATTCCAACTGCATCATTAATTATTGATGGCTTATACTAAATATATAGTTTGCTATTTGACATTGCTTATTTTTCCTCTTCCCAGAAGTCTATATTTGACTCATTCTTGCCTTGATAAGTACTTTTACCAAACAGAAGGCAAGTCTTTCTATGTTAGCAACACTCATTGTCAAGTATTTGACAGTGATCTTTAAATATCTTCTATGCTAAGTATCCCACATAATTCAGATCCCGGTTCCATGTGGTGGGTGTTGGAGATAATGGAATCACCACCAAAGGTTAAGACTATTTTCTCAGATAATTTGGCTTGCTCCTTTTGAAAGAAAGTTAATGCAGAACTAAAAATTGTTAGCATTTCATAAGAAATATAAATAAGGAATAAATAATGTAATCTCCAAATTGAATTTTAGGCTAACAATGAAGAAAAATGTGTACAATAGAGTGTCCAAAAATTTATTGCTTTTTCATGTCATGGTCCATGTTCAACTATTGCTTACTGGAACAGATTATGTCCAATAATAGGTAATTCTAGAGATTCTGTCTATTTTGCTGAATTCATATGTCAGTCACCTTTTAAATTTCTCAAGTACAACAGATAGCCAGTCAATTTGCACCTTTAGTTTCTTTATTAAAAATAATGTGTATCTCTGAGGTGGTATCTACTGTAAGTTCAATTTTATATTTAAACAAAATTAAAGCATCAACAGGCTGTATTATAAGTCACTTTTCAAACACTATGCCATTTTAGCTATTTTACCAATATTAGAATAAGGTTCTCAAATTTGTAAAGGTATGCTATTTTAACATGTATTTTGACCATTATGACCAAAAAGACTATTAGTGTTTCAAATGCAGTTTCAAATCCTGCAAAATTTTAGAAAGCTACTGCAATTTCTGTTTCTTACTGAAAATTACTCTGTATGAACTAATTTCACAATATTTGACATTTTGGTTTAGAGAAAGAAAACAAAGGAGGCAGACACATCCCCTCTTCCTTTTTATGAAAGATAATAATACAGACAACCGTTACAATTTCTATGGCTTTCTAATCAATAGAATCAGTATACCTATTTCTTAAGAATATAACTGAAATTGCTCTGTATATTTGCCACTTCTTAATTATTTCACTTTGCTAAGAATAAAGGTCATAAAAATCATCTTGAATCTTGAATTTCATGACTAACCTGCAAGTTGTAAAACCTTTAACTATGTTCCATTTAATGCACTTAATAGATATAAAAGCTCAAAAGTGGTGATACGAAGGATAATTTATGCTTGCAATGCATTTTTGTCCAATTAATAGATTGCCTGTGTGTTGCACACTTTGCATGACAAAAGAGCAGAATATTAAACTGCCATTTATGAATGCATGAAAATGCACTTTGCAAATTAGAAGTGCCGAAACAGAAATTTTTCACCCTGTTTAGGAAATAAACAGTCCTTAACCAATTAAACTGCATTGTAATAATTCTATGATTTATTGCAAGTTGTTTAACTTTCAAAACTCGGCTAACCCATATTAAGGTCACAATCCATCATGTCTTGCTTGGAAAGTCAGCAAATAATGGCTGTTGTATTAGCTGCTTTTGATGACAGTATGAAAGAAGTATTAGCACTTGTCAACAAAACTGCTTACAACTTAACATTAGCATGCATGGGCTGCTGTACCTATTTATTATTCTGGCAGCTTCACACATATTGTTACAAGCTTATAAAACATTTTGTCGGGTGGAAACTGAATGTACACTGTTTGGTTTTCTGATAGCCTGGCAGCATAAATGTCTGGGCTGACTTAGTTTAGTTTAAGTGTAAATAGAGACAAAATTCTTCAGCCTGCTCTCTTATTGATACTGAAAAGTACTGAATTATTCAGCATCCAACTCTTCTGTTTGTGTCTATCACAGTTATCAATTACCCATCAGTCTTCTTGTCAAAACAGAATGGATTAATCTGGCTGAAAACAAGACAAATAAGTGGATACTATAACAGAGGTGCAGGGTTGCCAGACTGTCACAGGAAAATCCAGGCAGTGCCATTTGCCATCAAAAGTCAGATATCTGGCCTAACTGAGGAAATTATTTCCCTTTACAAGCAAAGAATGCACTTAACTTACTATAAGTAAAATAATTTGCCTGTTTTGCCTACTAATGTATTATCAACAGTGATAATCGCAGTGATTTTCTACTTACTGCTCAGATGCCTTTACAGCCCAATTCTTTGTGCACAAGTTGATAATTGAATATGAATATACACAAAATATTATTTTATAAATTAAAAGAGAATTACTTGAATATGTGAACTTTTTAGTGTTAGTGTTAGTTAGATCCATTGTACACATCAGTCTCTAAAAGATCAAGTTAATCTTCAAACAGTAAGCCTGTGGAATACACTCAACTTCTATTAAGTCTAGCCTTTCAATTTTCTCCCAAGCTTTAAACTTTGATATCTTGCTTGGCAAACTCTTTAGGTCCATCTATTACTCTTGAAAAAGTATGCAGATGCATGGGTTTTCATTTGCACTATTAAGATAAAATGTTAGAGCATCCAATTTGGAACAAAGGTTTGGCACTCACTGAGTCATGTCTGGAATTCCTAGCAGAGGTTTCTGGTTTGTTTGCCCATTTCCCCCTTTCCTCTGCTTTAATACTGTCAGAAAAGACTCTTCTAAAGTATTTTAGTAATCATCATTCATGTCTGGAACCTTGCAGTCATGGCAGCAGACAGCAAGAACTTTTTGTAAGCCAAATTTTTCTACTATATACTGCATTAAAAGCTTTTTATTTAATATATTCTACACTTATTTTGGAGACTTATCTGCTACCCAATTTTAATTCTTACATAGACATGTATCTTTAAATATTATTTTCTGGGTTTTTAAATGCTGTTATAAGTTGTCAGAATTTCCCTGTATGTACATAATAATACCAAGAAAGCAGACTATTCATAAAATCTTGGGACAAAAGTTGCACTGTCTTTTAAACAGTTTGACAGACCAAAAAATTTACATCCACACATTTCTACATCAATCACTGTAATTCCTTAAAAGTCAAAATATGGTCAAGACTACTGTAAGGTTAATAAATTTGCAAAAAAAACCCCAAACCAAACCAAAACCAAACCAAAAAAACCCCAACCCAAACCAAACCAAAAAAACCACAACCCAAAACAACAATAAAAACCACCAATAAAACTCCATACAAATAAAGAAAGCAAAACCAAACCACAAAACACCCCAAACACCCAAAAAGCAACACCAAACAAACACACAACAACAACAAACCTATAAAAAACCCCAACACAATAAACCTACAGAAATTAGCAAGGGTAATCATTTCTCCAACAGACTTGACCCACTGTGGATCTCTCTGAGCATTCACTTAAAATACAATTAAAACTAATATACGACACATTATTTCAGTAAAGCAGTGAAATTTAGTTGTTATATGTTAATCTTCAATTTTTTTTCATTTCTATTAAGCGTGAACAGTACACAGCTGGCTCTGTTAATCACTTGATATTAAGCATAAGGATTTACTGACAGACATTTAACAGTCAAAAAAAGATTGCACTGGATCTGCTAGTTATTCAGACTGTATAATTCAGCATTGCTAGACATCTGCTCAGTTCTCTTGACTTTTAATAACTCTACGATTGTACTGTCAGAATTGATAAATAATATATATATTCTAATATTTCTTGTTCTTCTTTCAGAGATGTGCTCATTGTGATCTATGAAATATTTTGTGAAATTAGTGTCTGGTCCACATCTGATTTAACTTTTAATCAGTTCCAATTGAAACAGTCTGAACAGATCTCAGTGCACCTTTTAGAAAGACCTAACCAGTTCCAACAAGGAAACAATACAAACTTATCTGTTACTTAATTATTGACAAAACTGTTCTGTTCTCTAGCAAATTAAGAAATTGTTTTTCCCCTGTAACTGGTAAGAGAAACTATTATTATTATAGAAGATACAAAATAATTTAAATAGAAGAAATTGGTTGCTTCATGTCAGAGGTTTCAAAAACTAGTGACAGAGATCAATCACTACAATGGAAAGAAAATTGCATCAGAAACACTGCTTCTCCACTTTGGATATGTCAGAGAATAATTTTCATTTTAATATAAGTTTCTCTGCCTTGATTTTAAGATCCAGTGTATTTATTTGTTTGCCAAAAAAATTATTAATTACAGCTACTAGATCTATCTAAATCCTTGAAACGTGCCTAATTTTTTTCACACAGTGCCCACTGGGCTTCCAGCAAAAAGAACACAAAAGTTTCGTTACCATCTGTCATATGAGAAAAAAAGGAGAACAATAATGCTGACATTAACAATCTATTGAAATACCAGCCAAGATTTAACATTCTTTTAAGGCAAAATTGCAGCAGTTGACATCGCTCTAATATCTTCCAAAGATTGTTTCGTATGGTAAACATCTTTCAATTCTAATTTCAATCCGCTTTTCCCCAAAGAAAGGCACATATCTGATGACCAAAAGGGTTAATTTTTCTTCTAATACCTAATTATAGGACGATTGCTGCTCATGAGGCATTATCTAGCTATGAGAATGAGACAACAAAATGGCTGCATCTGTTTAGCTTTTATTCAGAAAAAATATTTTAACTAAAAGCAAGGGCTGAATGTCTGTCACTACTGTGCTTCTGCTATGGAAGCAGAAAATGCAAGAGTTCCTTTCAGTGGCAGGGACTTGTGGACAACAAGGCTGTTGGAATTTCCTTTGAGATAGTCAATAAACATGGCCTTAGCATCTAAACTGAGGATGAAGAGACCTGACCTTCTCTCATTACCACCATGAAAGCATGCAAGCGGTAAATACGTATCAGAGCAGTTGATGGTATATTAACATGCCATAATGCACATCTCACTTCATGGTTTCTTCCATGGATTGTCAAAATGTAAGGTGAATTAAAGCACACTTCATACTAGCTACAAAAGTAAAATCTAGCTTATGTGTTATCAAGCAGCATTTGAGATCATCAAACTTTTTATACAGACATTGCAAAATCATATTTTGACAGTTTAAGTAAGATTATGCAAAAATAAAGAAGAGTATTTGTACTGTTTATCATGAGGTTTCAGAGGAATTTTCTGAGTGTGAAAGACAAAACAAAACAGGAAACTGAGGTAATCCCAAACCTACCCACATAACTAAAAAGGCTAGAATGCTGCTAAAGGATATTTTCAGAATACTTAGGAACTATTTTTATCCCATTTTCAAAAACCAGGCAAAATGCAATTTTGGCAAATAGTATTGAAGTTTCAGTTAAGAGCTAGCTTCTCCAAAGGATTAAATTAATTGAGTAGTGGTTGTAATGTTAAAAAAAAATTCTACAATTATGATAATTCCCCAATATGAAAGCTGTCACAGTTTATAGTCTTTATGCTATTGCTTGATATTATTGCTATTTTATTACAGATGTGGTGCATTAAGAAAGTGTTGGATTTACTCAACTGCCCATCATACCCAGTCCTGTTACTAACCTGCTTGTTTCAATATGGTAGAATCTGTCTTTAAAGCATTATGCCAAACAGAGTTAGTATCAACTAGTTGGCATTTGACAACATTTGTGGACTCACAAGGCCAGAAGACTTTTTAAATATTCTTTAAGTACTTTACAGTTGTCTAATATGTCACTTCAAGTGATGCATTTATATGCAATTACATGCATTTTCTGAGGAAAAAAAATCATTAAGTTAAAGAAAACAGAAAATAAATTACTGTGGATTGGTACATTTCAATGGTGCTTTATTGAATGTAGTCTGTGTACTTCAGCCAAACCTTCAGACAGGTGATTTCCATTCTGAACCATCCATAAAAAGAGGACAAGGATGGAAACTCCCTAGTGATCATGGCTTATTCCAATTTTCATCCCAAAACACTCATCTCGCACTCTTCAAAGTTTGTATGGAAAGATAATCACAAGGGTGGTCTAAACAACCCCTTCCAAGACATACAACCTGTTCTAAATGACAAAAACAAGATCCTGGCTAAGAAAATTACATTCATAATTGCAGTAATAATGACATACGTGAACTAAAATAACTTTTGAAAAATCAAACTGCTAAACTGATCACAGCACTTTTATTTCAAGTCAAGGTATGGTTTAAGGAAATGGTGGTAAGGAAAATTTCTCCTTCAACCCATAGCAATATCTACTCAAAGAATGAGTCTTCTGCTGGGTATTGAAACTTTTGATTTCATCAGGAGTCCACATGGCTATTAATAGTGTGGGTTGCACTGAGTCAAGTCACAAGTCTCTGGAACCACATCTTTCTCAGACTCAATAGGAAGGTCTGCTTTCTCCTACTCATTCTTTTGACTTTAAATGTTTTACTTTGAGATGTTTTCTTGGCCAAGCAGGGAAACAAATACCAGTCTTTCTAATTAGCTCTAACTCTTTGAGGCTGAAGCGTCTGAGATAACAGCATCATTATTAGTAACTTACAGAACACATGTATGGGTATTCAGTAGTACAAGATGTCTACTTTTGATAACATAGTTACTATGAGTAAACATTCCATTTACACAGAAACATTCCAAAATTTTCTCAAAATGTCACAAAGAGCTGCTTAGAAAAATATCACTGAAATTAATATCAAGCTAAAAATTACAATCATTTATCAAAATGAACAACACTGATAAAATTAACCATAATTAATGAATAAAGCTATCATGGATCTTCGTATATTGATGGAAAATGTTGTTTAAGCAAAAGCGAAGTCCTCTACAGAAAATGGTTTTTTTCACTGAAATTTCTTATTTTTAAAGTGAAGAAAAGAACAAAAAAAAGCCCAACCTATTTCTGTCCATAATTTTGATTAAATTGAACTTTCATCTTACATCAGCTTACATGTAAGCTTATTTGAACTGCTCCTACACCTTAGGTGGACTGTGTATTTATTGAATGCCTTTTCTCTCGCATTATTTCTTATGGGGAAGATTTTAATGCTGAATGTGAATCTTTGGGTTAGTGAGCAGGAGACTGAAATGCAGCTGAAATATAGCTAAAATTACCAAACTAAACATTTCCATTTAATTCAAATTGGAACAGGAGCCATGCAAAGGTCAGCTCAGAAATGCTCCATATGAAGCTGTGTTGAAAATGTTTCAAAATATTTTGGTTTGGAAAAACAAGTTTTATTTCTTATTGTTGATAAAAATTGTCTAAATATAGACTATCACAGATCAGAAAGATTAAGCAGGCACTTAAACAAATATATAAAACCTCAGATTTTTTTTGCCCTATGTGAACTGAACTTTTTTCTCAATAGCTCATAGCCTGATAAAAAGCAACCACATTAAATTTAGTAATATTATTACATCTATGACTATTTATATATTAAAATTTTAAAGTATAATTGAGCTTTTTATTTCCTTTATTTACACAGCATTGAACAACTCTTTTTTCTTATCTTAAATTTGTTCTCATCAAGGAGAGGCTAGCAGGCAGCAGCTAAAACCTATTAGTTAGGTAAACTAGGGTAGGGTTATTCTGAGTTGAAGCAGTATCATGATAAATTAGTCATAGCTGAACTAGATTTCAAATAGATAGCCTAAATATCAATAAAAACAGAGTTATATCATTCTGGATCTTAGCAAGAAAGAAAAAAACATTGTTACGGAGAACCTCAACAAGGACAGCAACTCTGGTCCCAGTCTTCTGCTAGTTTAAAATGGCTTAGAATATGGATGGTATGCAAAATATTTAGGGAGTAAAAAGTAAAATTAACAAATTATATGTATGAAATGTGTATGAGGGTTTGCATAAAAAACCAAATGCTTTTCAGTTTTATAGAGGAGAAGAAAACATAGCAAAAGGTATGGAGAGAGCACTGGAGGAACCAGCCACAGGCAACAGGCATGGTGTGAAGTTCTGCTTGGCAGGAACATATTTTAGAAGTTGCAAGACAGGAGTTTCTTTTGCAAAAAGTTTTTTTGAAACATTTTAAGAAAAACAATTTAGAAGGTGGGCACACAAAACTAAATGTAGGATGTTGTCATCCCTTTCCACAAAATACTTTTCCCAGTCATTCCTATGTAGAGAATCGTGCAAGGCTACTTTTTATGTGCCCAGTTTATCACTTCCTTAACAGTACCTATTAAAATGCACAGTTCTGATAAAGAAACTTTCTCTACTTACTAACTTGCTTACTGGAAGCATTCTGTGGAAATTACCTTCAGGCTACTTATATGTTGTATGAAAATATATTTTATACCATTTAGGAATTTGCTATCTTTCCATTTACCTTATGTTCTTTTCTACTAGGAAAACAGAAATTCTGTGTATGACCTATACATTAGCTGCACACACATTTCACTGTTTTCAGGTACAATATAAACTTTCTACCTTTGCACTGCTCTTTCTGAGCTCTTCCCAGCCTGCCACATCCATCATGAGAGGGGTATCCAACCATAGGAAATATCATTCAAAATGAGACAGCTTCTGTAATGATATTTCTGCATTATTCTCTAGTCGATTCTTTTTACATACTCTAATTTCTTTTCAACAGTGACCTCACTTTAAACAGAAAATTCCATTCTTCTTCTAAATTAATATTGCTAATACAGTAAGAATTAAGGAAAGTATATAAACACTTCAAATTTTTGTCCTCCTTTACTCTGCACTTCGTCTGGCACTGTTCCTACCATTCATTTAACTTGGTCATGATTCTTCTTTAGACTTGATTAACTTGGAAAAAAACTCGAAAAACCTCCCATAAGACTTGTTCCTCACAAACAAAACAAGACAAAAGCAAGCTCATCAATATCAGGTTTAAAACTTATCATCCAAGATCTGAATAACAGGTTTATTTGAAAGTGTCAGCAAAACCATTTTGTGATCACACAAAATGTTCTTCTACAGTTGGAGATGCATGATATAGGAAACAGCTGTTAATATCTAGTTTAGGAGTAAACTGCAATACTGAACCACTTCAGTAGTACATAACTCATACATAGGCACAACAGGACTAATCCTGCTCCAGTGATAGCATCACTGGAACTGGGCTGGGCCCACCATCAGTGCAGAATCATTAGAACAGTTGCTCAAACTTTAAGATATGATTTAGGCAACAATCCCTTTGAATTATCTCTTTCTCAGGTCCCCTGCTCAACAAGTAGCCCCCTCTATTTAACATGACATAAAAGCCTGAAATCTCATTCTTAACTTAAAAACAAGACCCTCTTCTTTATTACTAAAGGCAGTACACACACACACACACATATATATATATATGGGAGCCCCCGGTGGTGTAGAGGAAAACACACTGCACTGTCACTGCAGAGACCCGGGTTCGATTCCCGGTTGGGGCCCCTCCCC
>NW_020955197.1:3192087-3274415 GCF_003031625.1 Empidonax traillii
AAGGCAATCCATCTACGTCCTGAGGACCTCGCTGCCACCGTCCAAGCTCGCTTGGCCCCGGCAGATGAACCTCAGGATTAAAGGGTGGGCTCAGTTCCGCGCACACTGTGTCTCACCTAAAAAATCCAATGCGCAGGCTGGAAGGTGGAAAGACCTTCCCCGGTTCTTCGTTCGCGAAGAGACTGGCCATTACTTATATATATATACTTAAAAAGGAACAGGATCTAGTGCCAAGACCACTTCATCTGCTGGGAATTGGCACTAGATATCTTTAAATACTTAATTTTAAAATAATGACAAATCATACAGCTGGATATTTCCTGCCATTATTTCACACAGTGTAATTCAAGTTATAATCTTCCTCACCATGCTAGAATTAACAGTAATGTAGAATCTGATTCATCACATTGTTGCTCTGTATGAATTATGAAATGTAACTGATAAAAGAAAAATTGCAAGTTTTATTTGAGAACACACAGTGCTCTTCATACTGTAATAATCTGCTTAAGTGTACTGTGAGATACGATGCACAATCTGACTAACTAAATAACACAAAATTAAAATAAGCATATAATGGCAGAAAAGGTAAGAGATGTGCTTCCCCACTGCCTCTACGAAGATAATTGTGTTTAATTGTGAATTAACTTATGAATCATTTCAAGACATAAAATCCTTTTCAATTCAAAAAGTACCAGTTTAAGAAAACATCTTCCCTTCAGTTCTTTCAAACTCTCATATTCTGACTGTTTCAATAGCTTATTTATACCAACTGTAAGCCCATGAGTTCCCAGGTCCATTTAATAACTGGAATTAACAAAATAAACATAAACACCAACTGCATGAAGAAAGTGAAGATATCAAATATGATATTCTATGTGAACTAAACAGGAATGTATTTGCAATTTAAAATATAACTCATCATAATGAAAATGTAAAGCAGTAGTTCTACTTTATTTGGTATGGCAGGCTAGGGATCCCTGTGAAGATACATTGAAGCAAAGAGTAGATTAATAATTTAATTTGGTTCAGAACTGTGCAAAGGGGGCACTGCAAGCTATTATTCTCTAACCAGCTGCTGACCCTAATATGGATCAACCAATTAGACATCTCTATTTAATTGTTGGGTGACCAATCTAAAACTGATTAGGAATTTTTATTATAAACAAAACTCAGTGGCTTAAAAGAATCTCAGGTATACCCCTGGTGGAGACAGTGGGCTTGACAGAGGCACACAAAGGAGCTCAGCAAATGGAAAAAATTGCTAGATCATTTTAGGCTGTGTTCTGTGAAATAACATCTTAATATAATGAACCTTGGTGAAGCAACCTATCCCTTGGCGAAGCAACAGCCCTCTCAGATAACCCCACACAAAGCAAATACCATTCATCTAAAGTTACATTTGCTCCTTGTTATCACAACTTATGCCACTTAATTCATTATTCAATGAATTCACTTTCTTGTTTATTAGATGCAAGGTAGTCACTCATCCCTAAAGGCCATGTATGCAAAAGACTGCTTGTAATGCTGTCACTTCAAACCTCTCCAGGCTTTCACACTGCTTCAAGAAGTAGGAATAAAGAAGCAAACAATTTAGATTTATTCATGATGATATTAAATCTGTATATGGTAAAGGAAATGAAAGAAATGTTACACAGCTAATGTAAAATCTATTGATACAGATCAACAGAATATGTTATTCCCTGTATTTGTGAAAGCTGGGACATTGACTCCTGCAGTATAAAACCCCTTAGACTGTATTTTATGTCTTTAAAAGATCTGATTAAAAAATAAAAAAGTAATTGTTTGACACATTCCTCCCTCCGATTGAAAGGCATCTCAGTCTCTTTCTTCAAGCGCATTTGATATATTCAGTCCACGATCACTACCAGAATTATCTACTCAAGTGCATAATCCCTGTAGTGAACACACTAAAATCAGAAATCAAATGCCATAGGTATCAAAATTCCAAACACTTAAAATATCCTTTTGTTATATAATGGACTTTAAGATATATAGCAGCTGATTTTCATAACTTACAGATGTGTGTTCTCCTATGTTTTTAAATGTGAATTTTGCTAATTACATATTTAATAGATTTTAAGAGCACAAAATAAGAGCTTCAACTCTTTTCACACTGCAGTCAACGAGATGTTTCAATTTTACTCTGTAACCTTATGCTGTTAGAATCATTAAAATGCAAATGAATTACTGAATTAAACAGACTTTCAGTACACTCTTAGCATAATTAATATTGTATAAAATTATCTGCGTAATTATACATACCAACATTTATATAAGGCATTGTAAAAAGTCACAAATTAGAAACTGGATGTAAAACTGGTAAGCACTGGAGAACAGGCTTCTACATATGAAAATGTAATTGGTATTTTGCAGTTATTACTCTATGTGACTGCAATTAGACAGTACATTTCACATTTCAGTCATTGAATCATTTTAAAAATAATCATTTTGGTTAGGAAATCGATCTAATGATGCACAATAACACACTACTCACCAAAGTTCAGAGCAATAATTTCCTGATACTAACTTTATTTTTTAAATTGTAATTAGTGACCTGTTAAACAGCTAAAACCAGAAGAAAAAAGAAAACCACCATGAAAAAGTTATTGTAGGTATACAGCACAAGAAGTGATTGAACTACTCACAATAAAATAAGGTTTTAATTATATTAATTTACAGCAAAAGTAGCTACAATAAAAATTGCTTTTTAAGACACTATTTTATACTTTTTAAAATGTGATTTATATGGATTGTGCCTTTAAATAAATATGTAAGATTCTTAGTAATCCTGCTCTTATAATAGCAGTTACACTTTGACCATCACAGTTCAGGAACAAACTCATCTGAATAATTAACCTTTTACTCCTGCAGTATGCAAGTACAAGATGTATGCCTTTCATTGAATTCAAGGTAAGTTGACGAAGGCAAGCATAGAAATTTTCATAAAATATAATGCAAAACCCAATTGTTTTCTCTATGTCACATAACAGTGTCAGTGGCTGGGTTGTGTGGAGATCTGTATTCACATTCATCTGATGTTCTAAAATAATTCTGAAAAATTAGTAGGGAATAATAATGAATGAAAACTTTTCTGTTAATATACTGAGAGTCCTAACTTCATCCTTTATTTGCGATGTTTGCATTTTTGCACGTGGGAGATTTTAAAAGTCACACAGTGATTTTTATAGTGCAACCGTATGCTAGATAAAGACATTTAAACTGTCAGTATAAACTGCTTCTGTTTTCATTTTGCATTTAATTTCAATGCCAGACTCAAGGCATAAATTTTTCATTACCTGCAATGCTATGAATAAAAGATTAAAAAAAGAACTGAGAAGAAATTCTAACACATGCAGTGCATGCAGCACATTGTGCAGACACAGTGTGCATAACTAGATGTTTAATTTCCACTTTTCCTATGTAAGAAACACTATTATTTAGTTCATACATCATGCAGCTAATTTCCAGCATTTCAGCTCTGCAGAATTTAAATTTATCTAGCTCTGGACAATAATCCATTCCACACTCTCAAAATCTGAATATGATACACATATTGGTAAATTCACATGGTACTTTCTTAACATTAAATAGAGTACGTCTCTTGCCATCTAGTGTTGGTAAGTTAGGTAATATTAAAGTATTTCAACAGCATATATTTTTGCCTCACTTCCTAAACTAGCAAATGAGTAACTTTTTTTCTAGGTTCAAAGAAGTAAGAATTACTAAAAATTTCCAAGTTAATTTCAATTTCTCATTAAGCCTCACTTCATATTTTAAGCCGAAGGATGTTATCAATCCCAAGAGGTGAAGTCATGGGCTTACTCTGACAGAATTTTTTATTTAGCTCTTAAGAGTGTTTCCAGTAGCACTATACATCTTTGGTTTTACCATATTAACATTCAGAGGTCCTTGGATGAAATTCTGTTTATCTCTCTTCAATAGCTTCTGCTGGACAAAGAAAAGTTCTGTGGAATACATCTTGTTTAGCACTAATAGTAATTTATCAGAAATTATCTCAGATTCCTAGTTTGAGTTCTGCCTAGCAGCAAGCTCTCAGGCACACTATATATTCAGTCCAGTCTAAAGTAAAAATATTTTTTACTTTCACAGTATGTCTAACAACGTACATCTGTACAGTAATCTCCATACACTAAACTAATTTAAGAGGGGAAAATGACACTGCACAATACTTAATTTTAATACAGTAATGTGATGGTTTTTTCCTAAAAACATTGGAAAATAACTTCAAACTGTGGTTTGTAATGGTTTACCACCAAGAAGGACTGAAATATCTGTGTAAAGGCAATATGGTACTACTCCAGTCCATGGTCTTTTCAGTCTGGGATGAAAATTTTTAATTGGAAAAATATACTTAATGGAAGGTGGCTGGATTGATGTGATTGTGGCTGCCAGAACAGGTAGGGGTGTAGCATTTTACTAATTGCTGCTTTGACTTGTAGCAAAGCAAGTCACCACAACTGAAGAACTTCTAGAAAGATTGTGTATAAGTTGTCATAAACTATTTGTAATGCTTCTACTAAGAGTTCAAGCAGATAAAAGGAGGTACAATGTGAAAAATGGACTATTTTCACATCTATTGCAAAGTTGTCCATTTGTAATGGACAGTGGTATGCTGCTGGAGCTGCATGACCACCGGCACCTGCACTCACTGTGCTCATTTGCACTCACTCTCTACTTCCTCTAAACAAACAAAATTACTTTCAGCATTTCAAACTGTCAAGGCCCAAAAGCAAAATTATGTATTTATTTTTAATGGAGCAACACCAATGGCAGCAATGTACTTACTGCCAATTTGCTTGTCAATTCCTGGCATCAGTTCTGCAAGGTGATAAGTACTTTAGTGTTGATCCAGCACAGACCTTTACTTCACATCACACTGGATGAGATGCCATTTCCTTTGAGGATCTGAGATCTCTTTTAAACAAATTTAACAAATTATAGTCTGCAAATTACCACATAAGCAAAGGCCAAATGCAAAAATTTGGTCACTGGCAATAGCTGTTTGAGTTTGGAGAGTTCCATACGTTTTACCTGTTTTAATTTGTGATGATGACAAGATACACAGTTATGTGAAAATCTCATTTTATAACTCTGTCAAAGTGTATGTGTAACCTGGGCATCTGGGCATGGTAATTGTGAGTTTATATACAGCCATACATACAAATATATATATATACAGAATTGAAAAAAATGCAAACACAGAAGTGATGAACTTTAAAGATCCTTAGGAGTGTAGGTTTCAAGGAATTAAAGTGAGAGTGGAAACAAGAATAATGAACAGTACAGAACATCTAAAACTATCTCTAGAAATACCCAGTACAGAATATCTAAAACTATATCTAGGTCTTTACACCAATGTTTTAAATCAAGAGTGAAAATTAAAAATTAATTGGCTAAAAGAAGTTAATGAGTTTTCCATGCTACATTCATAGAAAAAACAACTTCAACATACACTTTTAGACACAGAAAATAGTGCAATTCCAAAATGGGAGGGAGAAGATAAAGGCATTATGAAATGCTTAGGAAGAAGGATGTGAGCATTAGACTCAAGGTACTTTCTGTTTCTTGTAATTTTTTCCACCACCAAGACATTATTTTTCCCAAACCAAGACAGTGTGGTGTAATTTTCATAGCTGTATCTATGAATGAAGTCACTACAGGTAGTGCTGCACAAGATAAGAATGATGCAAAAGTTTGTCTTGTTCTCTTTTTTGGCTGGGGAGATTATTTTATTGTGCCTAAACTGTATTCAGTTCTGGATTTTCTAAATATGGAATTGGGGAAGTTCAACATTTTAGCCATCTTCTGAGTCATACTGTGTAAGGATTCATTTTAGATTTAGATATTACATATTTAGCTGACTATAACTTTGGAATGATACTGAATTTTGGTGTGCATACAATTACGTTATCATTTAATTATACCATAAGATCTTAATTCTAGAACTGCAAAACATAGAAAACTACAGAAAGCGCTTTGCTGAATTTATATTACCTCAGCTGTGTACTCATTTTAAAATAACTGTCTGTAATATCTGTCTTAAAGTTTCTAAGGTAATTGGGATGAATTTAGGAGCTAATTGGTAATTTCATTATGAAGTAAAGCCACACAACTTCGTGGCTTTTGCCATTTTGAAATGAATGTTTAGGCAGTTTCCTTTAGTTTATATTTCTTTTTATTATTTTATTTATTCTTGACACAAGTTTAGGAGACTTCCAAGCGTTGAGTCTAGTTGTAATTTCAGAAGACCACTTTCATTTCTAAAGCTCCACCCTATCTCATTGTTAAGTTTTACTTAAAACCACTGTATAATGACAATTTATCATACATTTTAATATATAATACTAATTTAATTTGATAACATAAAAATGCAACATGAAGTGCTAAGAAGTTGATAAAAATCATTTTACAGTATTCTAAATCTGCTTACCTACCTACAACCCAATGATTTTCTTCTTTTTATAATACACCATAATATGGTTACAAGTGCATTGAAATTCGTCTTGTTAGAATAGTAGTAATATATCCCACCAGGACTACTGTTCCTAGTAGCAATTTAAAATAATTATTGTGAGACTTGATGCTAGACATCAGGTTTGCAATAGAATTACAATGAGGGAAGTGTATTAGAGACAAAACATTGCTGGAAGAAAACTTCATAATGGTGCAATTTGGAACTAAGCCTCAATTTTACAGTAATAGATTCTCTTTATGATGGCACAAAGGAGTAAATGCACTTAGCAAATTTAAATCTATTATTAATCACACTTTGTGGATTGCGGTGCAGAAAGGAGAAAAGAAATTAGCTTTTTAGGTATATTTCTTATATAAAACAAGTTCTGCAATGAAGAACACTTTACAAAAATCTCCTTGTTATAGCTCAGAAATACAGCAAGTCTTCATAACTGCAGATAATTAGAGAGGTTAAAAATCTTTCTGAAATAGTTTTGCATGTCTTCCTTTCAGGTTAGAAGTTACTCAAGACGGTGTACTCTATGTCATCAAAACACTTTCACTTCTGGAAACAAAATATCCAAAAAGAATGTTGAATTAAATCTCATATTCACACTTGTTTTCTCTAGGCACTCTTCTTAAATGGAGGGAGGTTTGCACTATTATTGCTTTAATTATGTCACAGTTATAGCAAAATAAAGTATACTCCTTTAAGTATATATACACTGATTCCCCCTTTAACAGACCACTGTATGCTTTTAAAAAGATATTTCAAAGAAACTAATAGAAAGTGACTCGATATGGATTTATGAAGTTGTCATACAGCAGTGCAAAACAACATTCTTTGTGCCATCATTGTGAAAAATTCCAGTTTTTATAGCCTACATTGTAATTTTACGTCTAACATTAAAATAACACATAGATTTGGTGCCTCTTTTATTTAAGGAATCACATTAATAAAAATTGATATATCAATGTATTAGACTGGCAGATGCAGAGTTGTCTGTGCTTTGGGTTTTCTCTTTTTTTTCGTATCACTGATCCTTTCAATAAACAGAAGTCTGGCATAGACAGTTCAGATGAAAATAAAACTTCTAATTCCAGCACAAACCACCAGCATATGAAAACAAATAGTTAATGTAAATGCATGTTTTAAACAATATATTTCAAATTAATTGGACATTTATGTTATAGTTACTAAATAAACATGTAAATATCCCTTATCTTACATCCACCTACATTTTATCTTGGCCATTTAAACCGGGTCTAAAATTACTGACAGGCAGAGGATCTTCTGATCTTTAACTGTTCCAGTTCCATGCATGCCCTAGCCATCACCAGACAATACATGTATGCCCACACTGCAGTTTGCAAAGAGTAGAAAATTTCCAAACCTATTCTTAGATGAACAAACTTGGATACCAGAAGCACTCGAAGCAGCACAAGCCCATGTGGGCTAATTTACTGTTTCAGCAAAGAAAATTGGCCTGTGAGGAGCTCCAGACTGCTAAGGTTTTTGGTACCTAAAGCACCTCATGTATAATATCCCTATAGTATTTCTGCTATCTTGCTGTCTAGCAAAGCTGGAGGAATGCACTCAGTGGGTCTGAGACAAAAATCAAGAAATAGTTTCATGTCAATGGCTTAACGAGAATGTACATGCGTAACCCCATACATAATTTTCTTAGTGATGCTGCACATTTATGGAACCAGATGATGATAGTAAGGTCTGCAGGTCACAAACCAAAAGTTCAATTATTCAAAACAGTTTTGTAAAAGAGAAGAGCTGAAGACAAGCAAGCCTATTCTCTTTCTACTTCCTTCTGAAGAAGACATCACTTAAAGGAAAAATGGGACAGATGGAACTACCCAATCTTTATGTAACACCTAGAAGACATGTTATAGCATTGCTTTCTTCAATAACTACTTGTCAAGTTTCCAGATAGTTCATTCTAACAAAGTGAAGAAGGGCAACTTTCATTTTTCTTAAAAATAAAATTCTAAACTAACAGGAAAATGTGACTCATGCACATTCACACAGTTCAAAGTAATCATACAAACAAAGGGAGGAAAAAACCTCCATACATTAACATTTTCTTTAGATAAATACAGGACTTTGTGGGGTCTGACTCAGATTGTGAATGCTTTTTATTGTTCTTACAACTTTTCAGAGCACAACTTAGTTTAAAACAAACTATACAGCCAAAACTTTGGGGGAGTGTTAGAAACTCTAAATTGTATCTTCACTGTCTTCCTTTTTTATGCAAGCATGTCAATGTCAAATGATCATTTTCTTAACAGAACCAAACACTTCTCATAAGTAACTGTTTAGCATTCCTAAAAAAAAAAAAAAAACAAAAACCAAAAATCAACAAAACACAAAACAAAACAAAACCAACCAAACAAAAACCAAACTGAAAGTTTCCTTAAACCTCACAAATGGCCTGAACTATACACACTAAATCTTCACAATAGTGGGATAATATGCATCTGATACAGCTTGCTCAACAAGACTCATAGTACTCTAAAAGTAAATAAAATGAGTTTCAGGTGTCTATTTTCAGTGATTCCATAAGAATACTGCTATTACCTTATAATAATAACAATTCATTTTCTTTGACTGGTCAGTATACAGTCATTAGTACAGTTTACAGCACAGGTGATGATAATGCATGTGTGTTTATTATAAAGCCATGCCTTATGGTTACTAAATAGAATTTAAGAAGGTCTGCATCTTGCAATAGTCTTTACATCATTAAAAAGTCCAGCCCCAAAGCACCCCTTAAAAATGCAGGGTTGACCACAGCTGAATCATGCTATTTTCAAGTCAGCCTGAAGTCAAGGATTAAACCCATACTGTGTGTCATACTGGCTGCATGAAGCATCCCTTCATCACAGACATCACAGAATGGCATTTTTCCCAGACTTTCTCATCTCCTCTGAAATATGCTGCCTAGTGATCAGAGGTCACCAAACTAAAATACTTCTTAGAGAGAAAACAAAAGCATGTATATTTCTCAGAATAGTTTATAAATTACAGAATGCTATGCTAAAGAAATGAAAAATAAAAAGAGAGACAAAAAATAAAATATACTGCAGTAACAGTTCTCAAAATTGATGAAAACAATTCTGATAGCATGCCATGCTTTTAAAGCCCAACAGCACAATCTTGAATAACACAACAGAAGAATATTCCAATAGCATTCACCTGACAGAATCTATTAAAACCTGGTATATTCTTAGAAGAATGTGTGTACTGGTGCAATCACATACTTTTAGGAGGTGGTTCTGAAATTCTATTTTCTCTCTTTTGAACCTGTATTATTTTCAAAACAAGCAAATAAAAATTATTTCTATTTATGCAATAGCTACTCCAGGATAGGAGCATTTGCTCTGACTATGTTTTAGACTAACATGTGGTCATCCACAATAGCTAAAAGGAAACATTTAGGTTAAATCTGATTTAATAATTTATGCAAACTTAGCAATTGTTGGTTTCCCTTGAAACCTCCAGTGTTAGTTGAACGACAGCACAAATTTCTTTTCCATAATTAAATAATCTCGGGGCAAGTCTAAATTATGTGAATCAGAGAACCCCACAGAGCAATTTCTGCAGCAAATGTCGGAGGTATTAGACCCTATATCACTTAGACAAATGGATATAATACATACTGATTCTTAATTTCTAATTGGGCTAAGAGTAAGACATTTTTTGTCTCATGTTATCACAGTTTTCTGTTCTTAATGTGAAAGTGCAGGTGTATATTTCCTGAAGCACCATGAACCAAGGTATAAGACAGGACAAGGAGATTCTGTCACACTGAGTAATGCTTTTATATATATTTTTATATATACAAATATATAAACACGTAAAATATACATATAAATACACATATACATATAGACATACAAATACACATACACATACACACACACATATATATGAAAGTTGCAAGCATCAAAAACTAGCACTAAACCAGAGTATAAAGACTGTTTAAACAAACTTCATATTTGCAAGGTTGCAATGAAGAAAGATGAGAGTTTTGGTCCTAAATGAACAAGACTGAAGAATGGATCAATGAAGAATTACTGGCTACCTATTCAATATTAGCAGACAACTCCATTTCTTATAATTCAAAAATATGGGCGTTGCAAAATAAGTAATCCCAAACTTTGCAAGCCTGTAATAGAGTAATAGTTGTAAATGCAGATTATTTTACTATCGTGAATAGATGAATGAAAAGGCACACAATGACTCCAACTGGCAATCACTTTAAAACTTTAAAAGGAAGCTCAAGATCATAAGATAACTGACAGTAATAGATCACTAAAACTGAAAAACAATAGATATTGCATGAATAAAACACCTGTAATTTAAAATTGAAAATATTCTACACAAGGCTATTGTGCTGTGGGTCTAAATGAACCACTCTATACACAGAAAGATGCTTCCCATAAAATCAGATTGTCTTTCAATATCTCCCTTCAAAGAGGTAAAAATGCATATCACACTTGCTTTTGCTAAACACAGGCTCTTTGCCATGGATCACTAGCTGCTACCCTTTGCACTATTAAAAAAATGTCTACAATATTCCCATTATGTATTCCTGCATCTCTTAAGCAATATAACTTGTACATAACAACATCCCTAAATATATCCACTGTATTCCTCCTACTCTCATCTTCAGTACTGTGATCTGCTTATTCTTCTTCAGCATCTTTCCCACGTCTGCTGCCATGATTATCTCACATACCCCTTCTACTACTGAATGCTCTTATCTGGTATCTGTAACCTCTTGTCTCTTCATGTCTTATTTCTTATTTTCTCATTACTTATTTCTTTCACAGTTGTGCCTCTAATTTAGAATTTTATTACTCTTTATTACTTTAATACTCAGTATCAGTCCTCTGTTCCTCCTCTCAGTCCTTTGCTCACTGCCTCAAAAAATTCCAGCCAATCCCTATTTTGTTTTATGCCTCTCCTCCATTTGTCCCTTTACTACATTCTCCCAAATGTCATCTTATTATCTTAATATTTAGGTTAAAAGTCTTTCTGATCCCTGTAAAAAACCGCTATTTTCAAACCCACCATTCTGTCAGCTGAGGGACTGCCCAACATACTCTAAATGATACTTAGTATTTTGCTGTTTTTCATCCAGTTACCTGTTTCTGACATATACCATTGAATAATCACAAAAAAAAAAAAAAAAAAAAAAAAAAAAAAAAAAAAAAAAAAAAAAAAAAAAAAAAAAAAAAAAAAAAATTCTTTTTCATGGCTGCAACTGAAAAAAGCAGAGATTTTAATGCGCAACTCACTGTAAGACGACATGAAGCGATGTATCCACCGACCGCTTTCTTGCAGACAGGGATGAACCTTTTTCACTCCAATGGCCCCTTCCAAATTAGTGTGATGCTGGTTCTCCCAGCCCAAAAGGCCACTCTTTCAGCTTTGAGTCCAAAAAATGATGTCTCCTTCCATCCAACTACCTTTATTTGATCCTTACTCATGTGCTATGAAGATGCATCTCAACATAATAATAGCATCAGTAGTGCATTAATTCCTTGGCTAATCCCTTTCTTGCCATGTCCATAAGAAGTCACATTTAACCTTTTTAATGCATTTTTAAATGCATTTTAAAACACAGTTATTTGTAAGGCATTTACTGAATTCCATTGAAAGTCTATTCTTGTTTTGTAAAGTGCCATACACTCTGTAAATAAGCAGTAAGATAGAAATAGGAACAGCAAAAGAAGTCAAACTTCAGGTGATTACAATTGAGAAGAGGAAAGAAATATTATATGGCATGAATATTCAGAATACATCTACTTTTATGGTTACTACAGTTAAAGTGTTTTGGAGGGGTATTGAGAATCCAGTTCAGCTAGGACCAAATACATTTCGTCTTGACTGCAGCTGTCTTCGAGAGTCAAATGGAAACAACTTCATATTGGAATGATGTTGCTGACTGCCTGACCAGAACTGGTGACACTGCCTGTGATATGCCAAGGGAGAGCAGACACTGTGAGGGTGCAGACACGGCTCATTATCTCACATGTGGATTGGAAAAATATCATTTTGTGACCTGGTATGACTACATTTATAGACTTTGTCAGTAACTGATTGATGGAGCACAGACTTTTTAGCAGTGAGAGACCTTTGCTTTCGTTTTGAGCAGAACAACAGACTTAATTCAAAATGTCAAAAATGCTCTTTGTAACAGCAGCTATAGTGCACTGGATTTTAATTCTTCTTGGGCAAACCCCCAAAATACCACACAACTGTGCCTTCCCTCAAAAAACTGTACTCAATTTCAGCAAAACTGTAGTTCTCTACCTATGAAGATGGAAAGCTTTATATACTGAAGAGAGGCAACATTAAATCCTTAGAGGCAGTGTAAAGACAAGAGGCATCTTTAGGAGGCAGAAAGCAAATCGTTATTTCAGGGAAGAGATATGCCAAGAAGAACTCAAAACAATAGGAGGGGAAAGGAAGTTACTAAAAGTAAGAAGGTAGCATTCTGAAAGTTGGAAGTGTGGCAAGTTAGCTATAAAACCACAGCAAGGCACAGAAGAGAGTTTGAGTAAAAACCCATGCTGGCATTAAAAGTTTACAGCAGAATAATATGTTTTCGAACATATCAGGAGCAGGTAATCTGCTTGAATGTTCAGCTGGCTAGGAGATCATTACTGTGCCAGTGTCACAAGCTTTTTGCTGGGTTTTATGGTGGTTTTTCTTTCTTCTTCTGAATAAGCTGTGGAAAACATGAGAAAGTTCCTACACTTGAAGCTTTCTTAATAAAGCTCTATTAAAAAAGGTCTCAGCAGAAAATCTACGTCAAAATGAATGTCAGTAGAAACATTATGTGAGAAATAGAGAGGAAAAAAGATGAGTAGCAAATTGCCAGGACCAAACAATATCTGTGTTTCAAAGCAATGTAATAGCTGAACCACTAATTGTAGTGTGTAACCTACTACTTAAACCCACTTAATTAAGGACTGAAGAGTGGTAAATCAGTGGTAAATCTTTGAAATGTGTTCCAGGGAGTACCTGGAAACAGGTAAGCCTCAAGAGTGTACCAGGTCAGTTAGTGGATACTATAACAAAGAACAGAACTTGTAAACAGGTTGATAAATTGCTTATAACATTAAGAGTCAACTCACCTCGGCTAAAGGGAAGTAGTTTGTGAAAAACTTATCAACAATTCAGTTTGTAAAGGAGATCTGCTCCACATAGTCTGCTCAGATTTTCAAAGCTTCCGACAAAGTCTTTCACCAAAGCCTTGCAAAGAAACTAAGCAGTCATGGTGGAAGAGAAGGGTCGTGACATGGATAAATCTGGATAAAGCACAGGAGTCAGCTAGCATGGTGCATACCAGAGAAATTCCACAAGGACCTACACTGTTTAACTTTTTAATAAATGATGAGAAAAGGGTGACTCAAATGCAAAATAACAAAGTTTGCTGATCATACAATAAGTGGTAAAGCCAAGAACTGATGATGGGAACTTCATGAAAGGCATCATGAGTGATCTCTTGGGTGTTGTGATGGTAAGTGAAATTGAAAAAACAAGAAGTTATGTACATTGGAATCTCAGTCCTATCTGTACTGGTAAAATGATGGGCTCTGAGCTCATTATTGCCAATCATGCATGAAATCTTAAGGCATTAAAAAGTTCTAGGAGAACGAAAGTTCAATGAGGAGCAGAAATGGGGGAAAAAAAGAAAACCAAAACCAATGCAAAACAAAAAACTAATCTTGGCATTTAAGGATTTGTATTTAGTAGGAAAATAAGAGTAACATACTAAGCAATGGATATAAATTAATGGCTTGTCCACATGCTGAATAATGCATTTCTTGTTTCACCATTCCTCCAACTTAAAGAAATAAAAAAGATATAATTAGAACTGAACAAGGTACAAAAAAAGGTGGGATTAGCAAAGGCTGGGACATGGCAGAGCAGGATATAAAAGAAGTCCACAAAACCCAAAGCAGCATGGAATTAGAGACAAGGAACCCACTTTACATCACCTCATCCAACTTTGGAGTTGGTGTGCTTCAAGCACAGAAAACAGCATCATATTAAAGCCAAAAAAATTGCTTAATGCAATGTTATGAATTGCAGGAGATGGTTAGAGTTTATGGGGATTCAGGCAGAGAATGGACAAGTTCATGTAAGAGAAATCCTTCATTATCTATTAAATATAAGGACTCCCTCTGTTTAAAGGAAGCGTGAGCCAAAAGTTGTTGGAAACTGAGTGAACATCCAGGAATATTTTGATATTTCAACTGGCTTTTGTAAAGCATCCTATACCTGAACATTTTTCACTGTAGTAATCAAGGACAAAGTTGAATAAACAGACTCAGTTTTTAAAAAGTCTGTTCATTCAGTAAACTAGAAATGAGATACTTCATGTAGTCAGACTTCACAGTAGAAATGTATCACTGAAGTTTATTATTCAATATTCAGGATGGCATCTATGAAGGTCTTCATTATTTTAATACATGGAGAGGTATTAGTATCATCTACTTTGTCTGCTTGAGGCATCTAATTGAGATTTAGTCAGAATACCTAAAATTAGTACTACATACATATAAAGGAGCAGAAGTGTTTCCAGATGGACCTAAATTAAACACATGAAGACAAAATCCATAAATATTCCCTCCAGTGTTACTTCTACTTTACCTAGTATTTGCCAGATACAATCATGGTAACAGAGAAGAAAAAAGATTTGACTGCTTCCCACATATACACCTACTCAATTACTACTAAAAAAAATCTCTGGATCAAGTATTGGCATTTTTTAATGTTTTATGTTGACATTTCCATTACAGATCTATCTCAAGGCTAAATGGATTCTGACAGTGGCATTTTATGAGAAAAATAAATTGCACTCCTGTAATGCTTTGAGTTCCAATATATTTTCTCATAAGTGAACTAAATTATCAGAGTACTTAAAACATCAGCTTAAACAAAATCTTTACTTCAAAAATAAAAAAAAAATCCTCACATTTTACATAGTCTTTTCTTTTTCAATAATTTCACAAATAGAATAATCTATATCCTTCAAATTGTTCTAAGGTATATCAATGGCATTGTTTACATGGGAGGTAGTACATGAAATTACAGGAATGATGCTCTACTTGGCATCTCCCATAATTTCAGTTTAAAACACAGTGCAGCTTCTCCCACATAGCACCCTGATTAAACAAATTAACTATGGCACTGACTGCAAATGTACACACCAGAGTGTAAAAAATTAACAGATACAATGGCCAAGTCTGTATTTAATTTTAATTAAATTTCATTCTGTAGCGCAATTAATCCACAACTCCAAATGTCAGCAGGACTTAGGCAAATGGAATGACATCTGCTGCACTGCACACTGACTATAAAACCTTCACTGCATGCTAGAGCTCTGGAAATGTACCAGGACAAAAAAAAAAAAATTCTTATTAAACATGTATCAATTTATAGAAGTCTAATTTCAAAGAACATAGGAGAGGTATTTGATAGAAAACTTGAAAACTTAGGAAAACTACTTTATTTCATAACTCTTCCTAATAATAATGCCTATCTAAAACTAAATACAGTGGTGTGCATTAGTAACAATATATTTACGATGGATTTGTGTTATTTCTAAGTAATCTGTTAAGGGATAACTTGTGGCATACTGTGTAACTAAAAAAAAAATCGCATTGTAAACACTCTACATTATTATTATTGATATAACTATGTATCTACATAGAAGTATTTTCCAGAAGTTTCTGCTCATGCTTGAAAGCTGTAGGAGGACATTATTCTGTCACAGAGAAATTCATCCACACTTTTAACAGCATTAAGGTATTTCAGTGGTAATCTGACATCTAAATATGTTTACAGTGCCAGCCACATGACAGGTGGATAAGAAGAGGAGCTGAGGAATTTGAGGAAGGGGAATAAAAAGACACAGTGAAAGTAAGTTTACAGATTTTCTGAGTCACATTGCCATACTGATATCTGTGTTACTCCTTAATTTCTTCAACCTTTTTTATTCTAAAAGAATGGCCCCATCTTAGCAGTTATTTTTTATTGACTTTTTTGACAAATGACAGACAAAGCAGGTACAGCCAGGGGAGTTGGGAATGAGGCCTGTGCATCTGAGATTAGGGATGTGGTTTCTGTAATAATGGTTGTGAGGTAGACAACTGATTTTTTAAATAAAATATTAATACCCATTTCAAATAGTTATTACCTTATTTAAAATACACAACCAAGGCAAAAAGCAAAACTGAAAGGAAAAGCCTGTATGCATTTCACAGTCCTTTTCACACAAAAGTGTACTAAGATGTCTCAATTTTCCAAATGCTACCTGTAGCTTTGATCAAAAAGTATAAAATAATGTTGGACTGAACGATAATGGATGCTCCGTCATAAAGTCTTGATTTTCCAAATACTTGAGTCAGTCAGATACTGTGTTTACAGGACAGAGGCTGTCATTTATCTTTCAATTTAATGATCTTTATAATTATTTCCTTCCCATATTGGTAACCAAGTCACTGAACACACAAAAAGTGAAATAGAAGCTTCCATATTTTTCCAAATTATCACTGTAAGTTCTGGCAGCACTACTAACTATGTTTTGTGCAGCTCTTGCATATTTTGGATGGTTGAAAAATTGTCAATTGAATGAAGGAATATTTAAAATGATTGAAAACTGAACTCCATTCTTCAAACACCTATTTTTTATTCAGGTGGATAGATTATATTTAATAATATAATATAAAAGTATTTAATAAAAGCGCTTACCTATAATAAGAATAAAAATTAAACCAGAAGATACAGGCAGCTTCCAGGACTACATTTCTATCAAGGATACAATTATTTCTATTCCTCCCCCACCCCCCTTAATTTGGAGCTTATTTTGTGCCACATACATTCAAAATTTATATTTGAATTATATTTAAATTTCAATCATTAAACTAAGTAAATCTAAATATGATTATATTTAATTACGATTATCACAATTATATAATTAACTAAAGTATTGTTTAAATTTCCTTAATTTATTTTTCCTTTATCATTGCTTTCTCAAAGGTTGCTCTCATGTTTAGAGAAAGCATTTCACTGCACCGCACTATGCATAAATAAACATGTTCAGTTATTCAGCCTCCTCTATGACAGCACAGATTGCTGATTAGTACTACACACCAAGCACAACTTTCAGATGTGCGCCTAGTTGTTCTCGTAGGTACAAAGATTGCAAGCTCTCTGAATGATGGAAAGACCTGGATGATACCACCCACACTGATCCATCCATCAGCAGTCAAGAAGGAAGAACCTATTAAAGGCTACAAGAACTGCAGTATCTATTCAAGTGAATACTCCCAGAGCTTCCACTTTTGATATCCAAAAAGCTGCTGCACCACATCCCCTGCTATTGGTGTCATGGTAAAATTTTAGGTAATGAGGTAAGGGGCACGCTTGGGTTCTTTATATGCCAAGATGAGGAAAATTAATTTTAATGCTCAAAGGATGGGAGTAGTGGTACAGACGGTCTCTAAACATTTCCAGCTGCTCTACTGTACTGGAATCTGGAATGGGAATCCTGTTATAAACACCACAAGTACAGAGAAGTTTCTTATATTCCATTGGTGCAAAACGGGGATGGGGTACAGCATAAAGATATGGTAGAGGAATGATAAAATATAAATGAAAACAAGATACTTCTCTGTAAAATGGCTCAGTGGGGGGAAAGTGAAATAAAAATGTTTCTGGAAAGAAGTGTGGTAGGTTCATCATCATCATCATTATGATATACTGTGCTATCAAGGTCAAACCCTTGGAGTTTTCTGGGTTTACAGTATAATTCTACTTCCTAGTTGACAGTTAATCAGAGAAGATTTAATTTGTGAACAAATACCAATGCTTAATTGTTCTTTCTGTTTATCCATTGACTAGTATGTGTGGACAATGGAGCTCACTTAAAACTGGACAATAAAAACTCTTTCAAAACTATTGAGCCCATTAAAAAAAAACTTCAGAAAGGCTGGGATATACATGTTAATAAATTCAAGCTTTAATAATTGTAATAATAAAAATGTAAAGATCTTTTCAGAACCACGCTGCTATTAAGTTTTATAATGTTGGAAGGTAATTATTAAAAGAAAGGTCTTAGACTACACTTCTCTAGATTTGTTCATGTAAAAAACAACTGATCTGTAAAACAAAAGTAAAACAAATATATTTTTCAATTACTAATACTAACATATCTGGATTGCTTAAAAGCCACCACATCTACAGTCTAAAAACTACACACTAAAAGCTGTTATTTGCCTTTTCTCCAGTTCCATCCTTACTAGTAGTAAAATTATTAATACAATTGTAGCATCTAAAATTTAGGAGGAAAGATACAAATCTTTACAGAACATAAAAAAACCAAAAAGGTGTAAATCTAAGTAAATTTGGATTTTTGTTGTTTAGATATAATTTTCTCCAAAGTTCAAGGGATAGAGGAGTGGTTTGGATTTTACTCTATGAGTCACATTCTAACTCAACGAGCTGTGCATATTTCTAGAAAGACAATAGCACTTCTACTGATCTGCCTGCCATTGACTGCCAAGCTTCTGCCATTCTCAGTGTGAAAGGAATATCACAAACTGATGTGTAGACAGATAAAATAAACAACTAATTTCAGTTTCAAACTCACCATGTAGCTGCCATTATGGATTTTCTCAAACAAATTTTTACACTAAAAGTACATATTTAAAATTAAAAAAAAAAAAAAAGGAAAAATTATTTCAATGCACTATGTGAAAACTGGACTAGGCTATTCATAATAGGACAAAAATATACAACTCTCATTTTGACTCCTCAAGTCATCAACTCTTAACTCAGGATACTATTTAATTACAGCAAGAACTCTAAAAGGCAAAGACACTGGGAAAGGCAAAAAAAAAGGAAAAGGGAAAGTTTGAAAGGGTCTGTGCTCTGGAGACACTAGAGTTTATTGCTGTTTCAAGGCCAAACGTTACCCTTCATTTGTCAAATCTCCATATCTTGCAGACTCTACTAATTTTACTCTTTTCTTCCCATCCAGAATTAATGTTTCTTTTTGATTTTCAAAAAGAACGTCAGATTCAAGTGCATTTTCACAGTGGAATCATGTAAAGAGATGCAGTTCTAAAGCAGCACATTTGGTCTTTGAATAACAGATAACCTTTACAACGGCTGTCCTTCTTCAAACATATATGTGTGTATTCAGATGCTAGTAAAATGAGACTGCAAAGCACACTCCTGCAATAAGATCATCAGTCTGAAGGAAACTGAAACACCGACAGAACTCAGGGCACAGTGAACTGATGCCAAAAAAGGCTCCATATTCTGTTTGCCTCTATGACTTCTATGACAATCTTAGCTTTCATTGCTACTCTCCACTTTCATCTTTCTGCTCTGATTTTAATCAAGCTCCTTATCATTAAAAAAATCTGCTTAATTTTATAGCCTGGATGTGCACTGGAACAGTTACTTATTTCTATTCATGGTAGATCATTATGCAGTTTATCCCAATAACTGAATGTTAAGATGTTAAATGTTGTTTTGTCATTACGGTTTTACTCACAAGAAATTCTTATTCCCACCTAAGAGAGTGTAACAACATTAATGGAAATAGTATCTACAGACTGTTAGGAGAAGTTAGTTATACAGAGCTCAGACTGAGGTAAAATTGTACATGTTTTGAGGAAAAGAACTTGCCAAAACCCCTGTGACCCAAAATTTGCTATTAAAACTAAGCAGTCAGACCTGTCCTATCCTCACATGGAATTTGTTGGGTTATGATGATGCTCTACATGCAGGAAATGGTCAGTATGAATCTGGCTAATGGACAAAGGGTTGTCTCCAGTACTAAGACTCATATACCAGATTATTATGCCTTTTTTTTTACCTGTTTCTTCTGAATAGATGTTAGTAACACTTATTTTAAGCTTGAAACTGTTGGATAACTAAGTTGAGGAAGCACAAGAGATTGCACTCCTGTGCAACTTCTGTGCAATGTCATTGCACTTCTGTGTAACTAGAGTGACCTCAGAAGAAAATACTTTATATGGAACAGGTATCTTGCTTTACAGATGCCATCACTTGTCCTTACCCTAGTTGTGATAATAAATAATTGTTCTGTCTCCAGAGGTGAATTGTCTGAAGCAGCTTTCAAACAACACCAGATCCAAAGAAAAGGCTGGATACAATTAAATGCAAATGTATGAATTTTGTAATACAGTCCTTGAGTAGGGCATGCTACGTAGCATCCACATGCTCTTTTATATTAGAAAGCAAGACCTGCTTAAAGACTTACTATGGTCTTCTTAGAACTACTTCAAATTCTTCCTATTGAGGATCAACTATGTATCATACACCATCAATACCTCACTTCTTGCTGGACAATAAATGAAAAGTAAAAAATTAATGTTTCTTGAAATACACATTTTTTAACTATACTAAAAGCAAAATATACAGAAATACAGACTCCCCAAGGGCTCTTTTAGAGATTTAGTTCTTTGTGGCATTGCAGATAAGGACATTATCAAAACAAACTCCCCTCAAAATTAATAAATAACCATAAAACTATAATCTTAGCCTATGAAGGTGAACCTTGAATTCAAGAACAAAAATAGACTACATTCATAAAAATTATGCAAGGAAAAATTAGTTCTGTTATAATTGTATGCTCAATGTGACAAAGAATGTCTCAACTGTAAATAAGCAGGTTTTATTAAAACAATGAAGATTAAATAAATTTTAAAGTACTTTCAAACCTTGTTTATATTATTTGATAGTACCATGAAAATAATACCATTAAACACCACATTTCCTAAAACACTTTTAAATGTCTGAGGTATAAAAGTTATTCCACATTTATACCTTATTAGATGCTTCCTTTTCTCCATAACACTGTTCATCTGGCTTACGCTTCATGCTCAAGTCACGCAGATTGGAGCTGACTCTCAATTACACAAAGTCTTTCTCCAAAAATGACAGACCAAATACAGTAGAGATAAAATACATCAAGGTTTAAAATAGGTCCGTTCAGCCCCACTGCCACTTCATCATGAGGTGATATAATTCACTGATGCTTCTGCCCAGCCTAACATATGTTCTATTCACAGCCTGCGTCACTCTTCATTTGTAATTATTTCCCTTTTTTTCTCCTCATCTTGTAATACTTTGCTTGGTTGAAGACAAATACTGAAAGGAAAAAAGAGTATTATCATATGATGACCTGTTCCAGGGTGTTAAGTCCCTGTCAAGGTTTGATTTTAACATGGGGTATTGATGACAGTACATCAAATCAGGCATCATGTTCGGAATTAGACTATATTAATTACCACTTGAGTGCAGTATGCATGAAAGTGCTGTTTCACTGACTAAAAGGATTTGACGGAATAAAATCCATTTCTCATCTGGCTGCTTATGGATAAAGACATTTTTCTCTTTGCTGTGGATGTTTCTTTATTAAATATGATATTTATAAGATTGAAGAGACTGTCTCATTCAGCAACAGATCCTAATATTTTTAAACAAAAATATTGTTTTGATGATGTGATCTACGCTTAACAATGTTTCAAAGTTTACTGCTTAGTCATTATATAGAAAAATATAAAATGTATATTCAAGATGTATATGTATGTAATATTATTTTAAAACACAAAGTTATAAAAAATTACTATTTTATGAAAAAATATTTTTATAATGACATGTAGGTGAAAAATATCCTATCATTTCATTTTCACTTAGTAAGAAAGTGTATTTTTATGCTGAGAATTGATTCTTGTTCTTCATTTAATAAAAAACTGAAGTTTGAATCACTGAAAAAACTGTCACTGTAACCTATTTGCACAGAAAAATTCTATTTTATAGCCCTTAATATGTAAACTATGACTTAGCAGCAGAACAACTGAAAGGATATCTGAACTTTCAACTGAAAATATCCACAGAGATAGTTAAACCAGCAGAGGGTAATATAATTACTGTAAAAAAGTCTACCATTGTAATTTTTTTAAAATTTATCATTTTCAATTACTACACAGAAATATGAGTTTCTCACTTTATGTTAGGTGTTAGCTGTCTCATACATTTGCATTGATATAGTGAAGTGCCAGAAAACATCACCACATTAGGGCTATTGCACAGATGTTGCTCATGGTATACGAATTTTATGTAGCATACCAGAGATTCTTCCACGCTCTTTTTACCATCCAGCTGTGCTAGGAAATGATGTTGAGACAAACAGAAGTGAAAAGAGTTGGACTTACTGATGAGCATTGTATTTAACTGCTAACACCAGCTATGGATATGGAACATAAGTAGAATTATGAATATTTTTATTAGTTATATTTAATTACTCATACACCTTGTATCTGTCTACTGATCTTTCTATATCTCTACTTAGAGTTTTCCTTAGAAACTCTTAACAGAAGAGAATCATAGCATGCTGTTAATTTCTAAACCCCATGCTATGCAATTAGAGATCTGAGGAAATGGAAGAAACTAATTCTTAGATTAGTAGGTACCACTGAAGTAAGGGTAGACCCACCAACTGACAGCATAATAAACACCTTGAAAGTAAACAACATACATTCCCAACATTTTAAATCTTGCTTAATCACAGTACTCAACTGCAATCAGAGATCAGCTTTAGCTAGTTCTAAAGAATCATAAGGATTAAAAGTTATAGACCATTGAAAGAAGTGCACTAAATTATACCTTATCAGATGTTTATATGAGCAGTAAGTTGATGACTTTCAATAAAAGGATAAGTCAGAAGATGATGCTGATCATTAAGGTGGCATCAGAAAACGCATTCATGAATCACAAAGATTTTCCCATCAGATAAGAGATAATATCTTGTACTGCCATAGCAGAAGATGGAAAGGCTTTTGCTTGTAATTTAGGTAAATTTTATGGACAATATTAAAAATTCAAACAAAAGACCCTGTGGGACAGTCAGTGTTCTTCTGTGTTTGGCAGGACAGAGGAATCAGCGCATTTTACACTCTTCTCCTTTCTAGTACTCAACTCCCCTTCCCTTTCCAGGCCATGAATATCCGCATGCAGAACTTGTTTGCTTAATCTTCACTAGTGGTTTGTGATTAGTCCCTCTGTTCCCATAGTCCTTTCCTAGAAGCCTGGGTCCTCTATCACTCTTATTTCCTTGGCCTGAGGATCTCATTCTGCCTTGCCCTAAAGGACTTCTAGACTGTGACTGTACCTGAGCATGGCATATGTGTGATAACAGGTATAGCAAGGATAACTGTATCCAAGAATTTAAAAAAAAATATTAGAAGTAAAAACTTAAATCTTGGTCTCTTTCAGAAGAACGCAGAAAAAAATGAAACATGTAAATGTGTAAGGCAATCTTTTTGTAACTTCTGAATACCTGAAAGACAAAAAAGTCGAGATTGTTTTCCCTGCTGGAGAAGCATGACATGACAAGTAGCAGATTAGTACGATTACACTTGCTTTGATTTCTCCATTGCATGCCCCTGACCAAAAATTTTATTGTCCCCTCCCTTCTCCTCTACTTACTTGGCCTGCATGCATACCAAATTGTTTGTCTTACAGTTCTTGCACATGAGAAGCCAATGCCTTGATCCTTGCTTTAGAACAGTATCCACATAAAAGTATGATGTGAATGAATGGCACTATTCACTAAAGTAAAAGGAAAGTTGGAGAGTGTGCTGTGCAAAATGGAGGTTGATTGACAACAGAATGCTGCATAGGTTATGCAAAATCAGGGAGGCTACAAAGTGGGAACAAATGAATGGGAGCTGCATGCTGAATGGGTGATTCACCAAAACTACACCCTGAAGTGAGGTGCTTGCAAATATCTTAAGAATAGCCTCAGTTAAACATCATTATGCCAGTGCTTAAGCTCCATCAAACTTTAGAAAACTACAGATTATTTTAATACTTTAAAGTGTTATTATGAGCATTATTTTTAAATGCTTTTCCTTAAATACCAGCTGCAGTGTGCTACCTCAGAAAAACTGCCAATAGAGTTCCATGCTTATTGGGATGACTCAGTGATCAAATTAAATGAAATTATCTTTGTTCTTTTTTTTACAGTGATATAATTAAAAACTTCTGACTTGAGAACCACATCTTTTAGCTTGCAGCTGTCTTCTATGAATATTTGCTATATATCCATCTTCGTATGGATAACAGAGATATTGCTTCCTGACCAGAAGTAACACATTTTCATATCATGCATGGTGTAAAAGACACATGGTATTCCAACAGTTCTACAGAGGCTTGGTTTGGGGTAAGAAACAAAAGTTAACATCCATCAAGGCTAAGAGAAAACCTACTCTGATTGCTTAAAAATGCCAGACCCCTGCACCATTACAGTTGTAGAAACACTGGAGAAAAAAAAGAAACATCAAACCAGGAATAAACAAGACAACTCACAATTCCTCCTCACAGGACCTACCCTGACATAGAAATAAATCTGCATATGATATGTAAACATATCAGAACTTCAGGGCTCACACGAGATCATGCACTTGAGATGTTAATAACCTAGATGGTATTAAATATACTGATGTTGTTATTAAAATTGCTATGAAATAAACAATATAAAACCAAATGACTGCTTACCATACATATAATGAAAGGAAAAACATGCCACCACTGTTAAACCTGCAGCACAGACCATGGGACACTTCTACTTGCAAGGAAAAGCATAGCAGAGAGAGTCCACATAATCAATTTTTTTTCTGGTTTGTTCTCCTTGATTCAAAAGATATTGACGCTTATGATCCAACATTTTACACTATATGTGAACATGTGAAATTAATGAATCTATCACTGTGTAAAAAGGTTTGTGGGAGGGTCACCACAGACCAATTAATTACACTGACTACCCCACTCAAACAAAAACTGCTGTGTATACAGGTCTTTTGTCCACAGTACATTACACATTTCATGTGTTGTATGAAAGATAGAGAAATGTTATGCTTTTATGAAATTCAGGTTCATGACATACTACTCTCTCATGCTAAAATTACACTTATTTAAAGCTGCTGAATTCTGCAGAGGCTGTTTGAACTTCTTATTATGATTCAAGACAGTCTCATCCATTCGAAAATATTTCTGCACTGTGCAGGCAGTTGCATAATGGCAGTTTACAGACAACTGTTCCTCTGATACTTCTGACTTGATTAGTATAATCTAACAATATAAAACTTGACAAAAAATTAAATTATCTGAAACCTACTCCATAAGGCATTAGGACACTATTAATTACTTTACTGGCTAATGACAGGAAGGTGGGGATTATTCTTATAACTAGATTGATTGGTAACATTATGCGTAGAAAAAGATTATTATTTCTGAACCTGACATACTTATGTCTGTAATGAAGAAGCAACATCACAAGTCTTATCAGAAAGCTGAACAAGTATGAAGCTTACATTAGGAATGTTTCAAACTCTAAAACATAATCTGATATTTTATGAACCATATGAGTAAACCATTTCACAATCCAAACCAAAATATTTGTCTTAATTTAAGTTTCTATCACAAAATTATTTGCAAGTTGATACAATCACTCTAACTTTTCCTTAGGAAGTTCTAACAAAAATACACTATTTTACTGCTTCACTGTTAAGACCTTCAAAGTTTCTTCAGTTAATGTGGAAAAAATGGTTGAAACCACAACGATTCTTCAGTAAGTGTGAAGACAGAAAAACTGTATAGGAAAAGCAAGAACAAAAATTGGTCTGCTTATTCAAGTACTTATTGTATGCCTTTGCATGGTTAGTACTTACAAACCTGGGAAATAACTGATCTCACACTGAGGTAACCAAGGTAAAATTGCTACATCAAGATCAGGTTGAGGCATCAGTTACTTTTACCTAAGCTATTCCTATGAAGGTTTTGAAAACAAACAAACAAATATACAAACAAAACCAGAGGGATTTCTAACATCCTCTATACAGTTCAAATACTTCCACACTTTGTTATTTATGTGAGAGCACGCATTCTACAAATTCTTAATACTAAATCATTGATCAAACCACATATACCTTTAGTTTATGCTAATGAGCTATCTGATTTTGCAAACAAACAGAAGTTTATGCATCTGCCTTCTTAGTTCCATGCTTGGCACCTTACAATTTAAACTAACTTCTGACTCAAAGCAAGCAGACAGATGAATCTAGATAAAATGCTGATTGTAGACATCAAGATTCAGAAAAGTCCAGTTCAGCCAATCTTTTAAAGAGATTGAAAATATTCATATTAAAATATTCATATTAAAATAAAGGCAAAGATTATTCTTCATGATAGGAAAATCAACTAGTGATTCAGGCTTGACCAGAAATCTCTGGTTCTAACACATTCATTTCCTTGCTAAATAGCATTAAGCACATAAACTAAGGAGCAAGAACCTACTGAACTCTTGTACATGGCCTCAACCATTACTTCTCATAGTCACTTTGTAAACACTGTATATTGTGGCATTTCATAAGCAGATTTTTTTTTAAACTGCTATTCTATATTGAAGAGAAATTGTGACAAATTTGTGCATAAACAGGAGAACGTTAAAGCAAGGATTTTCTCAAAGGCTACATCGAAACTTTATTATAGGGCAAGATTACTTTTTACCAGCCTACATTGCACCTGGGAAGGTCTACATCAAGGAGTTATTAATAATTTTTTTTTAATCAATCCTGACAAGTTTCAAATTACACCAGGGCCAAACATTAATCCTTATGAGAAACTATGATTCTGTTTTAAGTAAAAGAGCATTAAGAAAATTGAAATTGAGTATTCTCACTAACATTTGCACAGTTCTTTACGTTCCCTCTTCAGGTAGCATTGTGCTATTGTGCAACAAAACAGTTTCAGTCCAATATTTGCCTCTCTAACTAGTGTCTTTCTGCTTTACATCTGGGTAATAAGTAATAACTGTAAATACTGAATGGAATAGTGAACATATTACTTCAGGGGAAAAAAGTGTTCCTTTCCCTTTGAAAAATGAAGGAATGCCAAAACGAAAGTTTGGCAAAAACGTCCTGGGAATATACTAATTCAAGTGAACTGTGACTCACCATTAACCTTCCCTTTTTCAAACAAACTCCTGAAAAGCTTATTGAAAAGTCAAAAGAAAGGGATCTAATGAATAATGTTACAGGCTCAGTGCAAATGGGACAGGCCAGTAGCACTGCCGTGTAATTTTCTCTACCTGTGGAGAGGGGTTGACATTCATATTAATCATTGGATGTTTCCACAGAATTGATGTTATTGTCATAATCCATAATTGACTATACTATTGACTATAAGTAATAGCTGTCCTTCTTAAGAGAGATGCATGAATTTCCATTTAACTTACTAAAACAGAGTAAGTAATTTCTCAATGTGCCTCCTCTATTACCAGACAATATAGTAAGTCCCAGAACTTTCTATGTCTTCTCATTTCTGCATGCACCCACTGAATGATTTGGGAAAAATATCACAGCAGGAAGGATCAGCAGTATATTGATGATGCTGCAGTGCTACCTATCCTTCACCACCTAATTCTATGTCAGTAAGACCTACCAATCAGTGGATGAAATCAGATCAGAAACAAAGAGAAAGTTATCTGCATGAAGGGAAATGAAGAGCCTGACAGATGTGCAGAGAAAAAGCATTCCAAAGGATTCACACTGAATGTACAGTTTCCTTTGCTTCAAGGGAGACATACATAATATTGGTCAAATCAATTCACAGATTAGAACTCTTGAATTTTTCCCTGATACTAAGTTTCATCCATTACCGACGCCTTCAGTTTCTTGTTGCTAAGAAACTTCTTCCAATTCTGGTGGACGATCATAAGATCATAGGAAAATTCAGGTTGGAAGGGACTTTAGGAGGTCTTTAGCTCAACCTCCTGCTTAAAGCAGGGTCAGCCATGAGGTCAGACCAGGGTTATCCAAATATGGCTGAATGAGTGATGTCCTAGCCTCATTACATCCACTTCTTGGCTAGGCTATATGCAGTAATTGGACACATTTTCATTCTAAAAACTGGCTAGTATAGCGCATTTTTTCCTTAACAAGATGTGCATTCTTATCATTAGGGTTCTTAGCTGGTGTATTCTTAAATCTGAGCATCTCAATGGGCCACAGTGGTTTCCCCCAGAGTTTAAGTGATGTTCAAAGTCTGTTAAATATTAAAACTAAGTAATCTGCTTACCTAAAAGACTGACTAAAGCAAGACAGTAGTCTTCTGACCAAAAGAAATTCTCAAAAAGGGGAAAGGCTTTCCTGCGGTTAATCTGAGACTGCAAAATGTCTTCCCACAGGAGCTACAGATTATCAGAAACCCCATCCCTCCAAGTATAAAGTTCTATTCTGTGATACCATTTGTTTAATTAATATGTATACTTATATTTATTTCTATATGTAACCAACAGTATCTATATCTATTGGTACGTACATCTTGCTCCATAAATCTGCAGAATTTATAATCTTTTTAAACAAAAAATCCCAGGAGTATTAATTTAGGTATTGTACTGAATACACATTTCCATTTGTAAAAGAGTGAGTGAAGAAGCACACTTATTAGCTTCATAGACTAATACAGTACTAAAATGTTTTGGTTTGGGCTTCAAAGCCAACGCTCACCATATAACTTGACTCTAACTTACAGATGAAAGCCTGCACTTATTAGGAAATAAAGATTTCATAACAAACTTAGAAATAGCTTGGCAGAAATGAGGCAGATTTCCAAAGATAAGCATCAGATAATAAGGATATTTAAAAATAGCATAACTGAAACAGAAATGCTCACTGAAATACTAGCTTTGTCCAACAGTAGAATCACTCAGAGAAAGAAAAAACTGTTACTATGAGGAACCAAACTACAGTGGCTTAACTTTTCTTTACATATTTCATTTCTGCAGTCATGTGTTCCAGATAAGGAGTAAAATAATTTGAAAAATTAATTCAATCCTCAAGTACTGACAATACATGTACCATGAAACTGAGAGCCAAATTAACCCAAATGTTATCTGTACAACTGGTTTATTCACATATTGAATGAAAACATCTTTGATGCAACTAGCTGTCAACCCCATTACTCAGTGATGGTGAATTTTTATTCATATTTAATTTTTTTTGTATTTTCATGTGCCTAATAATGATCGACTCTTGAAAAAATAACCACATAGGTCACCACAGAGACTGGGTAATAAGTAAATTCACTTCTACTACTATTAAACATTTCTGTTATCTCCTCCTTGTGAGTTTCTTCATTCAGGAAAACTGTAATTTATTTCAACATCTGCAATTTATTACTGAAGATTCTCCTCACATGTTAAATTCATTGAGTAGTGCCATTCCATTGTAACAGACATATTGTCTACTCAAATAAATTTTACTTCCAATTATGACAATTAATCACAAAGGCAAATTTAATTTGTGGATTATAAAGACAGAAAATAACACAAATATTTGTAAAGGGCTTTTCATATTAGCATGCAGGGAGAACTCAGAACAAATTAAATGGATTTGACGTCATCCATGGCTTTTTTATGTGCTTTGTATCATAATAGGACAAGTAACATAAAAAACATGTAACGCATCCCTTACATTTTCATTTCTCCTTGTATCATAAAGACCCAAAATTGATATTGATCTAATTATGAGATTTTGATTATTTTCCAGGGATGCGATGATTCTTATTTATAAAGATATTATGAGCATCTCAGAAGTTTTGCAGAATGAGAGATCATACTGTCACAGGCTATAAAGATTCTGTATGCTTTTTCTGGAAATCTACAATGATTAAACTCTGAATTGTTTTCAAATACTATGATTACACTACTGATTCTTCCACCTGTCTAATTTTTATCAATTGTTTATATCTGTTGTCTCTTCTGAGTGAGAATACAGATGGACTTTATGTCAGTTTACTTATCTTTTTACAGATTTCACTTTGATTTTAGGTATAACATCACATTTAGTGTTGTTAATAATTATGTTGTTTTAAAGAAATTATGGATTGAACATTTTACTACTGGATTATTTAAATTCATATATTTCTAGAGAACTCATGAATTCTCACTTTCAGGAAGCATTCCATTATGGAACTTTTGTGTTTGTTTAACTAAAGAAAAAAAAAATCTCTACAGAACTCTTGGGAAGAAACAGTTTGAACTGTGAATACCTATGCTGGGTCACTACTTGGTTTTGCAAAGGAAATAGACTGGACTGCTTTAATTGGTAGCTAGAAAGCATGACGCTAGAATATTAAAAAAAGCCTTTGCTTGGGGAACTGGTGGGAAAAAGTGCATTCTTGTTTCTCAGTTAATAAAAAATTCTCCTTTTATCTTCCACCTCTTCGTTATCAGTTTGGGTAAAGCTACTGGAAAGGCATCTTCTACTAATTGATGATACTAATATTACACAATATTTACAGGTCTCTTTCAGAATTATGACTTAATTGTTCCAAAAGAATAAATTCCTACTAAAATTTTTACCTTGTTAGTACAGCCACGTTTACAGCAGCACATCAGCTAGCAATTGGGATCAATTTTACCCTTATCTAAAAAAATCATATTTTACTGAAGACTAACTGAATTATGGTGACTTAGCAGAATGGAGAAAAAAAACAAAAACATTTTCCTTATACTGCTTGCATACTAACAGTTACGGGTTATGGATTACAAGTCTTAACTAAAGTAATTTTGTTGTATGCTTGAGGTCCCTGCTACAGCTCCAGATTTCTTCTACTTTCTAGCTCCTAAGTCAGTTGACAGGGGTTAGGCACATTTTTTTCCTGAGTTACTTCAGACTATTCTCTCCTTATCATTCAGTCCAGCAGTAATGTTTTTTTCCTCCTGGATACTGATGGTTCCAGGATTCCAGGTGTGTACATGAGACTCGAAGCTCACTTCTCTGGAAGGATTCAGATTTGCTATTCAGGAAAGTGGTTCAGTGAGCATTCCTAATGATACCTAGAAGAAGTGTAGGGACATGGTTTAGTGGTAGACTTGGCAATGCTGGTTTAAGGGTTGAACCCAATAATCTTAAATGTCTTTTCTGACCTGAACAATTCTGTGATTCCATGACTCAATACATAAGCTAGATCTTTAGAGTTTCACATTGCTACCCATAAGCAACAAGATTAAATAAGTAGTAAAATACTACCTTAACTTGTCAGAGAAAAGTGCTGTGATGAGACAACATATTTCAAACTTTTAAATAATAGTTTCAGAAACTGTAAGAAACAGGACAATACAACAGAAATTGCATTTTGGCATGTGATGTAAGAAATACAGTTTGAAATACACAGTAGAGGGTAATAGATACCAGGAAGGTCTTTAGTGCTACAGTAATTACCTAATATATGGGGAAATTCAGGTTCTGCAGTCCTCTGTAGTTTTTCAGGCAGCACAGTTTAAAGTAATGACTTCAACTCTTGCAAATAAAGAGCAAATCATATTTGATCCCTTGGCATGTTTTTCTCCATATGGCCTTCCAAGTGATGATCCCATTTAGGATTCACCCAGTAGTAAGAGCACAGAAGTGGGATAGTCATCTCCTAGAGACATCCCTTCATGCAGACTCTATTGCAAAGTGGAAGGATCATGTGGAGTAGCATGAAAAGTCTGGATGACAGGTACTAAATGCCTAAATATCTCTGGCTAGAAAGTCCACAGGATCCTCAGCTAGCATATGGTAGGAAAGGCAAAAGACTGATTTTATTGTAATTTATAAGACAAGCTTTGTTTGCACTAGAAGTTCTTTGTGGATCAGTTTTTTTTTCAAATTTGGATTGCAGTCCAGAGAGTGCTAACTGTTGGTATTGATACAATGCTAGTTTTCTGCTGTTTCTGAGAATGTAAGAAAGGAACAGTGAATATTTTGTTTCTAGCTAACCCTTCCAGAAACCCAGAACGAGTCTGTAGAGACTATAACCTGTTCTCTCTGAGACTTAAAAACCCTGGAGAGGAATGGTGCTGCACAGCACTCAAAGAAGCCACCACATTTTAGGCACTGGGGGAGCTTCTAAATTGCTAGGGTAGGAAAAAGCATCTAATTCTTTAAATGCATCCAATCAAATCTGATATTTTTGGGGGAATGCAAGGCAACTTAGTGTCTCTCCTTTCTAAGAAAGAAACCAGAACTTAGATGATTAAATTTAAAAATCACAAGACTTTCCTGTAAAGTTTATTTACTAGTATTACCTAGTGATACATTTGCAAAATATCTTAAGTTATGACAAACATTTCTCCCTGAAAAATTAATTCTAGATATCAAAAAGAGCTTGGAGAGCCTGTTCCTGAACACAAACAGGCCAGTAACCTTCAAAACCTGCATCGTAATCTTGAACATCACAACAGTTAAATCACAATTAGCTTATTAGAAAATCTATTACAGCTTCCTCTGAAATCACTGGAATGAGCTTTTGTTAGAGACAAGATACTGGTACCAGGAAGTCAAATTCTGATTCAGTAAATCAGCTGCTATGTTGTAAGGTCAAATAGATTTCCCATCTTGTACAATACATTTACTTTCAGCTAACAGGTTGAAAAGTCAGATTGTGGAGGAACCTGACTACGTCTTAGCCCAAATCTGGGCATCTCTCTTTCTAAAATGCCACATAATACTGAATAATTTCACAGAGTTTTATGGGATTACATCAATTAGTATTTGTTAAGTGTTGTATCCCCTTGAATGGAACATACTATTCAATGTTTTAGCAGGAAATATTTGCATTAGATTTGTTAGAAATGAGTACACTGGACTTGCAATAACTTTTGATTTTTCTCTGAGTGAGAAATCTGTCTCTCATATGACTGAAAAAGAGAATATTCTGCCCTTTTTTTTTTTTTTTTAAACTTCTGTAGAATGCAGATTCTTAGCTTAAGACCTTGCCTTTCTGCAGCATGAAGAATGTGCTGATTGCATCCTGATCTATCAGAAGGATTTCTGACCTGGAAAAGACTGAAAATATAAGGACAGACTTCATTTTAAACTTCTCATTTGAGACTCCTACGGCTACAGTACACAGATTTTCACAAGTCCTTTCAGCTCTGTTTTTATGCTAATCAACAGTAAAACTTGCACTGCTGCTCATCAGCTGAATAGTATACTTAATTGTACCTATCTAAGAGCATAACAATTTATTTTGATGGTAATTTAATACTTCTATACAGCTGTGGATGGGTCCTCAAGGTAATCTACCAAAGTAATCACAATTTAGGTAGTTGTGCTAGAACCAGCTTCTAAACAAACCCTAAACTAACTTTGCTGGATAGTGGTAAAAGCAGTTGCCTGTAGCAGAGGTTGCAACACAGACTACAGAATCCTCACGAGACTTTAGACAAACACACACCCCAAATAGTTTTTCTGAAGATCTGTACGTGTACTACCTGCTGCTTAAACCATTAAAGAGCTAACACAATGATCAATGTGTACCTGGTTTATTGCTTTTATTGCTGGAAGTATTTTTAAAAGCTGAGTATGCATATTAAAAGATACCTACGCTGCTTGCTTTTGTTGTTGTTGTTGTTAGAAAAATATTTTAAAATTTGGAGTAGCAAGGGTGACCTCCAGTGTGCAATTAAGTTTTTGTCATAAAATCTTACATGTAACAACATATTTTCTTGGCCTACTATTAATTTCAATCATTCTACACCAACTTTACTTCTTGTGCACAACAAAGAAATTCCAAACACTGCTTTCTTCTTTGCACTGTGATTTTCCAAGAACATTCTGAGCTTTTACATATTATAGGGAACAGTATAATAAATAAGTGGCTAAACAGAAAAAACAGAAAATTTGTTTCTTGCTTCTGTCCAAATGCAGATTATCACAGTCTATATTTTTCTTCTAGAATAAGAGTAATAATTAATAATCCATGTATTACAGAAGCTTTTGTATTTTAAGAATACAAGAGCATTACAGACTAATAGTGCTACAACTGTGTACCAACTACTTCAGCACACAGTTCAACATACATGCACTTCATTGCAAACCTGAGCAAATCTGAAAATATTCAGAACTTCTAACAAGCCAGAAATTTATGAGAACTTATGAAAAATATATTTTCATGTCTCCTAGTAAGCTAACCATTTGGTATAGTGTCTAATAAACTCCACAAAAACCTATACCGAGTACGACTTATTCAAGAAAAAAGTAAAGCTCATGTTCCAAAAGGTAAATTCATTGTATTGATGAGTTAATGGATATCTTTGGATGAAATCTTTTGAATGATATCTTTGAATGTATTAATGGATATCTTTGAATGAAATCTTTATCAATAGTGTGTCTTTAAATGGAAATCCAACAGACATTACCATAATGAATTCAAAAGTAAGAACATTATTACATTTTTATTTCCATTATCAGTACACAGCTTACCTTTTGGTGATTAATTTTGAAATAGTTTTTCTAAGGAGCATTTTTAGATAACTGTCACCACACAAAAGATGTAATTCTGAGTGGCTACCCAACAGTGAGGCTACTGTGGCAACATAAGTGTCATTCAGAGTCTGTCAGTGTTCCAATTATACATCGCTACTTTTGGAGGGTCATAATGTGAAAGTTAAAATTTTTTTTTCAGGCTGATTCCCAGGATATTGTGCAAGGTATTAGCCTAGATCTGGGTTTTTTTCATAATAAATACCTCCATACATCACCAGGAGTATGTAAATACTTCATACCTCTGTACTGTAGAGCCTGCACTTCACAATGTTTATAAAGTAGATTATTATAAAGTCAGAAACTGACTTTCTCTCTACTAGAAAGCAGTGCGTCATAAACTCACACATAAACTCAATAATAGCACAGAAATTGTCTCGCACTAACATCAAATATGCACATTATCCACAGTGCATGCTAAATGCAAGATGGCTAAAGCACACAGCAAACTCCCTGGTCGCGTAAGGAGCTAGTGCACACTGGGTTTATTGCACATGAACATGTAGAAACCTTAGACCTCAGTAAAAGTAACATTGATTCAATATTTTGTATCAAGATCAGGATAGATTTAAACAACAGTACCCGAACAAACCTTTTCTTTCTATCCAAGATCAGCAGATTGACTAGCCTTTTCGTTATGACATTATGAAGTCATAATTTAAATTCTTGTTCAAAGTAATGCTTTTCAGAGCCCAGTTAGAGCTAAAACATGTTAATGTAACTTAAGATGTCTCTAAAAGAGCATAGTTCATATCTATTTCTTATAATACCTATTTATAACAGGGACCATCATGTCTTTTGAGGCAAAGAACCTGCTTTTTATCTTTCACAAAACTAGGCTTTGAACTTGATGGAGTCTTAAACAGCGAGATAATAAAAAAAAAATGCAAGTCTTTGTATTTCTATTTTGGCCTGACATCTTAATATTATTTATTAGATAACAGGGTTGAGAACACAAGAAAACATGTTTTTCTAGTGTCTTTAAAAACTACAAATTGTTGTTTGGCCTTCAGTTTCTCAAAGTTTGGAGAAAAAAAAAAAAAGCTATAAACCAAAGGCATAGGATTATAATATCCTATTATGAACTTAGATACTTGTTAATGTATTTTCATTTTACTAGTTTCATTACTTTAATAGTGGTCATACACATCCATATGTTCTCAAGCTGAAAAAGAAAAGAACTGCATTCAGTATGTCACATAATACTAAAATAATATATAATACAGAAATAATACAGAAATAATACGTAATGCAGATAAAATCAAGGACTGGTTCAAGTCACGCATTGGGTTAGAGTAATAGTTATAAGATCAGAGAGTTTAATTACATTGTAATTACAACTACATTGCAAAAATGCAGATTTCTTACTAGATTATAATTAACACATGCAAAAATTAATGAAAGTCATAAGGTTGCTCAAAAAATTTAGTTGGAGTAGTAGAAAAAAAATAGTCCTATCAACTTTCACATTAAATTTAGCCATATTAAGTAATCATGTTACTGGTATACAAATACACACAGCAATTTTTGTGCATCCATTTTTCAGACACAAAATATTTTTTTTCTGAAGTCAGTTTATGTCTACCCATTGACTTTAACAAAAGGTTTTAGCAATCTGCAGTTTTTTGTAAGTGAAGACCTTCTCCCATCCTCTATCTGTGTATCAGGAGACCATTTTAATTCACCCACCAAGAAATTCTCAAAGGGGCTGATATATATGGTAACATAGGAGCCAATACTGTAGCTATCACTTTTCATACAGACTGGCTAGACCTTTACATTACTGCTGCCCCACATTTATTGTTCTTTCATTGCAGCTGTCAGCATTGCATGACAGCATATTATGGAGTACATGGCTACAAAGTCAGTATCAATCAGGCCATGATCATGCAGATAAAAGTAGCAGACTATTGATAATAGACCTTAAATCAAATCTTCATGGTTTAAGTATGAGATTCTTAAAAGCAGTAGCCTTGTGGGACTTCCTACTTACTTCAATCTGCTATAAAACAAACTTATGTAACACCTAAAAACTTTATAGGAACATGTAAATACCAACACTAAAAATAAGTAACAAAGCTCTATTACTTTCTGCAAGTCAAGATGAGAATTAGCAGAGGTTTTCTTTAACTGTCTTTTAAATTATGTATGGCAGAAATAGTACACAATACCTGCCATTACACTAATGCTCTTTTACTCTCTGCTGGAAACAGCAGTTTTGTTGTGCTTTGAAACTCACTCACTACAAAAGCACTTCAACTTGATATGGCCATTTAACAAGGAGAATTGGAGAATGTGTATAGTTTAGCGGCACTCTTCACCAAACTGAAAGCACCCTGTTAAAAACAAAAGCATCTAATTTGTCCTAGACATAAATAATAAAACAAAACACGAGTTGCATGCAAATTCAGTAACAAAATTCTAGGTGATAAACAAAATGAAGCCTAGCTTCTTGTTTAGTATTCCTTAGTTATCACCATAATTGCTGCATGTCTGTCATCACCAGGAAAAGAAAAAAGTGTCTCTCTCAGCTGCTCCCCTGCTTGTTTTGTTCACTACATTCTTGTAAAGTGGGAGAAAATAAGTGTCATTTAATGAATAGTGCTATTCTTTGTCTGACAGCTTCGTATCTGTTAGATGTAGGAGGCCTAGTACTTTCCTTTCTGGTAATGTTTTTGACAGTGTGCTAAATTCCTCCCCCAAAAGGCCAGTGTATATATTCTGCTAAAAGAGGCTTCATCTATCCTGAATGACTGCCCTCTTTTAACCCCCTTCAGCTTCTGTTCTTACATTAATTGAGCTGATCAGATTGAGCATATGAATTTGTCTTTGATGTATTCGTATGTTTAGTTGATGCTGCTCGCGCTCCCATTGGCAATCGGGCAGAGCTCTCAGACAAATAGGGCCGTTTCCATAGTAACAAGCGATAGCTAGGGATCTCTTGAAAAATATTTTTATTTTAAAATTCAAACTGGAAAATTCTCACTGGATATGGTTCTCGGTTCTAAACGTGTCATATCTAATGATGGATGCAATTAGGAATTCCACTAGTGTTTTAAATAATAAATTAGGCTAATTTTCTAGGCCTAGTATGATGACATACAAATACTAAAAAGGAATCTCTCTTTTTTTATCCATGACAAAAGATTTACTAATGACTTTTGTTTTTAGGATTTCAAAACTAATTGAATGGTGAAATAGTGATAAAGCTGTCTATCTGCTGGAGATGAGAAGCCTAGAGGTGAACTTTTTTAAAAAAATACTTCAAGCTGCTTCAGTATTTGGTTATTCCACCAAAAGCAGGTGAAGAAATCATTCTACAAATGTTATAGCAGTTGGTAAACCTCAAAGGGTGAAAAATGCCCATAGCCATTTTTAATTACTGAGCACGAAAAAAGGAGAGATGTTGAACATAAGTTTTGCAGGCCCTTACAATCTGAGAATGCCAGGATTGTAGCTCTAACTAAAATCTCATTTGAAATACAGGGAAACAAGGAAAAAAAAATCCCAGTGGGGAGGGGGAAAAAAAAAAAAAAAAGAGAAAGAAAGGGAAAAAATGGGGGGTTGATGGTTAGACTGTGATGGTTTGTAATTAAAATACATATTTTGTATTAATCTATCTACTATTATTTTCCCTGGAAATTAGCTTCCTGACTTTGGCTTTTACAATTCTGCCTGTCAATGTGCAGTAATAGAGTTCCAGGGTTCTGCTTCAACATATAATTATACGACATTGAAATCCACTGATATTATCATCTTTTATGCTACTTCCAATTAGACATGTTCCATCTTGGGGGGTCAGTCCTTTTTATCGCAGTGTTCAGGAAAATTCAGTTAAATGTTAGAATTTGACAATTCCCTGAAAAACAGGGTTATGTTCTAACACTTCACTTAAAATCTACAGTTGTCATAAAGGAAAGACAGTTTAAAGGAGTCTAAGGGTTATAATCATATAGAACTAGTCACAATGTGGTGAAAAAAACTTAAAATCCTCTTGCACTATATTAATTCTGTAAGTCTTGTGTATGGATTTGCATTCTTAAGGTGCTGCTTATGAGAAAGAGAAGCAAAAAACCATATCCAGTATTTTCTGAATTGTCACTCTTCTCTGTGCTAATTTATAGGTAAGGAATTTTGTACATTTTAAATGTGTACTACATTTTCAAATACAATTTTTACACTACTTTAAATGTTAAAAGAAAAAAACCCACCTCAGTCATACTTAGACACACAAGAGCAAATCAGAGCCTTACTGAAATTTGATCATTGTCTTCATTAGACTCACACTTTCAGTCTAGGAATGTCTGTTACTAAGTCAAGGGAAAACAAAGTCCGAGGCCATTGTGAAAGTCCATTTAAGAGCAAAGCATACTGCTTTAACAGTTTGTTGCCTTCTAATGGTGAGATTACAAAATTGGGCTCTGGATTTACTTCAGATAATGCATTTTCAGTTCTTAAGACAGATTTCTAATGCAGCTATTTTTTATTTTATTGCCTTAAAAAGAGACACAAATGACATGATAAATCACTTTGTTCAATTTAATAAAGTGGTGCCTGTGTTAGAAATTCCTAGCATTATACTTTTGAGCATGGTCAATTTAATCTTTTTAACTTTTATACATAGAAATACCTAGTCTGTTGATAGTTTTCAACTATAGATTCTACATTTTTTATAAAGTAGGGGTTGCTGTATCTCAGTAAAAAAACATGTTTTGCCCAAGATTGTGCAGTGTGAGGCAACAGCTGATGAGTTTGTGATCTTTCCAAGCATCACTTATCAGAGAGAATCCAGTAAGACAACTAATTTTTGGTCAATGTAATCATTAATAATAGCTAATAACATGTAAAAGAAAATGTAATTTTTTTCATCATTAAAAGTGTTCATCAAATTGCACGGTATAGTCACCTGACTGGATAACAATCAGAGCCAGCCTTGATGTTGACTAGAGAAATGTGCAGACCTGTGTGTCAAAGGGATTGGGGCACACATCCCACCAGGTAAACCTAAGGGTCCACATTCCCCCAAGGATATTATAAACCTTGTGGTTAAGGAATGGTATTCCCCAATTCAGTGTCCCCACCCAGACTCTCCAAACCAGACTGGTCTCCTGTTTTCCCCTTCCCATGTCTGTTTTGCCATGATGGAGAGAAGAATTGGAGGCACAATAGGTAAAGATCACAGGTTTAGATAAGAACAATTTACTGGAAACAGCAATGAGATAAGAAAACAAACAGTAGCAGCAACAGTACTAATGATAGAGGGTACAAGAAAAGAAATTATTCACACTGAAAAAAAACCTCCTCAGTAATAGGTAATAGCCACGTTTTCTCCACCAGAAGGAACCCCTGCAATGAAGTGAGGTGGTATAGAATAGCATCTGTGTCCTAGCCATGCTGCCTCCCAGATACTGCAAAAATTAACCAGGACATCATAGCATTGCTGTCCTTAACAATCTTAGTTTGAAATCAGATAAATGTATCTTGTCATGTTAAAAAACACTAACACTGCTAGCATATGTGATTGGATCTGAAAAGGCACACAAAGCCATAATTTATTTCATTAATATAGGACTGCATATGTATTTTGTAAGTTTGAGTCAGATACTCCTCAGTTAGAAGAAAATGCATCTCTCAGTAGGGGAAGAGATAACTCACAACAGTCAAAAAGAACTGTTCAAAACGAATAGTTATGCTAACTATTAACAGTAATAGTTTATTATAATCAAAACGTATTTTAAATAGGATGGAAGATTAGGGATTGATTCTATATCAATGAAATCAATATGTATCCTACAAAAAATATGAGGATGCTAAATTAAATAAGGCTATTCAAAAATCAAAAACATTTGGTTTAATTTAGCAGATAGAGATATTTAAATCATAGTAAAAGTCAAGTCAGTATGTACACAACACAGCATCAGATGTTTTGAAAAAAATGTCAGGCACCAGATAGATGGAGAAATTTAGACTTATAGATAGTAAATGATTATGAGACATGTGGTGATGATTCTGTTTTCTGGATTTAATTTCTCAAGTTTTATATTGGTTCTGTTTTAAATCAGTTCCTTCTTAAACTTTCCAACCAAAAAAATCCATAACTATTAAAAATGGTAGAATATATTGATGTAACTATTCATTTTGAAATCCAACTACATAATTAAGATAAAAGCACTGCAATTTATTTATGTCCAAAATGATTTTTTGAAGATTAGAATGTGTTTTAAAAGCTGCTGTAACTTTTGCCTTAAACATGACCTTGTACTAACACTACGTAGCCTATCCTATTTCCAGAAAAATCATCTAATCCAAAGATAAATGGCTTTAGTGAGAGGGACTTGGACTAGAGAAGGGGTGATAATCTTGTTACAATGGAATAAAAGATCCATTCACTATTAAAATGAATTTAAATCAATATTCAGTACTATAATCAAAACGAATTGAAAGAATTACCCTTCACAAAGAGTGATCAGTGGAGAACTTAAATCCATAACTTAATTTCACTTAAACAACTTTCCAGAATTTGCAGAATTAGGAAAGAAATAAAATGACACTGAGTGCAGATTGCTGACTGTATAATACAATCTGTTTAAGGCCCTTTTAAACAACATAGATTTTAAAAAGTAAAAATTAAAGTTCATGGTTCCAATAAATATTGCAAGACCACAAAAGTACAGGAGATACCATACTTAGATGATGACTCTGTAAACTGCTAATCTGGGTAGAATACCAGTAAGGATTTTTCAGGACACATTTACACTCAATTACTACATTTCAAAATAGGAAAAAGTACTCAGAACTGTATTCCAACTCTTCTTAACCCACATGTAAACTTGTACATCACTGCTTATTCGAAACATAGTTAAAATTTGTTGGAATGAAGAAATAAAAGTGATGGGCAGGCATCACAGAAAATTCTTGGAATTAAAAATATACTTTGTTGCATGGTATTTTCAGTTCAGTGCAAGTACAGTTTCCCACAATATACATAAAAGTTATTTTACCTTTTTATGACAACCTTTATAATTTTCTTGGGGTAAAAAGTTGGTGTAAGCCAGTCAGTTAGCTCTAGATATATCTCTTAAATCGTGACGTAGGGTTAAACACGCTGAAGTTACATGCCTGAACTCTAATCCAGAAAATATATCAACATAATTAAATACATATTTTAGGCTAACTGCTTACAGCATTTTGGAATTGTCTTCCTCAAGCCCTCAGCACAGGGGTCACTAAGTTTTTCCTTACTATATCTTGAACATTTTATGATGTACATTCATATAAATTACAATGTAACATTTTAAAATTTTAGCCTATAAATAGGTCAAGATGTCCTCAATATTTTAAAAATATACTGTGTAGCAAATGTATGTTTTTATCTTTACATCAAACATTTACTTCCTTGAAAGTATTTAAAGACAATGGTAATTTTCATTCAAGTACACTACGCGGTAACTTGTATAGTGTATAGGTACACTTTGCACTACAGCTGTAGAAGTAAAATTACTATTATTGTCTTAATATTTAAGTAATACATTAAAATTTAATTTTCAGCACCTGGAAGAATCTGCTTGTGTGCCAGCAATTGAGGTAGTTGGGCCTGGAGCTGCTATACATATGGGACTCAAAAACAACCTATCACAAGTAATTACTAAGAGCAGCTGTACTCACCACACTAGTCATTTAAAAATCAGGTCAAAGTTGCCTCAATTCCATTTTCAGGGATTTCTGCAAATCAGTTCTATGACTTTTATATTTTTGCCTTTCTTTTTTTTTATACATTAATATTATTTCAGTTGTTGATTAATCCTAGGAAAATATCAGAGAGTTTTAACTTTCTTGATATTCCAGACATTAAACAGTTATAGGTTGTACGACAGATATTAAAAATGCAACGTTAATTTTCAATAAATCTTTCAAAATGTTAATAGGACTAAAACCAAATACTATAATACAAAAATGCATTTGCTAATTTATAACATACATGCATTACATGCATATGCACATGGTACTACAGTAAAATTCAGCACACACAGAGAAAATAGATATATATATATATATATATTTTTTTTTTTTTTAAGAACAAGATATGTCATGTGGCTTGTACAGCTTTCCTTTATTTTTAGTTGGCAGTTTTCAGGTGGAAAGTATTTCTTTTAAATGCATTTTCCAAATTATCTACGTTCAGATACACTTTCTTTTCAATGGATTTCCAGAAGTTGCTTTCTAGCAACCACTACCAACTTTATGATCATTTGTGAAGAAAAAGCCTAGGTACCATCTCTTTTATCTTATATCTTTTCAAAATTTATTTAGAATAACATAATATGGGATCACATTTTTCACCACTTACATAGAATTCATAATGTTTGCACTGAATCTTAAAATTTTTAAAAGTTCAAAAAGATTCAGCTAGAAGTCTTTCTTTTATTATTTTAAAATATTCCAACCTGCATTCCTATACATAGAAATAAAAAGACTCATAATGAAAACCATGTATTTTATAATGACATACATAGAAATAAAACACATTAAACTCCAGGGGGAGAGAACCAAGCATTTATACACTACTACCTTCAATCACTTGAATGCAAGTCATTCATACCACCACTATTGCTAACAAGGCATCCAATTTACAAAACAATGAATATTGAAATTACGTTTAAAAGGTACAAATGACTGTCCAAAGAATGACACTGAAAAATATTAAGTAACAGCTCTACCTCAAGATAAGCCTCACAATTAAAGAGTTTTAATGAAGAGAGCCTTCAAAGGCTAAATCAGGAGGCATTGATTAGATTGCCTCTAACTTTGTGTTTTGACACCTTCGTCTTTCATGGCATTATATTGTCTCTGTGCATCTTACAAAGGAAGCATTTTACTAAGCCCACACATGAACAGGAGACAGCAGTGCTTATAATAGAGACTGTCAAGGGTGTGAGCCAAAATGGGTCTCATTTGGATTTCAAGTGAAGAAAACTCCTAATGCATTTCATTACAATGTATGTGAACCTCTGAAAAGAAGGATGGATTGGTATTCTCATCCCTATTAATTTATTGAAATGGATTCAGTTTTTTCTTGTATATCAAGAGAGACCATGTGTTTCAAGTAAGGTAACAATATTATAGTGCCAAATAACCAAATATGCCATGATGCAGTATATTCTTCTGCAATATAAAACGGATGCAGTTTTCTTGATAATTAGGATCTAAATCCAGGACTATACCCTACAATAGCTTGGCAACAAACAAACATTCTTTGTTACTATCAGGTTCAAAGATATAACCAGAAAGCTATGCAACATAGGGATGGATTCCATCTTTCTTACCACTTCAGGTTTTTACCATTTGAAATTCCATACACTTAGTTCCCCCCGCCAAACTGTCATTCAAGTATTGACTTTGTATTTCATTGAGAAATGGTGTGTGTGATTTAATTAGGATAACACCTACATAAGTCATATTTTACTAAAAGATAGCATAACACGATGCAGCAAAGTAAAAAATTTCTGAAAAATTCTAGTACATTCCAGATCAACTGAGCTTTAGAAAGATGTCACAGCTACCACACAATCAATTATCTCAGTCATGGTAAGAAAAAGTTTATATAAATACTTATTTGTCTTTTTATCCCTTCAGCTTTGATAACAAAACCCATAAACTGCTATTTGAAAACTGTAAATACTGGTTTAATACAGAGAACAGGGTACAAATTCCTTATCTATGCTAAATAATTTTACTAATATAACTATTAAAAATAAGACATATATTCTCATTGGTTTTAACCCCATAAACCTTAGAAGTGATCGATTGAGCTCCAGCAGTAACATTCAGTGAGTTCAAAGCTCATCTACTTTTTATGGAAATCTTACAACTTGCTAGTTAAATTAAAGGTTAAATATACATAAAGTCTTAAAAAAAGACACAAAGTATTCCATATGTATGTAGCTCATAAGCAGAATACACAAACACACACATACATAAATCTGTTCATGTTTAAAAGCCCAGGACCTTAAGAAACCCTCTATTGTCATACAAAGACTTCAAAGGTAAAGAGTTTGATATCTATGGAATATTAAGCAACTATGCCTGTTAAGTAAGGAATTGCCTGCTAAGTTCAGAACTCCACTGGCATCAAAATTATAAAAGAAAAATGTCATAAAAATCATAATCAGAAATAAAGATCTGCTTGCTTCCATACATCAGTTCTCAACAAGCATTTTACTTAAAGGAATAGTCCATTGATGTTGGACTTTAACTCAAGTTTATTTGAGGAAAGTTCAGGGCCTAAATTTAACTTGTTTAATAAAAATTTGGGAAATGCATATATGCATAACTATATCACTAATTCATCTTTTTATGTATAACATGTAAAAGCAAAAATGTATGTTAAGTATACACATATGCACTCAGTACAAATTAAATTGACATTCTGAACAATCTTCAACATTTGAATCAACACAATTTTTATACTTATATGTTATGTTTATGTAGTGTAGCACATATGCCCAAGCAACAGAGAAATCAGCAAAAATCATACAAGACAAAATCAAATTCAATCTTAGCTATAAAGATGGCACATTTGCACACACAATGCAACACCTCATGGACACACATTTATTTTATTTTTTAAGAATAATCATAATTAAATTAGAATGATGCATGTTCTATATTTTCTCTTGACAGTTTCTCTACACTCAGGCAGAGCCCATTAAACACAAGCATACAGCAGCTTACTTGTTGAATAATGTATTTCAAGTACTTAAAATTACTAGGGATTTGACTAAGATCTGCACATGAATACATATTTTGGACCTAATTTTCTGCACTGGCATTTCTTCTGCTGAAAATAATTTAAATTCTCCAATGAACTCAGTTAACATTAGGCTTTTCCAGGACATAACAAAGGTAATAACACTATCCTTTAAACATAAACTTTATGACATTATGAATAAAACTGACAAGTGTAAAATTTGATCTATAAACTAAGTGATATACTTATGTTAATTTACCTTTTAAAAGACATTATGTGTTGCTCATTTTTTTTGACAGGGCTTCCATTCATACTGAAGACATGTTGAAAAACGCTATATTTTCTCTCAGTAAGGAAAATAGCTTTATCCACTATCATTCTCATTCTGTCTCAATAAAAAAAATCAATCATCAAAGATTTGTTTCCAAGTTCAACTTGTTTTACTGCCAATTTATGCGTGTTGTTCAACCCAGTTCAAATTCTTTCAATTCTACTTGTTATTCTTGGTAATATTTTTAATGGTATTTGACATTTTAAAAGAACAAGCAGAAAACAAAACTATATCTATTATAGTAATTTTACACTTAGAAGTTTGTGATCTCATGATATTCAGAACCTTAATTTTTTACAAGAAAAAAAACCACCAAAAATTAATTCTCTCATGAGTTTGAAATAAAGATCTGATTGCGCCCACCAACTAAGGCAATTGCATCAGTTATCTAAATGGTAGCAATGTCTACATCAGATATGTGTCTATCTTTTCATCTTGGCCTATTCTTAAATGTAAAAATCAAATGATTGAAGGACATTTCACTGACCTGTTATGGCCTCTGCAACTCTCCAGCACAATACTTCTGTTCCTCATATAAGTGCCACATTTTGGATAAAAAAACACTTCATCAATGATGCCTTTGCGACATCTGGCGGTCCTTATTATACATAAACTTTAGGTTTGTTTCTTTGTTGGGTTTTTTCAGTTGCTCTTCGGTACTTTTAGTATATTAATTTTATTCTATTTATTTATTTATTTGCCAGCCTACCAGTACGTAAAACTTTAGTCCAAAAGGCTTCGATACTCCCTAGTAGGGGACAAAAGCAATCTAGCTCGCAAAAATACAAGGTCTACCATGAATCCAAATGGAGCAAAAGGTCACAGATGTAGTGACATCATGACAATAAGACACTTTTGAGACAGAAGCTAATTTTGAATATAAAAAGGACGCTGCTCAAATTCTCCCATGCATTTAAAACTATGGAGAAGAATAAGCATGTGAAGACCCTGATGTAGATGCATAACTGAGGAGAGTTAAAGCACACCCTTTAGTTTTCACAATTATAAGAATGCCACTGAGAACCTGACATGCCTGTTTTGGAAGATTTAAAATTATTATTTTTATGTCATTAACAGATGCTGAGAAAATGTCATTAAAGAAAAAAACATTCAGTTCACAAGGTGTGCACTCCCTGTAATAATTTAGCTCTTTTAAAATTAATTCAGTTACACCAAAGTTTTTTTTACATCTTTCAGTCTTATTATTTATCATTTCAATAAACTATGAAAAAAGTATTATAAGAAACAAAAAAATTATCTTTATTTCTTCATCCTTCTTCCTAAGCTGCTTCATCGCAGTAGGAAAAACTCATTCTAATTTCTTTATTACATTAACTGCAGGAATATTTGACATCAACTTTGTGAAACCACGACTTTGCTATTTTTTAGCCCAGCAGGAGGAACTAGTATGTTGTTTATACTATTTTTCACTTGTTCTAACAATTATTATTCCAAATCAATAGATGATATAATAACCAAAGATTAACTGCATATTACTTGAGATATAAGGCTTCTTTTCTTTAAATTCTACTTAAACATTTTATTGTTTTGAAACACTTAACACAGTATATTGTTTGGACATTGGTTTGTCCTCATATGGACAGATACTTACATGTGTTACTGACCTTCAAGAAATATTGCTAATAAATCATAACTGAAATAAGTCAAAAAAAAATCTCTCCAAACAGCTCTTGGCACAGAATAGATTTAATGGAAAATTTAATGACGTAGTTCACTACTGTCTTATTTTACAGAACAAAAGATTTCTGCATCCTCCAAATACCTAGAAGGCCCCCATAAACGCTACCTTTCAAATTTTTATTAAAATCTCAATATCATGTTATTTTTAATGTATTTATATGGACAAGATACAAACACTGTACTGTGGGACAAGGACATCATTGTTTGATGTCCTTACAGATACGTAATCAAACATATGACAAACAGATTGCCAAAGAAACACCGCTATTTCTAAGTAGGCTTCTCCTTACACCCCAGAACTGCAAACATTCAATCTAGTCTAACATGTTGAATTCATGTTATTCTACTGAATTCACACAGAGAAGTGCTTAGAATAAGGATATGAATAAGCAGATTCAGGATTATGTTTTAGGACGGGATAAAAATATTAACTTCCATGAGGGAAAATTCAGCGTGTGACAGCACAGATAGATTAAAACGAGAAAACGAAATTTAAGAAAGTTAACAAAACACATTAGAAAATGTCATAAATTGGTAGAAGAATTAAAAAATCATGGTATAAGGCACATAGTTTCTGCAAAGGAAACTCAGTCCTCACTGATCTAAATACCAGTAAGAAAACAACTGACAGAACATACTTCTGAAAGTATTAGAGTAACTCCTTATGTTGCTATAAAGGAAACAAAAATGTGGTCTTTTAAGACCTCAGACTGTTAACTTTTTACCAAAAATGTTCACCAATAGTGAATATACTATGAAAGCCTCATCACACAAACCTTCCACCTTTCCTGATGAGTAATAGAGCAAAGCAGTACCCTTCACCAGATGAGCATCTCCAAATCTTTCTTGCTCAGGAAGTTATAGACTGAACAATAACTCAGACCAGTTAGCATACAAACATTATGGTTTGGGCATGATGGTGGAGAATGATCTGTGAACCTAACTTCATAATATCTGAATGTATAAGTCCCTTTGATCTATGACAATTTTGTGTTGAAGTTTAGACAGACAGAGATCAATGATCTTTTTACAACACACAGAGAACTGTTCAGAGAACAACTCTGAGACATTTGTTAGGTTGTTTGGTAAAAATGAATATAACTGTTCTCTATAAGACTAACACATTCAATTTGAGAGTAAGATTAATATTTCACCGTCTGGTAGCAATTGTAATTACTTCTTTTTCTGGAAAGGTCTCATGTTTGGAATCCCATAAAATGCCATTCTGTCACTGCTACTTTTCAAGGCACACATGGAATTTTTTATGAGGTTATTAGAAAGATGACAGAGATGTTTGCTGTTGGCACTGGCTGTTTATATTTGAAACACATATGATCACATATCTTTTGCTTGCCTTTGCCTAATATAGGTTGATGCTTCAACTAATCTTGAGTAGAGTTAGGGCTGGATCTAAAAAATATGAGTCTGGCCTTAGCCTGAGTCATCTGTATGATTTATTCTGAACAGAGAGCTTCTGCTTGTTTCTCTGAGACCACATTCAAGAGTTGTGGAAAGAGGTGGCAAACACATTTCAGCTTGGGGAACTTGTGTCTATAATATAAAACAAAAAAAATCACACTTGCAGCAAGCTTCAATTCACTTAATGAAAAGAGAATATGCTTATCAGATGTTCCCGGATAATCATCAAAGCCCATTGGTCTCTGGATGAGTTTAAGGTGCTTATTACGACCTAATAAATGTAATAAACAACTTGGCCTGGTCTACTGGAGAACTATATTTCCCTCTATAAATTGCAATTGCAGCACAGACATGTCAGAGAAGAATCACTTTCCCCACAAAAAAGGAAAAAAGAATAAAAAAATATCAAGGACCATCTCCCAGATTAGACTGATTTCTGTACATAAGGCAAACACAGCATCTGACTGGCAGCATGCAGAGTCAACAAGGTACCATAGATCTGTAATATACCATAAAAGTGTATTAATGGAAAGTCAGCTCACATTTGAAATTGTGGCTTATTTCTTTTGAAACAGAATGCCTATAAGGTCACTGTTACATATTTCTTCTCCAAAAATCCATATATTTAAGATTCAAACACCATTCATTTTTATTGCTAAAATTTTGAAACTATGGTATCAAAATTTCTTATTCAACAACCATTTCTCCACTGAACTATACAAGACAACACCCAATTCTCTATGCATTCATTTTGAGACTAGCTATTTCTATAGCATGATCTGACAGTGACTCCTGTTTCACATATGAAACAATAAATAATGCAGTGCTGAAAATAGGAGAGAAATTAAAGATAAATTTACTTTTAAAGAGCTACTGCTTTACATTTTTAGTAAGAGAACCTTTTATTTTTTACATACCATTTACAGAGGTTTAACTGTATATCACATAAATGCTCTCAGATTTTATCCAAATGTGCTGCTAAATTACCCATGTAATTATCCCAAGTGAAATCATTATACTTATTTTATTGATAATTTCATTAACACTTTTATGGGAAGAGTTTGGTGGTATTTAAATTCAGCTGTCACAGTCTTCATTAGTACAATTAAAGGGATCATTTCTGTATTATTCTAGAGGGTGGGTCTTTTTGCAGAGGTGTTTAATTACTGAGTTAAAGCAACAACAGAAACTGAACAAGAAAAAAATATAGGTCAAACTTGAAACAAGAATAAAAATTCTCCCTGATCCTAATAGTGAAATCTATTTAAAATACAAACAACTGTTGATAAAGTAAAATTACAACAGTTTTTTCTAGGATCAGTGACACAACATGACAGCTGTATATGCCTCAAAAAAAACTCCAATAACAAGTAGTAGCACTACCCTGAGTAAATGGATAAAATCTCTTGCAAACATATCTTAAAGATAGGTATATTCAAATATCTGCTTGCAGAGCTTTGCAAAGACAAAGCAGATATCACTTTTCATATACCACTATTATAAGACCTTATTACTGCAATAAATGCAGCACCATTGCTTCCTTCTCTTTCGCGTGCATTACAGTGTTGCTGAGCCAGCAGGCATTGTAATTACATACAGTTTGATTGACTTAAATTTAATAAGACCAAAATAACTTTGCAACTGGCAATCCAGACAGAAAAAGTGAAAATATGGATTGCAAATTAAAATTAATTTCTAGATATGAAGATCAAACCTGATACAGATATTCTAAAGAGGGAAACACAAAATCAGACTATGGCTATTAAGAAATTTCTCACTCCAGTTGAAGGTGGGAGACTATTCTCATCTGCTTAAGATTTTAAAGAAGAATTTTTATTATACTGACCATCCATATTCAGAAAAATATGAGAATTAGGGAGACTAAGGAATTAGCAAATACAACAATTCTAGGAAATTCATACTCATTGCTCTTTGACAGAGCAAAATTAATTTTTATCTACAGGGAGTATATCAATTTAAGGATAATCTGGGGGAAAAAAATTAGTGGGAAGGTATAAGATCCCTGATTAGACTCTCCCTCATTCCAGGGGATCTACAGAGTTTAAGGGAGAATGATGTGGAAAAATTGTATGGAGATTTCATTTGGCTTCTTATTATGAGTTTCTCCCATCAGTGCAGGTAAAAAATTCAGTGCAGGTTGATTAAATAATAAAATCCTCTAAGTCATTTCACTTTAAACATTTTATGACTGTCTATATTGTAGCACGACAACATAATTGAATCTTTGATCCAGGTAATTTTTGTACTAAGGGAAAGTACTGGAAAATCATGAAAAAAATAGCCAGCCATTTATATGCAGAAAATCCTTGTATTAATTTTTTTCTGTCAAAGCTTCTGTGCACATTTTCTGTGCACAAAAATGTATAATATTGAAACTATTTACATTGATAATTGCAATCGAAACTGTGTGTCCATTCACATGAATCTGTTAACATATTAAAATGAACAAAAGGTGAAAACAGTATCTGCATTTTCATTTCCTAAACTGAATAGTATTCCTTGGAAAACAAACAAATACTTTTTTTTTTTTTAAGAAAGAAGTCAATAATGAAACAATGCAAGGATTATGTTTTTCAACTAAAAGGGAAACACAAAAGTTTCAGAATGTTTATAGATGTGCCTTGTTTAACAGTTTGGCATGTTAGATATGACTTTCACAGTCTGTTGGCAGTTTGCAGGAAGCCATCACACCTGTGACTTGGCTGTTGATTAATGAGTCTTTCAATTCACGGCTACCATCTGAAGAAGGGCTGTGGCCTTTCTAAGCTTCACTGGTTTATTCGCCTTCAGCTGTAGTCCTACCAAAGTATCCTCCATAAAGAAAATCACACCTGGTTAAGGCTTGTGAAAACCTCAATATGTCATTTTCTAGACAAGTCAAAAAGCATGTAAAACTAGACAAAAGATGTATTCAAGCAACATGAATGCAGTTTTGTCATAACCTGTCAATCTAAAGACTAACATAAAAAAGCTTTCTTCAATGACATTTTACAGTGTCAACTGTTAGAATGACAATTCTGAATTTCCTTTTTGCTATACGAGGCAGGATGCATAATGGTTTCCTGCTCTTCACAAAGACTAAGTTTTGTTGTTAGACCCTAGAAAGAAGTTTACAGAGGGAAAAAAAAAACAACCAACAATCAAATGGTTTTCCTGGGTCAAATTATCAGTCAGCATCAGAAACCTCCAAATCACAGTGTCTAGGCAGATTTTAAACTTACTACTCCCTTCGTAATACCTTTAAAGTACTAATGAGAAACTGACCAAATCTGCTGTATCTGCATCATGATTTTAAGACTTTGAAGGTCAGTTTCACCCTAACAACTGGACTCGGAGAAGAAGCAGAAAGATCTTTGGGACTTTTCTTTCTGAAGCAATCAGCAGTTGAATCAGGGTGAGCCTGGCAGGACAGAAGTTCATCCAGGAAAGACACTGAGAATCCAATAACTTTCAGAAAGATATAGTTCTGAGAGTCAGCTATGACTGTTCATAGTTCATAGTTCAGAGTTCCAGCTATGAAGGTCTGGAAGGTCTGTAGCAACAACCCATCCTTAACACTTGTTTTGTTGTGGCAACAGTAAATGTTTCAAAGTCAGTTCTTCCCCATCTCATTCAGAAGAAAACTAATGGGACCACCAGCTCCTAAAAAGAATGCAAGGTAATTCAAATTAACTACTCAATTAAGTGTCACTAACCCTTTGTTGCCACTTCAGAATGTGCACATCAACAGCTACCACAGATCAGCTACATGGTAGCTTTGTACTTAAATTTAGTCAAAAGAGCTAGGTTCTGCTCTTTGATTTGCTAAAGACTAATTTTGCAGTGAAGAAGAAACTTCAAAGATGACTTGCATGACCAGACTTTCCATCTGTTTAACTTTAATATTAATACTTCCCCCTTTACCTTACAGGGCCTTAGCATATCTCACCTCATTACTGCTTACAAAGAAATTGAGATCCCTGTATGGAAATTGAATTACTGTACATTACTTCAGCCACTTGCTGAAAAATCACAAGGAAGAAACAACATGTAAATGGACAAACCAGACTTTTAGCTTGTTGCTTTGTGTCCTGTAGCACCTTCCTTTGCAGGTGTAGCAAGAAAGACTATAGATGAGATGAGATGAGATGAGTAGCTAAGCCAGTGTGTACAGTCAAGGTAGTCAGTTCTTTTAATGCACCAATACACATTTACATATTTAAAAATTACACATTTGTATACAATTACAATCACTCTCTCTATATATACACCTATTAAAAATGAAAAGTTGAATCATAAAGGTTCTGAAATAGGAAAAAAAAAAAGAACAGATAAGAAAACAAACATGACTATCCCTAATTAAAATCCTTAGTGAGATCAGGATGTAAGATATGGGTGAAAGGAGGGCAAATTATTTGCAGATGAAAGGAAATATCTGCTTTAAGGAAAGTCAGTCAAGTAACAGAATGCCAATCAAAAGGTTAATTAGACAGTAACACAAAATATCAAAGTGCCAGATTTCCAAATAATGATTTGTGGTTGCAATATACAAAAATACCTAGTTATGAAGAAACAAACAAAATTTGAATGCTAACAATAAATACATGCATATGTTACTAACAGAACACATGATGTATACTTTGCAGTATTCTCATCACAGCTGTCCTGGTTCTGGCCAGGACAGAGTTAATTCTTGGATACCCAGGAGGGGCATGGTTGAAACATGGAGGTTTTTCTATATCACCCTATAGTTAGTTTCCATGGATGGGGAAAGGGCTCTATTCTGGCATAACATGGTGGAGGGAGCAGTTGGGATTTTCTACTGTCAGGGGGTTTCCACACGAATTGTTCACCTCTTTCTTGTACCCTCTGTCATTAGTATTACTGCTCTTACTGCTCATTTTCTTATCTCACTACTGTTTCAAGTAAATTATTCTTATCTGTACCTGAGATCTTTACCTTCCATGCCCCCAGTTCTCTCCATCCCACCACAGGGGGAGGGGAGGAGAGAGCGACCCAGAGCACTCGCTTTGGAGAGTTTCAGAGGGAGCCCTGCATTGGGGAGTACCATTGCTAAACCATGACTGCCTTATTTAGCAGCCAGTGTGGGGCACAAACACTTGAGACAACAGAGGATCTGACCAGAGAGGGTTGGAAACAATTTTGATCTAAGTATTTTTTGTATTAGGCATGGAGCCATCAGTCACAATGTGGCTTGGTGGGTTCACGTGTGTGTGGTACCTAACACTGTGTATCTTCAAGTATATGCAGTGCATGCTCCTCATGGTGCTATTTTTAAGACCTGGGAGAGGGGTCAGAATTCCTTTTTTGCTGTACTATGCGAAAGCAGTTTGCTTATGACATGATAACATAAAGGGCAAGGGGAGCCTTTTGTGATGTGTGTTCAGTGTTGTTCTCCTGTCCTGGCTCTGGGTGCTACCTCTGGGAGACCACTAATAATCATATCGCCTGAGGTGGAGGACAATTTTCCCCAGCTTTTCATTCCCCTCTTCCTCCTCCAGGCCTCAACAGCTTCTGAGAATTTTGAATTTCCTTTGCATGATGAGTTCAAATTTACAGAAAGTATTATCCAGTTCATATTTACAGAAAGTGAGCAACGAGTACCATGACCAGAACTAGACAGGCCCTGCCTTCAACAGTAAAGGGGCAAATCGGATCTACTGGACCGTGTGGATACAGTGGCCTGGCATATCAGACCCACAAGAGTATAAAGCTTTAGTTGACACCATGTCCCCTGATGCCACCAAGATATGTAGCAAATGTAAATCCATCTCTGTTTCTGGGGTGAGAGGGGTATCCCAACAGCTGACTGCAGTGGAAGCTGAAATGAGCCTGACCATGAACAAACCACAAAAATACTCCACTGTGACTGGTCCTAAAGCCCCATGTATCCTTGATATAGGTTACCTTGGGGGAAGATATTTCAAGAACCCAAAAGAGCATCTTTGGGCTTTTGGGATAGCTGCTGTGGAGACAGAGGAAATTAGAGAGCTGAATATCTTGCCTGGTCTCTCAGAGGACCCTTCTGCTGTGGCATGGCTGAAGGCCAAAGAAGGACAGGTACTGATCGCTACTACAGCAGTGCACTGTCGACAATACTGCACAAACTACAACTCCATGACCCCCATCCATGAGGTGATTCATGAACTGGAGAGCCACAGAGAGGTCAGCAAGATGTGCTCACCCTATAATAGTCCCATATGGCCAGTGTGTAAGTCGAATGGAGAGTGGAGACTGACAGTAGACTATCGTGGCCTGAAGGAAGTCAAACCATCACTGAGTGCTGCTGTGCAGGACATGGTGGAACTTCAGTAAGAACTGGACTCCAAGGCAGCAAAGTGGTGCCACCATCAACATTGCTGATGCATTTTTCTCCATTCCTTTAGCAGCAGAGTGTAGGCCACAGTTTGCCTTCACCTGGAGAGGTGTTCAGCATGCTGGAAATGAGTGCCCCAGGGCTGCAAACACAGACCCACCTAGATCGATCTGCCATAGATTGATCCAGACTGCACTGGAAAATGGTGAGGCTTCAGAATACTTGCAATACATTGAGGACATCATCATGGGGGGCAACATAGCAGAGGAAGATTTTGAGAAAGCAGATAAAATAATCCAAATCCTCCTAAAGGCTGGTTTTGCCATAAAAGCAAAGTAAGGTCAAGGGACCTGCCCAGGAAATTCAGCAAGAAGGAAACACAGGCTTTCCTAGGCACTGTGGGTTTTGGAGGATGCATATGTGAGATTACAGTCAAATTGTAAACACTTCTGAATGCAAAAGATGTATTACCAATACTTCCTTTCTTTTTTTGGTTTTATTTTCACTTTTTCTTGAGGCCAGGTTTGAGCAATGAGAAAAGTATCAAATTAGCATGAAACCCTATTTAAGCAATTTTATATTTTTAATAAAAGAGAGATGGTAAATGTATACTTTCTATCCTATGCTGGCAAAGGCCTCTTAATAAAGGAATTCCAAGTATCAAATTTAATATGAGCTTATTAACTAATATAAGTTAATAAACTCATATTAAGGATTACAAAAGGATTGCCATATTCCAATTAACTAAGGTTAACTGGAATATGGCAATCCTTTTGTTTTTAGCACTTTTGGTTGGAGATTGTCATTGGAGAGTACTGTTTTATTCAAAAGATTCAGCATGTCTGCAGGAAAGAGAGACTGCTAACAATCAGAAAAGCCTCAAGTGTACTGTGTATGGGAAGCCTCACCTTTAGCCTCACTTACTTATGAAATACTATAACTGTATATATAATAGTGGCTCAAGTGGCAGTCAAACAGTATGTAATACTGATCCCTTTTACTTACCAATCTACATTCTGCCACCAATGCTTCAAAAGTGCCAGGCAGGGAACTAAGCCTACTTCTGACAGATTCTTTTAGGTTAGAGTACAGTTTCATTAGCTACATCAGAAGAGGATAAGCAGACAAAAGTTAATCCTTATGGTTACAGATGTGACATACACCTTGTTACTAACCAACTCGTTTATAAAAAAGGATCGCTGCTTATCCAGAAAGGTCGAAGTCAGATTTTCCTCAAAATCTCAGTGTTTTGTTTTTTTTTTTCGGTACTAGGGTCTATACCTGACTTTGTGATCAACCAAGAGATGTTAAATAACGGATTAATACCTTTCACCTGCTTTTTTTCATACAAGAACAATGAGATACTGCCTTTCATAGTCCTCCATGTATTTTAGAAAGCCTGTTCTCATATGCCTTATAAGGGATCAATTATAATCTCACCAAGCAGGTGGTGATTACTGTAGTATTAACGGCATCCTAGTTCTTCATCAACCCATCATTAATAGTTGACTTGTAGTCGCAACAACAATATGAATTTCCAATATCCAGCAATTTGGAAACAAAAGGTCTAGGAGTATCTGCAGTTTAGAAGAACAACTAACACATCCAAAAGTACACTAGACCTAATACTGACATCCTCTGCCATGCAGATAAGCTCTCCTCTTGGCATCATGTCAAGAACTGCTCTTCCACCATTTGTTTCTTCTACCAAAAAAAATTGTTAGAGAACTTCCTACCGTTTAATACCCTGAGGGCTTTTTCACTCATTTCTCAGATTCAGGCTTTTGTAAAGTTGTATAAAAAGTCTTTCACAGACAACAAACACAGGCAGTTTGCTGGCACTCTTTCCAATTTCAAAACCACATAATAAATTTTTCCATGTGTTGATACACTGGATTTTAAAAGAGCATTTTCTGGATATCTAGATAATCAACAATACAATGAATATAAACATTTCCTATAAATAGTTCACCATATGGCTACCACTCTCAACAGATGGTGTCTGTGTATTCACTAGAATATACAAGAGCCATGCAAATTTTGCCTTGCAATCATTCAGAATTCAAAACAAGAATTTTTGACTTAATTTCATTTCTATTAAGTTTAATCAATGGTAAAAAAATACAGTTTTATCACCTAATTCTAACGAGGGGACAAATGCCACAACTATATTAACAAATATATTTGCAAAATGCTATACTGAGAAAAGGATTTCAAAACAGAGACATTAGATACAAGATTGTCTTAATCTTAGAGTAAAATCTTTCTGTAACAATAGTTTTTCCTCTGTAAAAAGCCATTTGACTTTTAAACAGCCCACCAGTTCATCAGAGAATGCAGTCTGGACTATATTAAGAAAAAATGTGGAGTCCAAGGGATGTGAGAGTTTTTGTATACTTTGCAGCAAATTTTACTAGAAAGCATAGTTACATATTTTACCCAGTTTCAGTAGAAAATAAACTTATTAATTTTTTATAATTTCCTTAAAGCCAATATATAAACAACTCCAAGTTTTCTACTTGCTTTCAGAATCTGCTGGGCATTTCAGAATATCTATCAAAGGAACGCATGACTGAAACCTGACTAGACACTATTTCAGCTGAAAACTCTTTAAGGTCAATTCACTGTGTAAACACTTTCTGGAAAGCTCTTCTTGAGCTATGCTGGTATATCTATTGAAAATCATATCCTACTTTTCAGTCTAAACATTTTTCATGGCATTTCTTATCCACTTGAACAAATTTTAATTTCTATAGTTTTTCTAACTTGGTACTGTTTCTCACTTGATGCACTTATGGTAAAAATAACACATTCCTTTCTCAGTTGTTGTTACGTTTTCTGTTCTGAAGAACTTGTACCTGACTGTCGTTGGCTTTGCCAGTCATGAGTTCTCTGTCCCTATTTTCCTCAGAGTTCTCCTGTAGCAGGATCCACATCATTCCAACCAAATCACTACTTATTTTCCTGCACTGGCACCAATGCTCTGTGAAACTTGCCTAAATGCAGCCACTGCTCTTCAGAAGAGCAAATTACTGCAAAATTGGATAACGGTTTTACACGTTACAAAAATGCCTAATTTTTTTCTCATCATTATAATTCAGTGGAATGTAGTTATTCTTTATAGTAAAGTATTCAGTGCATCTGAAAGTTCTGTAGAACTGCAAAAGGAAGGTGAAGGTCACATCTCAAAGCCCAGCAAAATAATAGTATCTTATAATCATGTACAAGTTGCTGAGATACTTCTTTAAAAAAAAATGATCACAATTTAACTTATATATGAGTATAAAGGAGAGTACATAAACAAGAAGGGTAATGTATGGTACTGTGCTCTGGATTTGTGGCTCAGTGTAGACAACACATCAGCATTTTGCTTATTGCTGAATACAGCTGTACAGCACCGAGGCCATTTCTTTGTCCCACTTTTCCCTACCACCTTATGGGCTGGATGTGTGCAGGAAGCTGGGAGGGGGCACGGTTGACCGAAAATGACCAAGGGGATATTCCATGCCATACAAATGTGCTCAGCAATAAAAATTGGGGAAAGAAGGAGGAACGGGGGATGTTTGGGGCTGTGGCATTTCCCTAGCCCTGTAACCATTAAGTGTGTGGTGCCTGGCTTTCCAGGAAGTGGTTGGACTCTGTCTGTGCATGGGAAGCATTGAATGAATTCCGTGTTTTGCTTTGCTTACATATGTTGTTCCAGTTTATTAAAGTGTCTTTAGCTGAACCTAGGAGTTTTCTCATGTTGCCCTTCCAGATCTCTCCCCAACCACACTAAAGGCAGAGCAAGCCACCAGCTATACACACCTTGGCCAGGAACAACTCACCACAGTCACTAACATAATAATTGGCAGAGAAACAGTAGCCAGACAGTTAAAAAGAAGAGATCTCTAACTAAGAGTTGCAGAAACAGTTTCGATGTGCCGATTTAGCCAGACAATAACACTTTCTGCTTTATGAGCAGATCAGTAATTAAAAGTTGAGATATAGGTGAATTAAATAATAATTGCTCTTCTCGCTTTAATACATGTATTAGAGCTAAATAACTCCCATTTGGTATTGAAATGTCTCAGAATGTACAGGTGAATTCCAAGATCCAACAAAGCAGCATATGTCTGTGTAAGTATCCAGGCTATTTTCTAAAACTTGGGGAAAACAAGTTCGTAAGTTAGTTGAATATTAACAGACTTAATATTAAAAGGTATTATTTCAAGTATAATTGAAAAGTATGTTTTAACTTTTATTCTTGCAGTTCAAATGACATATTTATGTTTGTAAAAAAAAAAAAAATCAGAAAAGGAAAAGAATCCATTATATTTCCTTTTCTTCCTGTCAGGAAAAGTTTCTTACTTATTCTGAAGGTCTTAATTGTGAACACAGATGAGTATTAAGTTTTCTATGTTACTCTTTACTGCTTCTGATAGTGTTCTATATTTTATAGCCTTGAAATAAAATAATATCATTCAACCATTCATATCCTTAATCTGAAAAATTTACCTGAACAATTTACTTCGAGTATTATAGGAATGTGTGGATTAGATTCACACAGTAGTGTGGAGCCAGCAACGAGGAGTAGACAACACTTCATTCCCTTTTTAACCAGTCCTAAAACCCTTTTACTTTCCCCTAACCACCAACCAATTAACTTGCTGGCTCTGGGACAATGATCTCATAACCCCCTCTCACCTAACTCAGTCATTAAATAGGTTAGGGGAGTATTTCCCCTGTAACTTAATCCCCTAAGCATTTTCATTTTTTTTTCTGCCAGAGTAGACCGTATTTATTTTACTTCATATGCAACTGACAGTATTTTCTCTTTAATATGAAAAGGAAATATATCTCTCCAGTATCACTGTGAACTGATAAAAAATATTTTTGCCTGTACAGAAGTAACTGATCAGAGAAAGCTTTAGCATGTGCCAAAGAAGGGAAAGTTTTAGCATATGCCAAAGAAGGAGTGATTAAAATATTACGGCACTCCACTTTAGAAACTTGTGGTTCTGACACAGTTCAAGAATTGCCCTCGGTTTTGTTTAACTCATCTCAGGAGGCAAATAGTGGAAACAAAATAGGTCCATCATAAGTGGGAGGTCAAAATAATCACACACTCATTCAGCTTGAACCTTAACTCCTGAGCACAAGATGGGTGAAATTTATGCAGTTCTAGGAAGGATCATGGAGCATCACCTAAAGATAGTGGTCACCTGAGTCCCACTGCAAAAGCTTCCTTGAGTAGTCACAAGATCAGCTAGAATTGTCCTAGTCAGCAGGAAAATATGTGCAGACATACTTTAACTATGCTAAAAACTGGGTCACATTAAGACAAGCTGTGTTGGAGATACTGGTCACTATGGCAGATACTGGATCAGCAATTCTACTTAATGATCACAATTGGTTTAAACAATCTGTTCATCTGTAAAGTAGAGTGGTTAAAATAATAAATCCATGAGCTAATCATTAATGGCTTGCATTATGTCACTTCTAGATGAGAATTTCCATATCATGCAGAAGGGCAATGAATGGAGACATTTTCAAATTAGAAAGGATGACAACAATTAGGGCACTTATTAAATAAAAAAAAAAAAGGCAATAGTAGATGATATGACAAAAGCGTGAAATACAGAAAAGGACAGAGAAGGCATATACATGACCTCTTTCTAAACTCTATAAAGAAACCAAAAGCAAAAGAAAATATGTTTCAAGAGAACAGAGCAGATGAAATGTTCATATAAAAATTCACTCTACAAATCACGGCAATCCTCTAATCCATTTGGCTCATACAGATGACATCAACATGAAGAGAAGTTCAAGAACCAGTCTGATTCTGGGGCTTTCTATGACCATGTCACTTTTAATGAAGAAACAGCAATCAGGAGGAGAATCATCAAAGAAAAAAAAATTAGTACTGAATTTGTCTCTGCCATTTAACATAAAAATGAGACTACTGGGTACAGATCCAAAAGTCTGTGAAGTCTCACATTCTGCCTGGTAGTGGGTAACAGAGGACACTGAGGGGAGAAGTGAATAGCAAATTTCTGCCAGCATGATTTTTTTGTGCAATTGCACTAAAATTTTGGAAAGAATAATTTGTGTGGGAAAAAAATTAAACTTAACAAAATTAAGAAAGCAGATTAAAAATAGATGGTACAAATCTTTTATATATGAAATGAAGGAAGAAGTAAATGTTTAAGCCTAACTATTGGTGATAAATTGAAAAAATTATATAGAAAAACTAAAACATTTTTGGCATGCAAATTGACACACTTTTGAAATTGTCACTCCAGTTTCTAGGTAGAGAAACAATTCATTTTAAAAGATGAATGGTAGGACCATATCAGGTGTCATCAGGAGGGTTCAGAATTAATTGCAACATGAAAGTTCTCCAGTTTTCATAAGTGGGAAGTATTTTAGAAGAAAACCCAGTTTTTCCCCCTAAAATTTTCTGAATTTAGTAAGTTGCTGTTTCTGAATTTAAGCAATTCTGCAATAAATATATCTGCCTAAAAATCAAGAAGTTAAAAAAGTGATAAAATATTAAAATGATTTTCATTAATTAAAAACTATTAAGGAAACACTTTCTATTTCTAGCTACACTTGTCATGCCTCCAAATGAATTTAAGATAACTTGAAACTTGAGTAAACATCCCCTAAATTTTGTGCTGAAGTCTCCCTGATCAGAAGAGATTTGCAAAAGTTACTAATTTCTTTTTAGCATTATTTAATATCAACACATACTCGTATCTTCTGTCTCAGACAGGAAGAACACATTAGATTCCTGAAAATAGGAATCAAAAACCATCCGAGTACAGATTAAATACACTAGAAAAAAGTAGCTCCATTTTAATATTGCATATTTAAAAAGAAATGCAAAATATATTTTACAAATTTCACCCGTAAAATCCCTGTGTATTGACTACCATAAAGTCAAAAACATAAGAGGAATGCATGATTATTTGCCAAAATCCCATTACCTGTGTGCCAGCAGCACCCTGGAGGTCATCTGATTCAATCCCAAGTAACTTGGCAGCAAGTTTGACCAATCCCAGTTCCATTCAGTACTGGTTGACTGTTGATACACAGAAAGAAGTTAGTTAGTTATTAATCAGCATTAATGTGATCAGTACATTAAAGCTCCAGCTGTGATATACCAACCAAGAAGGAGGGGGTGTCTAGAACAAGGACTTAGAAAGATGACATCAATCAAGTCCACAGAAGAAGGTTTTTATTTCAGTAAGACAGTATTAGTGTATAAATCATTTAGGGATGTAGCCATTATTTATAAAAAGATAAATAATTTTTTTGATCCGTTATTCTTTCAACTATTAATGGAATTGTGCGCAACCACTTTGTCTGAGAGCTGACTCTTTGTCCAAAAAGCAAAATAATTCACAACTCTTGCTTTTTCTGCTGTCAGTGAAGAGTTTGTCATGGAAAACTCAGTATAGCTGGAATTCAAGATGTAACCTGTATCAAAATTAGAGTGAAGATTTAGTTTTGTAAGGCATTCCAATCACCAGATGGTTCTTATAAACAGCAGTACACTTACACAGTATGAACAAATATAACTCCATATTGTTTATTTAATAATAAAAACAATCCACAATAATAGTAGGCGGCCAAAAGGCCACACGTAACATTCTTTTGTTTACAAAACAGGAAGTCCTGTTGAATAATATTATTTTTCTTTGTCAGCAATAGTTAAGTAGTGACTAGAATTCCACATTCTTGTGAGGAAATAATTAAAAAATTACTGTTGTGATGTGGCAAATGATATTTCTAAACTGCAATTAACGGTAGCAAGTGGCTACATTTCTTTTTATGGACTCTTGATGGTTTGATCTTGAAATCAGCAAAGATTTGAGTTTCTCTGGACTAGCTCTGATAAGCTCCAATAAACGAAGCTGAAAGGAACTGAGGATTGGACATCTGGGATATTAAATTTATGGCCGTTCAAAGACATGTCGGAGTAACCAGAAGATACAGAGGGGATTAACGAAGATATGACAGCCTGAAAGTTGGAGACTCTCTGTCTAAGGAAGAATGGTAAGAGGACCAAAGAATGCAGATCAAATTAACCAATAAAGGAGAGAATTATGTAACTTAGAACCAAGAAACATAATTTCTTTGTCTCCTAAAATGTATAAATGCGTGAAAAGTCTTGAAAGGGACATAAGTAGCTGGAATGATTTGTTGCCTATCTCTGGCCAGAATAAAGTAATGCCTGGCTCACTAACACTTAAAAGGTAGTGTTAGTGGGTTTCATCTCTTCACAACGATTTTTCAAAACAGTGAAAATAAACCTAAATAACAGTAAAGTACAACTTGAAGTGCATCTTTGCCTTCTTACAGAGAGCACTTGGATCTTCCGGGAGAGCAGAATCAGGGCAATCCTCCCTATTCCTTCCATTTATTACTTTCCTTCTCCTTACTTAATTTACTTCCTAACCCTCATCTTTGACATGCACTTTAAAGTAAAGTAGAAAAACAAAGGTGAAATACAGAGCAGACACAGAAAACAAGGGTAGCTAAAGAAAGAACAAGAGAGTGTGAAAGTGGAAAGTGAATGAAGAAGAAATGGTGAACATCTGATAAACAAGAAATAAGGGTAAAAGAGTCCACTAAGAGAACAGGACAAGAAGAAGAAGAAGACAACAGAAAACAGGACACTGTTCTACACTCTACACTGAATTAAACACAGACAAATAAAAATGGAGGAAATACATCTGAAATCAAGAGGGATAAAAAGGAGTACACCCCGTAGCAACGATCATGGAAACAACAACAAAAATTTATAGGTAAACCAGATATCAGTTTTGTGGAAAAAATAAAGAATCGTTTTTTAAAAAGTCACTTCAAGAAAGAAAAATAATTTCTTTGTAACATTTGTTGATACTGTTGAGGAGTTGCATATCCTAGCTTATCAGACAATAGCGTAGCAGCAGCACTGACAGAGATTAGGGTGTCAGGACAAATAGATAAAACCAAGAGCAACAAGTTACTAGAACCAGATGGTGATTATTCAAGATTTCTACAGAAATGTAAGAATTACATGGTTAAATTGTTAACAGAAGTTACTCATTTCATAGAATCTGTTACTGAACTAGAGTGTCAGAAGGTAAGAAATTTACTTATTATTAACAAAAATGCTAGAGTTGATCTCAAAATAGTGGTTCAGTGGTTCTTGTTTCAGGAGCAGTAAAATTCATGATAAAACTATGATAAATACCTTGCTAAATTTGACACAATTGGGACAATTTCACAAAACTTTAGAAGAAAGTTAAGGAAACTTTCCTTTATGACCATTCAGGGCCACTCTGGCAGTTGCTCTACCACCATCAGAGACTTTGACAGCTGGGACTGAGACCACTTTGCAGTGGGCAATTTCAGTGAGTTGATGGGTTCCCAACTTGACCTCCCGTACACCCCATGCTCACACAGTCAATGTTTTCCATAGCTGTCTCAGACATCTGGCTCCTCTAAATAATTTTATCACAGTGCAAAAACAAAGTAACAGGTTGAGCTGGGTTCCTCCAAGGAGGGACTCTGAATAAAGGACTACATGGGATTTTATACTTTCACAGTCTAAGTGCTGGATAGCCCAGTGTATTCCAGCCAAGTGGAATGGCTCCTGTTGTCTCTCAATGTCCAGTCACCTGGCTGGTGCCACAGGTCCCCATGCCCTTTGTTATGCAAAGATACTGGGCCAGTTCATGACCTCTTGATTCTCACCATATCCCTCACCCAGAGCTCAATCTGCAGCTCCCACTGCAGCTCTACACTGAGTTACCTCCACTAAATGTATTCCTCATCTAAAAAGTCAACCACCCTGCTGTACAGTGATTTTGACATATACTAACAAACAATACATAGAATGTTTAGTAACGATTATCTTTTGGAAAGCTTTTGAATTATTTTAAGAAACCATTTATTGAGGAAGCTGAGAGTATATCTACACTGCGCAGTATAGACATGCTCCTATATAGTTATGTAATATATTTTATGTAATACATTTTACATATTATGACAGGTCGAATTCACAGTGTAACATACATTTCCTGTTTAGAGCTGAAGCACTAGGCAGTATTGCCATGTCTATTCCAACTGGCCCTTCTAAGAGAAAAGTTTTGAAAAGCAATACATAATTAATTAATTGACAAAATATGTTGCAAAACTAGTGGCTTGTTCTGCTCTAGAATTTATAAAAGGATAAAATGTAGACTGATGTTTTAGAAACATATCTACTTACAACAGACAAAGAAAATAAAACTCCTGAGCTTCATGGCAGTTGCCAACCAATAACAAATGAATTTAAGAACAAACACATCCTTTGAGAAGAATAATTGTTCCTTGCCTGTACTCTGGCATCTTCTGAAGGCACTGATAACAGCTGTCACAGGAAATCAGATTCTCAGCTATCCTGACCACTGCTATAAAAATGGACATTCCTACAACACTAAATAAATCCACAATTTTATGGTAAAGAGAATTAAACTATGTAATAACATTATTAAACTTTGCAGATAGAATTATAGAATAGAATCATAGAATGGTTGGGGCTGGAAGGGACCTAAAGATCATCCCCTGCCATGGACAGGGATACCTTTCACTGGACCAGGTTGTTCAGAGCTCCATTCAGCATGGCCTTGAACACTTCCGGGATGGGACATCCACAACCTTTCTGAGCAACCTGTTCCAGTGCCTCATCACCCTCACAGTGAAGAATTTCCTCCTAACATCTAATCTAAACCCACTCTCAGTTTGAAGCCATTCCGCCTTCTCCTGTCACTACATGCCCTTGTAAAAAGTCTCTCTTCATCTTTCATGCAGGCTCCCTTCAGATACTGGAAGGCTGCAATTAGGTCATCCTGAAGCCTTCTCTATTCCAATTCTCTCAGCCTCTCTTCATAGGAGAGGTGCTCCATGCCTCTAACAGTTTTGGAGGTCCTCCTCTGCATTCGCTCCAAGGTCAGTGTCCTTACTATGCTGAGGACCCCAGAGCTGGATGCGACACTTCAGGTGGGGTCTCACTAGAGGAGAGTAGAGGGGCAGAATTACCTCCATTGACCTGCTGGCTACACTTCTTTTGATGCAGCCCAGGATACAGTTGGCTTTCTAGGCTGAATATGAGGAAGCAATTCTTTACTGTGTGAGTAACCACACACTGGAGCATATTGCCCAGAAAGGTTGTAGAGTCTCCCTCAATGGAGATACTCAAGAACTGTCTGGATACAATCCCATGCAATGTGCTCTAGGATGACCCTGCTTGAGCAGGCAGGTGGAACCAGAAGACCCACTGTGATCCCTTCCAACCTTAACCATTCTGTGTTTCTTTCTGGTCCCTTCCAGCTCAAGCCCTTGTATGATTCTATTGATTCTAGGATTCTATAAAGCATGTTTCTCTGGAGTGAGAAGCCTTGTGGAATTAGTATTCATCTTCTTTTTCAGGATATTAACACTTTTATTGGAACATGACAACAATTAAGCATTCATTAAACAAGTAAGAGAAAAAAGTATATTTTACCACAATATAACTAGTGAAATAGCCCAAAATAGTCAAAACTGGGAAAGATTACACCGTGTATAAGCATACCTCTGCTAAAAAAGGATGCTTTTCTACCACAGATCTGTAAAGTGAATTTCACTCCACTGTAATATCATCTCTTTTCAAATATTTGAATTGAGGGCCAGAATCAAAATGACAGATGATGTATTAAGAACATATGAGAATTAACAGTATAAGATTTTTTAAGTGCTACCAGAAACTATATACCATCTTGTGTAATTAATTGGTCATGAGGTACTCTGGCAGAGATTTAGGCAACCAGATCTCTTTTCTGTTACATTGTTAGGAAACTAAATTCTATAAAGAAATTATAATTCTTTACATTACAACCACGATTTAAGAAAAAATGGAGAAATTGATGCTTTCATGTTTTTGTGTTTTACTGTTTTGTAAAATCTTTGTATTTCTAAAACATCCTTTACTTAACTGACAATCCTGTGAGAGACTCATCAGGAAAATTCTAAATGTGCATGTGGAGTTTTGCCATGACTTTTCAAAGGATGAAGACTAACCCTGTGTACCACTGCACATATGTAATAAAATATCATTGCTACTTATGGGCTTTCCTTCACTATACCGGACATAGAAGGTATAAGTAAATGCAAATTGCTCCTTCATGCAATAATTCTGATAAAAGAAAAGGACAATAATGGTTTTTTGAAGATCATGCTATTGTAGAAGGTATCCTCATTAGATTCCCAAGCAATAATATTCCTTTGCACTTCATCACATGCACGCATGTAATTAATTCCATTTTCATAAATTCAGTATCTGTCATTATCATAATCATAAGACTGACAGGTAAAAATTATGCTATAACCAAGGTTTCAGATTTTCACAAACCTGATTGAATATTTTTGCACAAGATTGTCTGTACACCTGGAAAGGGTTGAAGACAGGCTGCTCTTCTCTGCCCTTCAGTGTCAAAGGCAGGCATTGACTGGACATAACACCATCTTCAGAAGAATTCTCACAAGACAGCTGCTCCTTCAAATATTCCTTTTGGAACAAAAAGCAACCACAGAACAGTATAGGCGAAGTAGCATTCTATGTGAAATTAACCCACCTTTCAAGCATAACTTTACAGTATGCTTGATAAAAGCTCCTCTTAATACAGTAGGGAATAGGCAATTTCTTACAAATAGAAACCTTTCGAAGAGTATCACTATTTTATAGCAAACAAGAAATAACCTCCAAGAACATCCAACTGAAGCAAATCAGAATAATCTAAGCAACTGTTTGGAAATTGTCATCGAATTCTTTGTATAAGTTCGCATTTAATATATATATGTTAGTTGAAGTGAACAACAAATGTTTTTTATTACTTTCTAATAAACTTCTTGGACGAATTCAATAGTTACTACATGACTGTGAATCAATTGTTTGATGAACATGTTTTAACCAGTTACTTAAACACAGGAAATAAATACTCTCCCACTTCACTCTTCAAAGGTGTTTTTAACTATTTAAGCATTCAAATACTAGAAGTAATTTATTATTTACACGGCAGTTTTAGAAACTGTAGTGTAACAGATGCATGATTATTTTGGACACATTTTCTATTTTCTCTTCTTCGACTACTTCGTAAAGAAATCATCATTGCATGCCAATAGAGTGTTTTGATTAAATAGAACCATTTTATGAAGAGCTAGATAATGAAACATTTACTCATCTATATGCTGGAACAACTACAGTGATTTAACAGTTTATTGTTATTAAAATGAAGTCCGTAATGATAGGATTGCCATAACACTGAGCATATACTCCAGGTGAGTCCTCATTAAGATAGGAACAAATGCTCCTCTTCTTTGCAGTGCTGCTGAGACGAAAGAACCTGCCAAGGCACCCTGTGCTCCTCAGTGGGTCTTTCTAAATGAAGAATTTCATCATTCTTTTACACTTATCCAGCTGCGACCTGGCCTGAAAGGCACAAGTTCCCTTTCAATACACTCAGACTGTTTCTGTCCTGTTTTGGCACTAGGTAATGTTGTGAAACTAGCCAGAAAAAAGAAAGGTTTCATTCAGATAAACAAGTCCCACAATTTCTAATATGAATACAACGGGGGTCTAGGACTGGAAAAGCTCAAAGGCAAGAGAAAGAGAACTGCCTCTCTGTGCTGATTGCAGTCAAATTTCAGGACTTACCAAGACAATCACAAAATTGTCTTAGTGTATTTTAAACAAACAAATGAACAAAACCCCAAACAAAAAACCCCAAACAAACAGTAGAAGGAAAAAATCCGATTTTTTGCCTAAAACAACACCACAAACCAGCTATGAAAACACACCCTAAGTCTCTTACCTATATTTTTTAAGCCTTCAAAAATATCTGGGTTTTACCCATTTATTCACGACTTGATGCCATTAAAAAAGATTTTAGAGCCAAGGTGAAGGATGTTATTTAAAAGCTATTTCTAAAAATTCCTCATATTTTCATAAACATACTGGCTTCCACATACATATTTTCACAAAATCTGTAGACAGTACTAAAGCAACCCAACCCTCTGGATATCACAGAGCCAGCAGAAGCAAATTGTGTCAGTTTTTCAGAGGCGATACTGGAAATATCTGTCCATGCTTGCTAGGGTTTGAACAATTCAAGTGGTGTATAGTTCACCTCCCACTACAGGTTTTTTCTGTCTTTTGGATACTACAGATTTGCGTTTTCAGGAAGAGACTTGTTCACTAATGGTAAATATATTATTTTAAGACCTCCTTAGTATAGTACATATTGTATGCTCTGAAAGCGTCATGTTTCAAAAATGCAGAAACATTAAATCACACCTGTAAACATGTGAACTATATCCTCACTGCACTGACTGGGTATGAAACAAAGAGGACAGAATGTTTTTGAGCTGTCAAATAGTTTTCTCTTTGGCTGCCATTAGTAAAAAATGCTTTTAAAAATTATTATTATTTTTAATAAATACATGAAGGACTGTAGGCTGTTTTGAGTAGTATAGTACTTATTACAAATCATATAACATCATATCTCTATTTTAAAATACAGTTTCCAAGAATCCATATCCCTTTTTACCTGCTTTTCCAAGGATTATTATTAAGAAGACAATTTTCTGTCTTATCATTTTGTTCTCATGCACAATTACTAAGCAGTGGAGCATAAAGATCACTAAACTAATTTTAAGAACACAATCCCTTTACAGTTCAAGGAGTCTCTAAACAAAAGGGTGGACCTTTGAACAGATAATCAAGGCTGTTTCTTGGTAGTCAGGCATATTAAACATAAACTGTTTTGAAAAATAATATTGAAAACTGCGTTATCATAATACCATGCTAAGCATGAAAATGTTTTGTAATGGTTTCAAAGGCAATTCAAAGTAATACAATTAAGTCCTTCTGTGAGTCACTCTGGTCAGGATCTCTTCCTTTCTTTTTTTTTTTTTTTTTTTTTCCCCAAAATACAGTTTTTTCCAGTAAGAAGTGTTCTATAATTAAAAAAGCTCTTGCTGCAGAAATTCAAGGAGAGACACCTGGGATGTGGAAAGTCAGGCTGAAGTCCCTCTTCCACCAAATTCTCTCAGCTTCTTAGCTCCTATTAGAGCTGCTCCACTTTGTATAAATAACCAAATACTCACAGGAGTTGAATCTTGGATCAGGTCTCCAAAACCCAGTATGTGCATCCTATTCCTACAACTAGAGTACGATTCTATTTTAGACACTAAAAGTTACAGAATGCATTTTTACAGCAATTTCCACATGGTGAAACAACTCCAACAGGGGAAAAGGAAGGAGCTCCATGCTGGTAGCTAATGGTCTAGAGGTTTGGGGAGTTAGTTTGGATGTGGGAGATGCAGATTGAATTCCCCAATCTAAACCAGGAAGAAAAAAGATCTGAGCCTGCATATCCTGTCCCTAGGTGACTGCCCTAACTACTGGACTATATGGTATTTTTAGAGGTCTTGCTCATCATCTTTTCCTCACTCTGTTATACCTAAGAGTAATCCTGAATGTGCTCCAGGTGAAAAGGTTTTGTTTATTACAGTAATAATTTTCACTTCACTTCCCAAACCAGTTAATTGTTTGAGATGAAACTTGAAGATTCTGTACTGTATTAATGTTAGGCTGCCATGTCTACATACATGCTTACATTGCTTCTAATGTTTCCAAATGAAGATGCATAAAGATTGTTTTTAAGCCTATAGTTAGGAACTAAGCAGCTGATCTCATTTTCAGCAGCACAGTGCCAGTACTAAGATGTTCTGTATGGCATTCATATAGACATAATTGTCTAACTGGGGTTTTATGCTATCATTTTTTTAAAAAAAGAAAAATCCTGGTCTCTGCCTATATTTGCATTATTTTGCATTTTATTATAAACACTTCTGTACACCTGCAGTGGTCTTAACAGTACCTGCTTATGCATTCAAGGAGTACTAATTTAGTAATTAAAGCTAATAAACAGATCTTTCTTAATTAAGCTGTGTAGATCTGTGTTATCATACAATTTAAGCAAGCCTGTGTTTATTTCAGTGAATAAAATTAGAATGTTTTTGGTAAGTTGGGGCAATTTAGTACAGCCTTAGAAATAATGACATAATTCTTTCATGCTGCTAAAATTCCATGTGCAGAAAACAAACATGAATTTCTTGACTGTAACTTCAAAAACACTTCACCTGCACTGAGTTGTCTAGAGAAAGTAAGATTTCATCTGGATGTATTTACTTCCTCAGCAGAGTTACAGTGTTGGTTTGTTTTTTTAAATGAAAATAGTTAATTTATTATATTTAATTTTACTTTTTGTAACAGTCAATTTTTCAACACTTGCCTTTTTTTTTTTTTTTTTTTTTTTTTACTGCACTCAAACTCCTAAAATGTATCCGTGGTCTACAATATGAAACTAAAGGAAGTTTATGAGCCATACCACTGTCTAAGTACCTAAATAAAATCTATAGTGTTTCCTATAAAGTAATCTTTCCAGTAGAAATGCAGAAAATCTAAACTGAATGGATTCTATTACAATACAATACAGGATTTCATATTGACTTTAAGAACCATTATCACCTCCTTGACTAACCCTTAACTGCCAGCAGACGCTGCCCCAGGCCAGTACACACCTAATTGCTCGGTGAAAAGGCCATTTCCCTACCTCATTGAGCTGGATGATGTGATAAATTTGCCTCAGGTAGTCGCTGCCACCTGGTTTGTGGCAGATATCCAGGACCATCATGTTTATTTTCTGCTCAGTGAATCCAAGTGCAATACCTCCTTCCTCTAACGTTGCACCTTCTATTGTGTTTGAGGCACTAGAATACAGAAAAGATACGAACAGTCCTAAGTTAAATTTCTAAAAATCAAAACACTAATACAAACCCACTTAAACTACACGTTTAGAAAAACTTAAAAATACTTGGCTTGCACAAATGGTGATGCACATATATTCCATATACACACATAGTATACACTAAATAACATTATTCTAATTTTAATCGCTTTAATTGGAAAAATGAACACATAAAACATTCTTTACCCTAAAGATATACAAGTAGCAAATATTTTTTAGTTTTCTTTTCCACTAGAGAAGTATCTTTGCTACTAGAAATGGCATTTGCATTCGATCTTTTGTGCCTTTTTCTTTGCCTGTCGCTGCACATATTAAAGCCTAATTAACATGTCAGAAAGGTAGCCATTACCCTAAATATAGGTTAGAAGTTTTAAAGTGAAGTCTTTTTTTTCCCACTGGTATGTTGTTAACCATTTAAAAGGTACCTATTTGCCACTTGTTGAACTTTTTGCCCTATACTGTTCTTTGTTTTTCTTGTATTTCTGTGAAACTGACACCAAAATAAAATCTGAAGATGACATTCCCAAATACCTTCAAAATTGTGCATTCAAATCTCTGATCATTCCCAAACTGCTCTCTCTGCATAAAAGCATAAGATACCAGCATAGGATTGTTATTGACCAAGTCTATGAAAGAAGAAGTATGAAAACTATTTTTCCTCAAATACTAGAGCTGCAACACAGTTATTTGTTTGCACCTTGACCCATACGTGTCAAGAACTCGAAAGACCAACTGAAATATATTGTTCTTTCTACAGTCGTTATTAGAATAATTTAAAATAAATCAAAGAATTTTGTTGAAATAAAAAGAAAAAAATAGTATTTCACTGGTTTAGAAGTAAAACAAAACAAAAAAAATACCCACAACCCGAAACATTGCAGTTGCAGTTTACTATTGAAAGTGTGCCATAATTACAAAGTCAGTTCTGCGGAAAGTTGGTGTTTGATCTGTAGGGTCTCTGAAATGCTGCACAGCTGCTGGACATTAAAGCTGATATTGTTTCCACATACAGTTTCAGAATGTCCTACAGAGCAAATAGTTTCAAAATGTAAACTATACTTTTGTTCTTTGCTGAATGGAAGTAAGTGATACTCTGTTATTATGGTGTATTTTACAAAAAAAGCCTAAAAGAAATTGATCTTTAAAATTAAAGCACACTTAAAGGCTTTTATTTGATGCCATGTACAGATACAACATGAATTTCACGTCAAAAATCTTAGCGACTGACATTGAAAAAGCTGACAAAGGAGTGTATCAGTGCTAGCACCCAAACTGTATCCTTTACTGCCCATCACTGTGCAGGTGAAGCAGATGATTGGATTCAGTCAGCACTATGATTAATGACTTCCTCTCTGGATTTGGGACTGCCTATCAATCATGTCATTAGGAAGAATGTGCCCTGAAAGAGGCAGATCTCAGCCAAGGAATAACTGCATTCATCTTAATCTGTATATGCACCCAGCCAGCAAGGTCAGGGTCATCATGATGAAAAACAATAATCTTCAATTCGACAAATTACTTTGCACAGACAGACATTTCTTCTCAGGACATGTGTTCTTCAGAATCTAACCCGACTGTTTACAGCTCTGGTGCTACCATAAAATGAAAGTTATTTTAATAAATACTAATGCTTTCAGGGAGTACACAAAACAGGACATGTGTGCAACTACCACTTTCTGAACCTTTCAAGTAAGATTATTATTTTTGAGATTTTCTTAAAAATTAAATTTGTACTCCACAACGGAAGAACCTATACAAATTTAGACTTTTTCTCTAAGTAGCAGTCCTGATAACAACAACGTAAGATAAAATTAAGTAAGGATTTTCCTTATAAAAACTCAGTGCACTTTAAAGATGTTTCCACATCTGTGTAGGTGAATCTCAAATAAATTTTTAAAATTTATAGGTTTTGTTTTCTTTCACACACTGTATCTATTAGAAGTCTATAAGCATTTAAAAACACAAATGTATATAAGCATATACATACACCCACCCCCAAAAATCCTTTAATTAAAAGGTTACATAACACCAACTTAGATTTTCCAATATAGTCATTCAAAGAAATCACATGAACATCATAAGTCTCCCCTTGAAAGATTGTTTTTAGTTTAATATTTATGTCATCATTACTTACTTTAATTGACTATTTGAATTTCAGCTTCACTATATTAGCTTTAAAATAAGCACTCATAATAATATTTATCTATATATTGCATATCTCATCTTTTTATAAACTGGATCCTTTTTTTTCCCCAGATATTGACTAATAATACTTGAATAAAAAATGGAAAAATAACATTCATGTCAGACTTCTATTGCAGAATTGCAACTGAACTTGGGGGACTAAATTTCACAACTGCATCGAATAACTACTCATTTAAAGAGCAGGTAATGCATTCTTCATTACCTTAACCTTAAAATTAGCAGCCCTAGTCACAAAATAGTTCTCTCTTTGGTTGACACTGTACGCATATAGAAAACATTTTCCCGCGTTTCTTTTCCACAGTGTGATACCTAATGTACAACACAACATTTCTGCAGTCTGTTAGAAAATAAAGTAATATATTAACTTAAAATTCTCAGCTTTGGAAGAAGTGCTATATACTAAAGTTCTAGTTTTTAAATGTTATCCACAATATTGTCTTATCCTTTATATTTTTTAAGAACTACCTATTGTCTCAGTGACATTAGAAATTGTGTTATGGAACCTTTCTGTTAAATATCATTTTACACATTATCATTATGGGATTTTTACTGTACAGTTCTTTCAGTCACTGGCATCTGGTTTCAATCTTAATCGGTGGATTAGAGCATGTAAATTAGAATTAAATGGAAATGTAAATATAACAAAGGTCAATGTCAATGAGCATTTGTGTGACACTGTTACTGGTTAGTGCTACTCACATTAACTGACTACTCATAAAAATAGGATACTGCCCTTTAAAGCACTGAAGGAAAGCCTGCAATCACTGTATCTTTTGTTTGTAAGCACAAATCCAAAAGTTACTGTCAGGATAGCAGTGACCACAACCTTAAAGAATATTCACTGAGAAATGCAGCAATCTTACTTTCAGTAGCTACAAATTAATTCAGTAAGTCATGTAACTGCAATAAATCTCATTGGAATGCTGATGAATGGTATTTTTACAGAATGATACATGACTACAACATTAAAGCAGACTGGACTAGGAACATATTGACATGTACACAACTCCTTCAAAAATTCCTGTAAGGATTAAAACCACTCAGACCCTAATGTCAACCCAGAGGGAAAGACTGGTATTTTCTCAGAAAGCCACAGCAGGGTATTCTCCTTGTTCTGTTTTGATATAAACTATCTGCCCTCAGGGCTTGAATATGATTTTAGAATGAAGTATGCTTACTTTTTTTCTCACAAATGAACACTGAAAGCTTTTCATAGTCACTCTTAATTTATTCACCATAGCAAAACTGAATTACAAATATATTTAGCACCTGTTCACATTCTGAAAGATACAAAATTTGTATCTTTCCATACAAGAATTGTCCAGATTTCTCGATCATCATGAAAATATGAACTTTTGTAATACTATGAAAACACTGTTCTGGTGAAACAACCATGGTTTACTGTTTCAACAAGATGATTAAGTTACAAACACATGGCACAAAGACATCAATATTAAGAACTAATCTGCTTCATATAAGATCAGTGCTCATCTTTTTTTTTTTTTTTTTTTTAAATTAAACAATAGCCATAAATGTGCCAATAATCCAGTAAAATAAAGAACAAACAGCATTTGTTAAGTCCTATGTTCTTACCAGTCTGTGCTCAATTTTCTTGCCTTCAGCAACTGGTTTTCAATCCAGTTTGGTCTTTGCTGTTCAATGTTTTGTATAATCTTCTGGGTCACTTGCTTAGGACCACTTTTCTGTTTTCCCATAATACTTTCTAAGCACACACGAACTAAACCGAGTTTTTCTTTGCTCCATCTGTCAAGTGTTGCACCTGTTAAAAGTTCTGCAGTATTTCCATCCTCAAATATCCGACATATAATTAGAATCAAGTTCCAGACGAGCAGACCACCTTTCTTCAATTCAGCAAAGTTTCTTGACATTTTTCTCTCAGCCAGAAAAAAGAAGTACTTAATTGGGGGAGGCAAACATGCAATCACTGTAGGTAACTTGCTGATTACAATAGATACTGCCTGAGCTGCAAGCCTTGTGAAGCCTTAAAAATAGAAAAGATATGATTAACATTAACATTATAGTTCTATCACAGCATGCTTCTGAATGTTGTATGATAATTTCTAACTTTCTTTTGTACTGAAAATGGGTAAAAAGATTAAGTACTCAACAGTGTAGCTTGACTTCTATTATGGTTTCTGCACGTAAATCCCACAAAACCTAAACAATTACAAGAATTACAAGCAGAGAACCTAGAAAATTCAGAATTCAGACTGACTCTCTTAACAATTTGTCTTGCTCTACACAGTCATTGCAGTATAAATGAGAAAGACAACACCCAGATATTCTGAATGGTAAAAAGTTGTCTTCAGAACTGTAATACTTTTGCAACTTCATGACTGGAACATTGCACTCAGTGTTATATCAGGATATTACTTACATTTATAATCTTTTGTTTTCTATCATTCCTTCCTATGTTCAGCCCTAAAAAACTTCAGTTTATCAGCTTTCATATAAGCACTACATTTTAAAGACTCCAGATATTAAAAGTAGCTACAGAAATAACTACAGAAAATATGCTGCTCAAAACCCAAGACACATCCAAAATGAAAAAATATAGTAAAAGGTGATCCACAGCATGGAGTTAAGTAAAAGAAAACCACCAAAACAAAACCCAAACAATCCAAGAAAACCCCAACTCACTGCACCTGCATTCTAAACATTTTTTTAATTTAAAAAATCATATCACACAGAAAAATTAATTTGCCTTTAAGCCTGAGTCTTATGTCTCAGTTTGTATATCCATTCATGCTTAGCAATAACCTAAAATAGCCATACAAGTTGTAAACTAAAGTGAGAGTACAGTGAAAAGAAATGTATGGAAAGAAAGAATGCACTGATGCCCTGGTTTGGCCACAATCTACATATTCAAAAAACCATGCTAGGATATACTACAGTGATGCTACAGTATTGAAAATAGTCAGGTAATATTTTGGTGGCAATAATTTATGATTATATATGTTTTCAGAAGTTAGCCTTCTGAAATGACAGATGCTTTAGACACTCAAGGTTATAAAAATATATACCAGAAATCAGCTGTACATCTAATCACCATCCAAATATCTCCTCTTCTGTATATTGTTTCTTTTTTTCACTAACTGTTTCAACAACCAAGCAGTAGCATATTCTATAAAAGTTTCAGTGCTTTTTTTATTCAAACATAAATTGCTGTGTTGTATAGTTGGGATGAATAACAATCCTGATTGAGGAGATGATAATGAAAAGGTAAACTGCTTACAGCCATTGAGACCTAAGCATAGATATTATTTTTTCCTTGCCTTGAATCTTACCCTATTACTGCCAAATGCTAAAAACATGTTCAGTACTATAATTATCAGTACTATAATACTGATTATTTTCAAAACCTTGTTTGTATGTGTATGGTGTAAGCCTCAAGAAGAATAACTGAAATTTAACACAAAGTACTAAAAAAAACCCCAACCACCACAGGATTGGAATTGTTTTGTTCATTGTCGAACTACAACACTCATGAAATCTAACTGTCCAGTTCAGGCATTAAAGGGCTAAAAAGTTCTTATGACAAGTATAAATTTCACTTACATTTCCCAGATTCTTTTCTCTTCATTTCCCGAGGAGTGTAATTCCATTCCTTTGGAACTGTTTTCAGTAAACTTTCAGGAACTATTTGCTTGTGCTGGTAAGTTCCATAGTTTTCCGTTGCCTCCCATGAATGCATCAAAGAAATAATCTGTTTCACTACACCCTTGACTGAATTAATCAAAGTCAACTTCAAGCATCTGATAACTTCCGGCTCTGACTCACCACAACTGGAAACTTCAGAAGAAATAATTATTAAATATTCGATAAATGCAGTCATTTGTGTAAATGTGTTTCAGAAAGAAGTGTTTCAGAATTCTTATGGAATGAAAAATAACAACATCATGATTCATAATAAATTAGACCTTTTGGTGTGTTACAAATTTAAGAAAGAGTAAAAAGCAAAATAATATAGACATCTTGTACCATCTAAACAGAGTACTGACAAAAAATATTTCAATTTAGTTCTTTCCTCCCCATTTCTCCATCGATAGATTTACAAAAATTCAATTTAAACTGATTAATGTCTTCCCTTTTCTATGGAAAACATTTAATTACTTGTTAGGCATCAATGAGGAGAACAGATATACTTTTTTTTTCCTACTTCCTTGTTTTGAAGTATTAATGAAGTTGCCTTTATTAGATACCCAAACTGTTACACTAGAGTATTGCAAAGAAAGAAAAGGTATTTTGGAAACAAAAATACATACAAATAACAGTCATCAACAGAAACACAGCATGTCATCAGTGATTGCATGTTGAAAACAGACCATCCTAAATACACCTATTGACATTACAAGTATCAATCTTCTCCACATTCTTAATATCATAGCAAACTGCAGTTTATCCATTGCTATGGAGCTGCAGTCACCAGGAACAGTGCTGCAGAGCATATCAGAGATGTGTTTTGACATGTTAAATCCTTTACTCTTTTGTTTCTCTGTACTTTTTCCTGATCTAATAATGGCCTTTCTGGAAGCTCCCATGCAACATTTCTATTTTCCTTCAGCTTATACCTCAAACTTCTATTTTTTGCAGTCCTGTTTTGCTCTGAGGAATACCTGAGCACTTTTACCACCATTGTTTTCTATTTTGTGATACTCATAATACTATTTCTCCTCTTGCATTTTCCCATTTTCTTCCTTTCTTTTCCTCATTCCTCAGTATCACCCTTCTAAATCTCACCTCTCTTTTCTGGTTGAATACTACTTTTCCTTAGGGACAGTTTTAGTTGCTCTAATTGTTAGGGCAGCTCTCTCTCTTCATCGAAAATCCAGAGGCTCTCTGCCTGTTGACAGCAGAGTCTATATATATGCCCACCAGGGTATTTCTCCCTCAATGGGAGAAGGACTGCTTCCTTTTTGTTTTCTGCTCTCCTTCAATGCTGTCTTATTTTTAAATTATGGCAAAGGTCTGGAGTCCTTAAATGCACAGAGACAAAGAACCTTTACTGGTAGAGACCTAGAGAAATGTTCTGCAGACAGCCTGCTGGTAAGACAGACACTTAAGGTAATCAGACTCTTAATTGACCACACTTCTCCTAAATCTCTGTGTTATTCAAAACTTTCACCACTCCTAGCACGGTCTGATTGCATAGAACACTTCAATTACACTATAATTTTGAAATACCATCATTTGATCTGATTTGTAAAGGCAAAAAAAAAAAAAAATTCATTATATGTCTGAAAACCGGCAGGGTTAAACATCAGATTTTAAGTGCTTATTAACAAATTAAATACCTGTCATACTGTATAAGCAACTCCACAACTGCTCTTTTTCCATGTAGGTCTCAAAAGCAATGCCAAGAGATTTGGGTGATAAAGTGCAGTAAGACAATACAGTGAAGATTGTTTCAATCAGAGTAGGCTCTTTGTTATTTATCTGTTCTTGTTCTAAGAGAGAACTTTGTTCATCACGATTCAATGCTTCATGTCCTTCAAAATAAACAAAAACATGGTTCCAATAATTTCCAAATAATTCAAGTTCTCAATAATAGATAGCATTAATTAAAACAAACTGCAAACTAAATCTGAATAATGTTTTAAACAACAATAACATTACAGATACTAAAATCTGGTCTTCCTCCGCATAATGACAGTTGACTGTCTTCCTGAATTATGTGTAGCCATTAAAAAAACTCTCAGGCATGTTTTCAAGCTATGGAATATGCCTATTTAATTCAAATGAACTCAGTATATAATCAGAAATTATTTACTAAATATTAATCAGAATTAAACTATACTACTACTCTACTAATCACAGTCCAAAAGCTATTACTGCTTAACTCCTCTTACTGGTATGTTGGTCATAGGAAACAACAGAACTCTATTGAGTTATATAACATTTAAAAAAGTAGCAGCTGCATAGTCTTCCAAATGTGTCGGTTTTGTTTCTCCGAATAAAAGAGTTTGGCAAAACAAAATCTCAGCCCTGATAAGATAGAGAGTTTAAAGATAACTAGTGATTTTCACAGAGTTGAGTGTAATGGCTTATAAAACATGTATTTTCAAATGTAAATGATAATCACTAAAAGTAATCTCCTAGCTGAAAGATAACGAAGTGTTTAAAGCTCTTGGATTCAATGCGACTCAGTGGCTTTGACTTGTGCTAATGTCACAGACCTCAGCTTCCCACATATTTGTGGAATATCATTCTGATGTTAACAATCGTAACAAATGACAAAGCCAGAACCCATTAAGTACTTTTAATTTACATTTCTAGTTTGCAAAATTGGAGGTTTCTGTAAAAATTATTTAAATTAAATACTTCAAAATGTCATTGCTTTCTGCCAGTCTGGTTGTCCTTACCTGTAGCAACCTGTGCAGGAGAAAGATAGGAGAGACTGAGTTTCTAGACTGTGCTTTTTCTAGCATTCAAACAGCCTTCAAAATCTACCACAGTGGGGAATTGTTTCTTTCCACCTATCTTCAAGTGAATGACTTGAGAATGTTATAAAATTCAAAAATCTAATTTTACTCTTCTTTGAATTCCTACAACCTAATTCACACATTATTGTAAAGCATTCAATTTGGATAGTTTGCAACCTCAATGGAAATAGCCCAGAGCATGTAGAAATCTAAAAAAGGGATCAGTGATTTCATAACCAATAAGCTATGGTTTGTTTTTTTGTTTTCTTTTTCTGTTTTCTTTGTTTGTTTGTTTGTTTCCCAAGGCAGCAGACAGATCAGCAATATGACTTTTTTAATCAGGTGGTTTTTTTCCCTATAAGTTGAGTGAGCTGGCATATACTGCTTCCAATGCCTGATGCTTCAGAGTGAAGAAACAAATGGATTCCTCACAATTCACTCACAACCAGGTGTTGTAGTTTCAGTTAAATCGTAAGAATTTTCAGTGATGAATATTTCATACAACCAGGTAACTTGGAACATGGGAGACACCTCCCCATCCCAGCTGCCCCTGGTGTCTTGGAACCCACCGGAAAGTTGGGTCCCTGCAGTGGAGCATCCCGGGAACTTGGGAGACAGGAGATAAAACCTATAGGATATAACACCTACTTTGCCTCAGTATTCACCAGTAGGACAGATGGTCCTCAGGATAACTGGCCTGTGGAGCTGATAGACAGGGACAGGAAGCCAAATAGCCCCCCTGTGTTCCAGGAGGAAATAGTCAGTGACTTACTGAGCCACCTGGATCCACACAAGTCTATAGGAACAGATGGGATCAATCCTAGGGAGGATGAGGGAGCTGGCAAAAGAGCTTGCCAAGCCACTCTCCGTCATTTACCAACAGTCCTAGCTCTCTGGGGAGGTCCCAGATGACTGGAAGTTGGTGAATGTCACGCCGATCGACAAAAAGGGCTGCAAGGAGGACCCGAGAAACTACAGGCCTGTCAGCCTGACCTCAGTCTGGCAAGGTTATGGAGCAGATCATCCTGAGTGCAATCACACAGCACCTACAGGATGGACAAGGGATCAGATCCAGCCAACATGGCTTTAGGAGGGGCAGACCCTGTTTGACCAACCTGATCTCATTTTATGATCAGGTGACCCACCTGGTGGATGAGGGAAAGGCTGTGGATGTGTCTATCTGGACTTCAGCAAAGCCTTTGACACTGTCTCCCATAATATACTCCTGGAAAAGCTGCAGCCCATGGCTTGGACAGGGGCACTCTGTGCTGGGTCAGGAACTGGCTGGAGGGCCGGGCCCAGAGAGTGCTGGTGAATGGGGCTGCATCCAGCTGGCAGC